>NW_022060277.1:870173-1177673 GCF_007364275.1 Archocentrus centrarchus | reverse complement strand
AATATTTAATATATAAATTGAAAAAATACTGGGTACAAGAATACACAATACAAAATACTTGCTCTATAATTTCATGATATAAAAACTTGGTACAAATGCAGTAATAACTAGACACTCAGCTGTTGGACAGGTCAGATTTCAGGACAACATGATCATCCTTGGAATCCTCACTCAGTCCTTATGATGTTACAGCTTCTTCAGGTTTTGGAGGTCGGGGCCTCATCCCCTGTTTCTTCTGTCCCCCCTCCTTGATGATCTGAAAAGGCTAATGAAGATCTTAAGCTTGGAGTTCTCAGCATTGAGCCTCTGAATGGCCCTGGCCTGTTCTCCGATAGCTGTGGCCAGCTGTTAGGAGGCATAGACTCGACTGCAGCTGAGCTCAGCAGCCTTACTTTGCTGCTAGTTTAATTCACGGAGCAAGTTTTCATTTCTCTCAGCATGGCCTGGGAGACCTTCATTTCTCCCATCTTGAAGTGGATTTTCTGCCCCACATGCTCTCAGCAGCATGAGCGTTAGGAGGTACTGGCCAGCTGTTGTCATCAGATCTCCCACTGGCTGGGGAGGCAGCTCCCAGAAGTCATGGATGTGATGTCATCTTGTAGTGAAGACCCACCAGATGACTCGACTCTACTCCCGGTGGCGTCCTCGGTCCACGTCGCACCCCTGTTTAATGGCTCCTTCTGCGTTTCCAGAAGCTCCTGACTGGACACCCGCTCTGCTGATTCTTCCCTCTCCTTCAGTCCTCCCACAGCACGTGGTGAGTCTTCGCTGGTCACGGATCTCAGCAGGATTTCCTCCAATATGAGGCCAGGCTGGGCCGCATCCTGGCTGGTATAGACTGAATGGAACTGTCAGAGAACTTTATTCTCCATTCTGGTTCTGCCATTACTGCTTGTAACACAAGACAAGATTAATAATATCCATAACATACAGCGCTACATATGCCTAAAACAAAACTTTCCCTTCCTTCCTATTAAGTTACTTTTTATACATTTTCTCTTTATTTTTCCTGACTTTATGATGTTTACCAGATGGATGGCATCTACAGTTGTTGTCTTACTTGGTTAGTTCTTACATCACACAGTAGTTAGTGTGTTTCAGAAGACAAAACATACCCAGTCTATTCGACATTGGTGTTGATAATATTGCATGCAGTGTCCTCTTGTAGACCCTCAGTTTGTTTTCTGTATAAGCTTTTATCTGAATACATTAAATCAGAAGCTAATCTTATGCTTCTGTCTCAGGGATGTGCAGGTATAGTTGGAGATAAACTTTCTTAAACTGAATAAAAACAACACAGAAATTGTTATTTTTGGACAACCCCACCTCTTACAATACAACAGTGCTATTGGTCATTTGGTCTCTTATTATCACTCCGTTATAAGGAACCTTAGTGATTTTTGATGGTGCTCCTCAGTAAAGTGAAGACCTACCCCCGTCACATGACTTTGGGAGTACCCTATGCTTTTATTACCTCTTATTTTAAACCATTATAATTCTTTATATGTTAGATGCAATCAGCTGTTACTTTGCTAAGCCTGGTCATTTAACTGAACTTTTGAAACCCCTTATTCCTCTCTGCAGTCTACTAACCAACTAAATCCAGGCTGAAAACAGAGGCAACAGAGCATTTACAGTGGTGGCATCTAATCTCTGGAATAACTCACCCTTTCACATAAAAGCAACCCAGACTCTCAATCATTAAAAAATGTTTAAAACCACATTTGTATTTGCTTGCGTGCAGGTTTAGTTGATCTTAGTATTCTGGGTTTTACTATGCTACACAACTTTTACTTATTCTCTAGTTGATTCTTAGTATCTATTTGTTAATTTAGGGACAAAATTTTGACCTGACCAATTATATCATATTTAGACAAGACTGACCCCCCCTTTCTACACTGTGCTACCTATGCAAAGTATTATTACCACTGTTCTTGTTACTAATGACATAGCAAATCATCAGCCTCACTTTTTAATTTCCTTATATTATATTATCCCCCCTTGAGGCTGATGAATGCTTGTCCATAACTTCCTACTTTGGCTCCACTATTTGTCCTTTAGCTTCATGATGACAGTACTTGCAGTCATTTGACTTATGTCCAGTGAAGTGTCACTCTTCAGTGCTCCACCTCCTGGAAAGACCTAGTTAACATTGACTAAGGTATTCCCTGGATTACACCTTTGAGACCTCCTGAATGTGTGATTTTAATTTAAAATATTGGCCACTACACTGGAGCTATATTTTTTAGCCTTTATTTTACCAGGTAAAATGCTTGAGAACCAGTTCTCATTTACAAACATGACCTGTTTGTAATGCATCAATTTACTGTAACACAGCCTCTTCACATACTAGAGGATTGCCATTAACTCTCAGAAATCCTCTCTATCTCCAAATGTTAGCATTAGCATGACAAACCTCATAAACAAAGGCTGAATCAATGTACAAATTAAGTGTCTTACCTGTAGCCGGTCTACAAGCTGTTAAAGCTTTTTATTCTGAGATCAGTGATGAACTCAGCAGATCAACCTTCTGAGCTTAGAGTGGAAAAATTTACACCTGCAGAGTCAAGTTAAACTGTGTAGCCCACATTACAGCCACACTCATCCCTAAAGCAAGAACCATCCAAAAACAGTGTGAAATCAGCTGCAAAAAATTCATTATGCAGGTTCATTTTCTCAAGCTCTCAAATTCGTTGGTCTGCAGCACACATTCATGAGAAGTTCCTTCATTAAGTAGAATCATTTTGAAAACAGGGTTAACATTATTACACCTTCAACAGTTCAGGGGCAGATAAATTTACCTCCTACCCCATAGTCTTATCTGAGTGATACCAAACCTCGGGTTTAAAGGACAAAGCACACACCTAATGTGATGTATACAGAATCACAAGAGGTCTTAGTGTTAAGAAACCTAGTTTCTGAAAAAAAAGGCTGCTGCCATCAAACCTTGATAGCAAGATGGGAAGTCAACCTTCCTGTTATCTGGTTTTATACTATAATAAGGCAAGGGCTGCTTACCTCCTGGGGTGTCCTGCATGAGGACAGCATTACATAGCCCCTCCTATTAGCCTCTTATAGATGGAAAGGCTTTGAGTAATCTGATTACCCAATGCCAGGTCAGATTGTGTCCTGCTCCAGTGCAACAGATGTCGCCTCAGCTCCCATCGACCACTGCAACTAATGATCAGAGTTAGTTTGTCCTGCTGTCCTTATTGAAACAGCAGAGATCCAGTTTTAAACACACTTTCACAAATCCACCGTCTGCTGAATCCTGCCATTCCCAAAAAATGTCAACATTAGCCAACCGTTTACGATTTTTGGGTTTTAATCACAGTTTCTAATTAGCCGTTAGCTTTCTCTGTCCACTAAACTGTCTTCCTACATAATCAGTGGTTTGTTGACAGAATTTCAAGAATTCTCCTCATTTTGTTCTTTTAGAGGACTATAAATCAGCTGCCTACTGTCAGACAGCACTGAGAATATTCAGATACTGCAAATCTTACACTAAAATTTGGTTAAAGGCACCGGGGCTGTTAATCGGTTTCTACAGTTATCCCAGAATGCTAAAAGCTACGTACCACTTAAACCTGGTGCACAGTTAGAAAGTAGAGTTATGGATCAGGAACCACAGGTGTGTCAGAAAAACACATTTAGAGGACTATCGAAATTTGGTTTCAATGTAGGATAAATAGGCGTATTACATGGACTGGTAGCTTTAATTATCCTGCCGGTCTCCAATAGCTCATCAAAATTAAGCCTGGTAGCTTCATTGGCATGTGACTTAAGTGGCTATTGTCTAATATAATAAGGTAATTTGATCCCAGGTTTCAGCTCAACCGTATCAGGCTGGGTAAACTTGACCCCTCCCACATTTGTTTTGCTCAGTTGAGATTGAACCTGTTTCATAACTAATCATATCCAACTATTTATTGAATTTGGCTTACACATGTTTATTTACTAACACTTTAGTCACTATGTCTGTGTAGATTCTCAGTTATCCAGGTCATAGTAGTCTCTGGAGCTTGAAAAAGGCGACTGGACTTCTTTTTGTTTCTTGAAGACGTTTCACCTCTCATCCGAAAGGCTTCTTCAGTTCTCAACCAAATGGTGGAGAGACCCAGGTATTTAAACCCCTGTGGGCGTAGTCCCCTGGAGGTGGTTATGACCCTCTATTGATCATGTGCTTGAACACATGTGCCCAGGTGTGAAGGGGGCGTGGGTCATATTTAATCAGTGGTTTCAGTTGAAACCAACTTAGGACTCCGCTCCATTGTTTCCTGTGGCCTATTGAGGTCACTGGAACAAAGGTGTGAATGGGGGTTGAGACGTCTGGGAAGGGAGCTCAGGACAGCACTGTAAGCGGGGGAAAGTTGGTGACGTAATCCACCTCCTCTGTTCAATGATGGTTGTTCACAGTGGACATAGATGGCTTCTTTCACTCCTCTTTCAAACCATCTCTTTTCCCTGTCCAAAATGTGGACATTGGCATCCTCAAAAGAGTGCCCTTTTTCCTTCAGATGCAGATGTACTGCTGAATCTTGTCCTGTCGAAGTGGCTCTTCTATGTTGTGCCATTCGTTTGTGAAGAGGCTGTTTGGTTTCACCAATGTAGAGGTCCGAGCACTCTTCACTGCACTGAACAGCATACACTACATCGCTGATCTTGTGTTTGGCGGGTTTG
Source organism: Archocentrus centrarchus (assembly GCF_007364275.1). Lineage (NCBI taxonomy): Eukaryota > Metazoa > Chordata > Actinopteri > Cichliformes > Cichlidae > Archocentrus > Archocentrus centrarchus. The sequence continues at coordinate 1,172,993 of NW_022060277.1, read as the reverse complement.
TCCTTGGGATGAACCAGTTTTTGTCTTAGGGTGTGACTTGGTTTGAAGTATACTGAGATGTCATGCTTGGAGAAAATTCTTCTGAGTTTCTCTGACAAGCCTGACACATATGGGATGACAATGTTGTTCCTCTTGTCCTTCCTATTCTCTGTAGTTTGTGTTTGGCCTTCATTCCTGTGCATCTTAGCTGATTTGATGAAGGCCCAGTTGGGGTAACCGCATGTTTTGAGGGCTTTCTTAATGTGTGTGTGTTCCTTATGCTTCCCTTCTGCCTTAGAGGGAACACTTTCCGCACGGTGTTGTAGGGTCCTGATCACCCCAAGTTTGTGTTCCAGAGGGTGGTGGGAGTCAAAGAGGAGATACTGGTCTGTGTGTGTGGGCTTCCGGTAAACTTCAATGTTGAGGCTTCCATCTTCCTCGATAAGCACCGCACAGTCCAGGAAAGGTAACTTGTTATCTCTGGTGTCCTCCCTGGTAAAACGTATGTATTTATCCACTGAGTTAATGTGACGAGTGAAGGCTTCTACTTCTTGGGTTTTGATTTTGACCCAGGTGTCATCTACATATCTGTACCAGTGGCTAGGTGCCATCCCTTTGAACGAACCAAGAGCTTTACTTTCCACTTCCTCCATGTAAAGGTTGGCTACAATGGGAGACACTGGGGAGCCCATGGCACATCCATGCTTCTGTCTGTAGAATCCATCATTGTATTTAAAATATGTTGTGGTAAGGCAGAGATCTAAAAGTGCACAAATCTGATCTGGGGTGAAGCTGGTTCTGTTCAGTAAGGAATCGTCTTCCTGTAGTCGTCTTCTGACGGTCTCCACTGCCTCAGTTGTAGGTATGCAAGTGAAAAGTGAAACCACATCAAAGGACACCATGGTTTCATCTGGATCCAGTACAAGATTCTGGACCTTGTTAGTAAAATCTGTAGAGTTTTCAATGTGGTGGGGTGTGATGCCAACAAGCGGTGATAAGATGGTGGCGAGGTGTTTGGAAATGTTGTAGGTGACCGAGTTTATACTGCTGATAATGGGTCGAAGTGGGACTCCTTCTTTGTGGATCTTTGGGAGTCTCCACCATTTGGTTGAGAACTGAAGAAGCCTTTCGGATGAGAGGTGAAACGTCTTCAAGAAACAAAAAGAAGTCCAGTCGCCTTTTTCAAGCTCCAGAGACTACTTTAGTCACTACCCTTTATTGAAATCCTACTCCACTGTGTCTTTAGAAATGAGCATGCATTTATTGTTTGTGAGATCCCCCCCGCGACCCTGACCAGGATAAGCGGAAGCGAATGGATGGATGGATGGAGATCCCCTCTAAGATAAGCATTGTCTTCCTAAACCCTCGTACATGAGAGCCTGTCCACGAGCAAACAGCAGCATGACATGAGGCGCAGCATTTGGGCCTTGTTCTCAGTCTTTTAGTTCATGGGCAGAATAACAGCAGCAGCCACGTCCTGTGGAGCAATGTAGATTTATCATTAACAAAAAGAAAAAATCTTCTTTTATTAATCAGTTTATCAAAGCTCAGTTCATGGTCTTTAAATCCTGTTTCATCAAACAACAAAATTTGAGCTATCAGTGTTCCTCAGCTCCTCAGCCTCCTTCGTATCCAAAACTCCCATTTCCCATCGTTCATTCAGCTTGGAGTCTTCAGTCATTGGCTGCAACCAAAACACTTTAGGTTGAATCTGAGACACAGTCTCTGTGTTTGTTTGCACCTTCATACTTCCTCCTTTGAAAATCTGCATACAGTTCATCAGTGGTGCACATGATTTTGCTCTATAGGACACAGGATGTCTCCTCCCATGAGATTTATTGAAGTGTTAGTTGGGTACAATAATTGTGAGACAATAGCTTTACCTGCCACCCTCATCTGGAATCATCTGGGTTGACGGATCACTTGCGTTTTTCCAGAGAAGCCTAAGGTGTGCACAGACGATGAAGATGAGGGGAGTCCTCCTCCCTCAGTTACAGTGCATGAGTAGGTGTCCCCTGTATCAGTCATAACAGAATGTTCATGCTCTGCATTTCCACAGATATGACAGGTTCACTTGGTGAATTAAAGGATACAGCAGGAAGCTCCTTTTTCTCAGGCTTCTCCGTACACCTTTATGGCCAACATGTTGTTGGCCCAGCCCAAAGGTTTATAGGGCAGTCTCTCTGGAGGTGACCTGTCTGGCCACACCCACAACATATGATGTTACCTCTAGGCAGGTTATTCCTCTGAGTAGGCTGAGCGAGTCCAAGTGGATGTACTGGCTGTGATGGTCCTCCTCTCCTTCCTCCATGCCAGGTCACTCTGCCTCTTATCTGCCTCCCTTCTCTCCCACAGGTGCACAAGTCTGGATTGTCACCTTGATTAACCTGCACGTGTATACCAGGCACAGCAGATTCAGTTAGTGCATTAGGATCATTTGGGGCAGGAAATCTCCCCATTACCTGTGTGGTGCTGACAGCTGGAGGAGCAGGCTGGGTGTGTCTAAGATTGAGCTCCAAGACTCTGTGCAGTGTTGGCAGTCAGCACTGGGGCCTGAGCCTCAGTCTGCAGTTATCAGAGGTGCTGAGCTTTCTCCTTCCTCTGATTGGTCAGCTCTCTCAGTCCTCCTTCATTGGAATGCTTGCAGCCATTTTGTTGGACTCTTCTCCTCTGTCAGGATTTCTCCTATCTTAGAAGATCTCCACCATCAGGATGTTGTTTCCTGAAAAACTTCCATAATACAGTTTGATGCACCTCCAGATTCACATGATCAGGCAGGTTAGTCTGGCATACTCTGCTCAGCGTGGCAGCCTCTTGGTCAACAAAGCCTGAATGTCACCAAGTGCAGAGCAGCTCCTGCAGCATTTTCTCCCAAGGAAATGATGACTTACTTACTCTTTGTGTGATGTTGCAAACAGTCTGTCAGCCAGTCTCACCATGTCCATAGACATCCACAGCACATGGGTGGGCACACTGGCACACTGCACTCCCCCTCCTCCCATTCAGGAGTGAAGGGTCCTCGTGTGTCTGGAAGTCATTTTGCAGGTTGCCCATCTGCTGCATCATCTTTCAGTCATCTCCCTCTCACTCCTGCCTCCTTTGCAGGAAGGCCATCCTCCTCCTTCTCCAGTTGTTGTTTGGGAAGGTTACTGTGGAGATCTGCAGCATCATCTGAAAGATCATCTCTGGATACATTGTTAGTAGAAGAAAAGCAGATTGCACTCTGTTTGTGCACCGTTCTTTGTTTTCTTCATGGTTTTTTTTTTTAAAAGTCAACTTCCTGTGTGAAGTCACTCACTGCAGTTTGCTCAGAGGACACGCCTCTCAAGAAATATCAATGTACTTAAAAATAGAGTGGAGGCATTTTCTGCCACAATGGGGCAGAAAGAGACACTTCAGGATTTCCTGCACCTATACATATATATACACACCCATGTATACACACATACATACACACGTACATGCACACACACACATACAGATATATATATATATATATATATATATATATATATATATATATTTTTTTTTTTTTTTTTTAGTGTTTCACCTCGATTCCATCACATCATTTTGTTTATCATAAATTTTGCTTAAATTTATTTCCCTTCTATCATAACCCCCAAACCACTTTTTTTTTTAATCTATCAGTAAACACATTCTCATCTAATTTTAACTCAGCAACATGTCATATTAAAAGATACCAGGTGAAAGTCAGAGATGGAAGTCCATCATTGTCATTTTGCATATTACACACTCCCCTCAGCCCCCCCTCAGCAGATGACCCCCCCTCCCTAAGCCTGGTTCTGATGGAGGTTTCTTCCTGTTAAAAGGGAGTTTTTCCTTCCCACTGTCACCAAGTGCTGCTCATAGGGGGTCGTTTGGACTGTTGGCTTTTCTCTGTATTATTGTAGGGTCTTTACCCACAATACAAAGCGCCTTGAGGCAACTGTTTGTTGTGATTTGGCGCTATATAAATAAAATTGAATTGAATTGAATTGAATTGAATTGATTGGGAGTAGGTTTTACCGTTTTACTACCGTGTGCATGGGGTTGTGGATCACCCCCCTGTTTTAGAGCCTCTCCGTGGGTTCCTGCTACACTCACACACTTATGCAGCGTCCACCTGTAAGGGAGATCTGTGAAACAACTGTTTCTCTGCCTACAAGTTCTACTCTTTTGTTTTACTTTCAAGGGGTAATCTCTAAACTTCATCAAGTTTATTTAATTAATTTGCTTATTTATTCTAAATTTGGTAAATTTACAGTTTCCTCTATAACTATGATGGGAACCAGGCAGACACACAGCAGAGAGGTCATTGCAACTCAATTTTTCCACCGTCCTCTAAACCCTCTGTTATTCAAAAAATGAGCTGAGGTGAAGACATCATCCGCACTGAGAACACACACAATCCAAATAACAGAATATTTCCCGAGGACCAATTTACAGCTTTTTCTCTTTATAGGAACTACTTTCAACTTCATTTTAAATTAAAGGTTCTTGTGAGTTGTCAAAGCTTCAGGTTGATCAGCTGAGTGTCCTGCAGTCTCTCAGACCTGTTACACAGACGTGTTCCTTATAATCCTCGCTCAAACCTGCCTTTATATTTCTAGTTCAGTCTTTTATTTTAGGCTCAGTTTATGCCCAAGCTATATTAATATTATTATTATTTTATTATGATTTATTCTTACTATTGTTGTCATTATAACTATTTTATTTAATTCTCTTTTACCTATAATTTTCCCAAATATTTCAGACTTTATTTCCCTTTATTCTTCCATCTTTATTATTTATTCGTACTCATTCCCTTAAGCTTTTCAATTTAGTTTGGCTCTCTCTCTATAATTAATATTACTTTTATTATTAATATTATTTTTAACAAATCCAGTTACTCTCAGAGGTTTGTCACACTTAAATGGGTTATTCTTTTATTCAAACTTCTTCCACTCCTCTTTTCCCTTTTTGGTCCTTTATTTAACCCTTCTGACCCTCCAGATTATTTAACTTTAGACTTTTTACACTCTGCAGTATTAACTTCAAACCTCAATGATTAAGTTTCCTAGTTTACACTTAATTCTCCCAATTTTATGCAAATTTTTATTCACCAATTGCACAAAAAATGAAACAGAAAGTTTCTGCTTCTCACACACACAATGATTGATGAGCTGAGCCACTGCAGGCTGAGGCCTCAGGCCCACAGCAGCTCACTCCTCACTCACTCTCATAACTCACTCCTCCACTACATTTACCACCAGTTTTTTTTAAATTATCTAATTTGGCTTATTTACTCTAGGCTCAGATTATTTCAAAGATAATTTATTAATTATATATATATATATATATATATATATATATATATATATATATATATATATATATATATATATATATATATATATATATATATATATATATATATATTAGGGGTGGGACTTTAATGCGTTAATTTTGATTAATTAATTACGGGGAAATTAACGCGTTAAAAATTTTAACGCATTTTAATCGCACTTTGCACCGTGGAACGTTTCTCAGTGCGCGAGTTCCCGGCATACAGAATATATCGACGCACAATGTCCAAATTAGGGGCCGCATCCTGCGAAGGACCCGGCCCACGTCTTTCGCAGCCCACGAACACCACAAAGGCCGGAAGTGAGCGGCTAGCCTTCATATCAGCGTCACCTCTGCGTAGCTCATGTCGCCTAGCAACCGTGAGTGTGAAGCACAGCTGTGTAAAAGCAGCTGTTAAACTGAGAACGAACTTTTTCTCCTTTTTGTGGTTTAATTTTAAGTCTTTAATTCAAAATAAGCTGTTAAAACAAGCATAACACATTTCAACATCAAGGAATACAGCTGAGAGAATGATTAATTTCCAACTATAACAAGTGAGACATTAATGTTGAATAAAACTATCCAGTTATGATGCTTAACTTTAATTTCAGGAGTTTATCACAGGAGCACTTCCACCCTTGATTGGTCTGTGTAGTAGACTGGTGGGAAAATAAACAACATTTTGAAGTTTAAGCTTATGTATATTGATTCATTCATCAACTAAACTTAAATTAATATTTATCATGTCAAATATTGAAATGCGATTAAAATGCGATTAATTTCGATTAATTAATTACAAAGCTTGTAATTAATTCGATTAATTTTTTTAATCGAGTCCCACCCCTAATATATATATATATATATATATATATATATATATATATATATATATATAGCCCCCAGCTATTTAAAGATGGTAACACATTTCTAAGACAAACATAAGAGTGTGCATTGTATGCATAGTATGCATAATAACATTTTACTGTTAAAATTTGCAGCAGCTTAAACTAACTATTAAAAGAGTTATTTTGCATTACAAACATTTACAGAGAGGTGATTAGTGTTATTATGTTAAAATTGACATATGTCACTCTGCAGGTCCTCTGCCAGATCCTCACATCATGGCCAGCAGGGAGAAGCTGAAAGACACACGTCCACAAGCAGGGATATGCAAGCTGCTGCGTGGACTTGAGGGGGATGAGGAGCTTATCCTCTCAATGAGACAGAGACTTGATCATTTCTATCATGACATGTGCATGGATGTCTTCTTAAGTTGTAAACCCTGAGGAATTTAGTTTAATGTTGTAATGAATTTGATATGCCTTTCCTAAATACATTTTCTCTGCCAATGCAAAATGGACTTAAATTGCGTATGTACTTCACACACACACACACACACACACACACACACACACACCCATATATATATTTTTTTCAACAATCATTGCTCCATGTACAATGCTTAATAGAATTATTAAATGTTTGCAAGAAACTGCCACAAATTTCAAATCATGTGACTCGTCCACATGACATTTAGCTGTAGGCGGTGTTTTTGGAGTGCAGCCCTGCCATGAACACCACTGCTGCTCAGTGTTCTCCTGATGGTGGTCTCAGTAACACTCCCCAATATGATCCAGGCCTTTAGCTGCTGAGACGTTACCCTGGGTCCCTGTGTGACCCCCCCCCAGACTCTTTAACAGCTTACTCTCAAAGATGGCACACAAAGACATGAGAATGAGAGACAGAGCAGCTCTGATCTTTCAATAAAAACAGGCTCCCACAGATATGAGCATCGCTCTGGTCAAACACTAATGACTGAGTCTAAGATTGTTTCCTTCTTTGGTTTCTTTCAATCAAACTTCAGGACTTGTGGAACAATCTGAGGATGTTTCAGCTCATATTTATCAGGAACACAGAAACATGTGAAGGAGCTCATCACAGTTCTCTTACTCTGTTGGTCCATCACTGAAGTCTGGAGGTCGATGTTTGGACCAGTCACTCCTCATGGACGGACAGCTGGATCCTGCAGGCTCTGCTCTGTCCTCCTCTTCCTCCTGAGTCAGTCTGAGAGGGAAACCACAAACACTCAGTGAGTTCACATTAACAACAGGAACTGAGTTACAGTCTCTTTGTCCACTGAGCTGATCTCTGAGCTGGAAACTAGAAACCAGGTCACCATGATCCACATCAGGGATCAGAGAAACCTGATTCCACCTGCTGACTCTGACATTTCAGAGCTCACAATAACAAACACAAAGAGCAGGAAATCTTCTCAGGATATTAGAAACCCTCTGAGTGTGATGCAGTCAGCTCAGTGCAAACTCCAACCTCACTGTCAAACTATCCTCAAGCTCTTTGATGGACACTCACACACTTTAGGATCACATGATGCTCCCACATGACCTGTGTCTGCGTGGAACATGTGACCTGCTGCAGCTGTGATTGGCTGACCGTCCTCCAATCACATCAGAGCGTGTGGAAGAAGAAGAGCAACAAGAACATTTCCTGCACAGATTCATGTTGGTGAAATGATGAACAGGCATCAGTGCGGCCACCTGCATCCTTCTTTAGTGTTGGAGCCTCAGCAGGTAAACTCACAGGTGCTTTGTGTGCCAACAACAACACAACAGCAGACTGCTGTGTGCTGTTAGAGAACAACAACAAAGACATGATTTTACAGAGCAAATATTCAGCTCAGTCTTTACTTCCTGTTTGTTGGGAACGCCTCCTGAAGTCCAGCACAGCCGTCCCTGATTTCATATGAATCCTTTGAAATCATCATCACAGTTTATTGGAGGAAAACTGGCACCAAAAACTCCTCGTAGCTTCATAAATGAACAGGCAGGTACGAAGCTGAACTCTCAATCACATTCATTTATTCATGTTCACTCACGCTGCTGTTTACACACATTTAAACCAGATTCACATCTGTTTCTACTATTGTAATGTTCACATTGGAAGGTTAATGTCTCCATTTAATGAGCGGCTCAATCTCACATGTTTCTGTTCTCAGATCTGTGGATTTTCTGCACCATTAATATTTGTGATGTGAAGTGTTTCCTTACCAAGCAAAGCCCCTCAGAGGCATCTCACACACTTCCTGTTAGAGTCCAACACTTCCTGCACAGAGTGTTTGGACTCTGAGCCTTAAACTGACTGATGTCTGCTGAGACTGACAGGTGGTGGGACCGCCCACCTGGAACAGGTTTCACTTCCTGTTTGCTGAAGTGGATTTTCAGCTCTTTAGAAACCAAAGGCTTGTTTTTCAGAGACAGTTTCAATGGGATTGAGGGAACGACGTGTTTGCACTGCAGTTTCTATCCAACAACATCAAGCAGTTAAATCAAAGAGTTCATGTTACTGACAGCTCACCTCTCTGCAGCAGACGCACGCTGACCTTTAAAATCAGGGACGCCACCTTTAGACCAGTCACTCTTTAAGGACACACAGCTGGGTCCAGGTCCAGGTCCAGGTCCAGGTGGGTTCCTGTGAATAATGATGCAGCAGTGATGTGAGTGCTGAGCTGTGACATGGAGAAGAGTCATGGACAGTTAGAGATGGTCATCTCACCTCTGAGCTTTGGTCTGGCTCTCATGTTCCCCACACAGAGTGGTTTTAGAGGGAGGGACTCCCTCCATTTTGCTCTCACTCTGACCCATGCTGCTGAATTCACATCAGCTCACACACACTTTCTACCTTCACCTGCAGAGGAAACACACATCATTGATGCTCACATCATCTGAACTCCTCCTTTCATCATGTGTGCTGTCCAAATATCAGCTGCTTCTTTGCTGCTTCATCTCAGTGTCAGCTGAGAGAATGATTGATGATGGGCTGTTTGACCCATGAGCAAAAACATGAAGTATATTGAGTGAAATATGTCAGAATGATTGATGATCAGCTCTGTTTCCATTGATAAGTACTGACTGTCACAGGTGTTATTTTGGGGTCTTTTTTGTATTTTTTTATTGTGGCTTCACTAATTGGATGGTTCACAGGCTCCTTGAAGCTTCCCCGGACCTCCAGCTTCACCGCTCCGGTTAACACCGTCCTCGGCAGCAGCTCCAGCTGTTGCTGCTCCCGGGAAGTTTTTTTGTGTTAACCGGTGTTACAAACGGAACCAGATCACCGTGACCCACTCACATGTTACAAACACACAGCGTCACACAACTCTGAGATTTTTACGAACCGTTTGTAGCAGCTGATCAATGAATTTCTCATCTTATTGATCCGCTTCTTATCGCGGCAGCAACAGACACGTCTGCCCGGGAGAAGTGAGCTGCTAGTCGGCCACACTTTCCGCTCCTCTCCGGTGATCTGCTCCTGGCAGTGCTGCTAACTCTTTTGATAGCTAACTCTTAAGACTAATCATATTTTCTAAACAGTGCGGTGTTCTCCCCAAGGGGGCCGGACCCCCCGGGCATCGAAGGACTGCGTGGGGGTCCATTTGGATAATTTCCTAAAACTCGGAGTTAAAGCTGGTCGAGTATCTCCATGTTAGTGAATGTCTCTTCCACACTCTTCCATTTTTCCTGTTTCACATGAAGCAGAGACTGAAAAACATCTGTAACAGCTGCACTTTGACTCAGTTCTATCTGTGTACAGATATGATTATAAAGCGCCAAACAGGTTATTAAGACCAAGAGGAAAAAATGCAAAGAATTATTTCTACCATCTGAATTCTTCTATTGAAATATAAATAGTGACTGATGATCACATGTTAGCACACAGCTGTAAGTTTAATATAATAACTCTGGCCGGTCTAATCCGCTCAGTCTGAGGAGCAGAGGTCACATCCGTCCTTTCTGTTGGTGGAAACCAGGGTTAGAATAGTTTTGGATTTTACATTATCGTTTAGTTTTAGTTAGTTTTTACTTTTTTTTTTCTTTAATTCAGTTAGTTTTAATTAGTTTTCAGAGCGGTTTTGATCGTTTTTTATTAGTTTTTATTTTCATTTTATTGCTTAGTTTTAGTTTAGTTTCGTTAGTTTCAATATTAGTTTTAGTTTTTCATACTTTGTCAGGTGCAAGATTCAAGGTACAAGAGTGACTATTGTGTAATAAAAACACAACAAAAGATACAGTTTAAAGAAATATATTCAACAACCAGCTGTTCACAGACAGCAGCACTACAGGCTAAATGTGTGTAATATTAAGGACACACATGAACATCAACAGGGAGAAACAAAGAAAAACATGAACTCCAAACTCAATAAATTCTACAATAAAGTTCAGCGTCAGTGCAGCAGCTTCTGTTTTGGAGCTAGCTTGGTTAGATGCTCCATATGTGGCCGACCTCATGTCCGTATTTATTCTTGTGTAGCTGGATTGTGTGTGTTCATTACCTTACTGTCCTGTGCTGGTGTTTTATATGCGGTGCCGGCTGGGACTTCTTTTTTTGGTCTTTGTGCTCAGTTTTTTGGCTGCAAACATATTTGTTCCTGTTTTTTCACTTTCTTCATTCCCTCGATTCCTAATATTGATTGCTCCTGATTGTTATTCTCTCACTGATAAAGTGGCCGGAATCAGATTCATCACAACGTCGCGGCTACGTGGCAGCGAGGAGCAGTCACATGAAGGCCAGATCACGTCGGTTCAGAGCGGTTTCCTTGTGTGCGCTTCTCAGGTGGACTTTGACGTTTTTTTCCTCACTGAGACGTGTTCCATACATTTTTCATCATTCACAACAAGACACGCTTCTACCTGTATTATCGGACTCAGAGAAACTCCATATGGGACTCTGCCGCTTTCTCTGCAGGCCGCTGCCATTACTTTGAGGACCAGCGCGGTGAGCGCAGCATGCAAACACACAGCTGCCTGACGGCGCTCCCAGCTTCAACTCGGAGAGCAGAAAATGATCAGTCCACAAGGCTTTGAAATCAAATGACAAACAAGAAAAGGAAGGTCATTTTATCTATAATTTTAGTTAGTTTTTTAAACTCATAATACAGTTTTAGTTAGTTATCCTTTTTTCCTTTTTAGTTTTTATTTATTTCAGTTAACGACAATGTTTTTTCAATGTTTGTTTTCGTTATTTCGTTCGTTTTCGTTAACTATAATAACCCTGGTGGAAACACTCAGAAACATTTTCTGCTGGAGAGCCAACAGACTGTGGCGCAGTGTTTATGATCAGGTTTACATGTTTAATCTATATCTAAGATACATGTGTAATAAATATCCCTACCTCCTGCTGTGAATATGGAGACCGCTGAGCTCAAGAAGCAAGAAAAACACAGAAAGAGGCCAAAGCAGCTGATGGAGGCTCCAGCTGTGAGTCCGTTACCGTCAACTATGGAGCGGCAGATTTCCGCTGGAACTAAGCTGCACACAGCTGATGTTAGCCTTCATGGAGCTTCACACGGAGACGATCAGCAGCAGCAGGAGAAACAGGAAGTTCAGCAAAGTAAAAGGAAACTTGGAGCAGGAAGGAAACACCCAGAGAGGCGTCCACACACCAAAACCACAGTCCTGCAGTCACCACCTCTGCTCTCAGGGAAGAAAAGGAAGCTGTGCTGCATTTAGGTGCACCTCGGAAACTTAATTCTCCATCAGCAGATATCCAAAGCAGCACGTCCTCAGGTCCTTCTGGGATCATCCATCCATCCATCCTTTCTGTTCCACTTATCCATTTAAAATACTAAAATCAGAGCATCTCATGTTTGTCTCTGTTGGGGGGGGGCACTCTGCTGCACAGTAACAGGAGTCACTTGTTTTCACTTTGTCACAATATTTGGACACACAATGCTGCACACATGTGAGATGGGCTGTAAATATGAAATCTGTGCAGCAGCTTGTGTTGAATTGTGCATCAGATATTTGAGTCATTAAAGGCTGAGTTTGTTTTATTTTATTTTCAATTTGACCTTTATTGATCCAGGAAATTATTTATTCAGTTAAAAACAAACAGTGGACTGAAAAACTGCAGTATAGTCCACACACACACACACACACACACACACACACACACACACACACACACACACACACACACACACACACACACACGGAGAATGTAATGTAATTTAATATAATGCAAAAGCAAATAAAGCATAAAATACAAAAAAACAAAGCACAAATAAAGCCTAAACATCAGTGACAGTAATTGTTTTATGCCAAAAACAGGGGCGGTAACATTCAGGTAACACATCCTGAAGTAACTGAACTCTTTTAACAGCATCTGTGAGCTCAGCATCAGCAGCTCCTTCACTTTGAGCTTTTGTTGCAGCTGATTTCAGGAGGATGGAGCTGCAGATCTGAACTCTTTGTCCAAACTCAGGGAGAACTTTGGGAGCTGCATCTTATTAAAAGCACAATGAAAATCTGGATTTTGGATCTTCAGGGTTAGGGATGGGAATCAAGAACCAGTTCTTGTAGAGAACCGGTTCCCAGTAATTCCTCGGAATCATTAGTCTGCTTGCTTAATGATTCCGCTTATCGATTCTATTGATGTGAGGATGCATTTACGTGATTACATCACACGCTCCTTATTTGGTTCAGAATTGTTGGAGGTCGTTTTATGAAAACTGCTACATATATATGTGTTAAAATCTTTGCTCTTTCATTTCTGTGTTAAGAAGTCTGTTCAGATATAAAATAAAGTGGTGTTTGGTAAAATGCAGAACCAAGGTTGGTGCCATCAGGAACTTTGTGTTCTCTGTCTGGGCAATTGTCAGCCACTGATGGAGACCAAACAATGGTAGAAAGAGAGACTCTGAGGTCATGTGATCACCCAGCTGTTGAAATTCTCTGTTTTCCACATTTTGTTTTGTATAATGACGTCACCGAAACTGATCAGCTTTGACTATATGAAACCCTGAGCTGAAGAAGAGAGTGTCAGTACTTCGTGTCATGTCCAGCACCACACTGGGCATCGCATGCAGTTCTGACCCGGATTAATCTGTGTGAAAATGGTTAATTAAATTTAATAACTGACTCCTTGTTCCATTGTGTTGTGTAATTCCTGTCCGATAAACGAACACGCAGAAACCTGGAAGGAATGAGCTGGTAGCAGGTTTCTTCAGAATATCTCCAACAGCATCAGGATAAAAAACATTACAAAATTACCTTCAGTGTTTCAGCAGCAGCTGTTTTACGTGCAGTCTGTACACACGCAGCAAGAGCAAAAAGGCGGAACCGTTACCGATGAGCTCGGATGGAGCAAAAGGAAACGTTTTTCTAGCGTCCAAAGCAGCAGCGCTTTTTCCTGTAACCACTGTTAAACCTTTACTTTGAAACAGCTGGAGGTCCTTCATCAACCACCTGATCAGTAAATGAACAACAGAGAACTTTGTTTTTTTTTTGTTTTTTTTTTTTTCTAGCCTGTCATGTCTGGCAGTTTTCGCACTCAGAATATGATCCGAATACGCTGGTGTACCAAACATATTTGCTTTTCCAAGAATAGCTCTTTAAGTTTTACAATAGGCTACTCTTGTTAGCATGTATTTAGTTTGTATTTTGATTTTATTTTATTTATTTATACCAGGCGTGACAGGCAGAAAGGAAAGGGTACAAAAAGGAGTGAGAAAGAAAAACAAAAACAAAACAAAGGTGAGAAAAGAATAATCAAAGAATGATATCCACATATCTACACCTGCACACACATACGCATACACCCAAACACACACACAATCCTGCTGTTGCTTGCAAGTAATGTGTGTATGTGCCTCTGTCATGGAACGTACTCACCAATGGAGGCAAGAAACTGCAATCCTGCCCCTCGTGATCCAGAGGCGAACGGGAAAGGACCCAGGGGACGCGGCCTATCCACGGCCCACCAGGACATCAGAAGACGAGAGGCCACACATCCCAATGGCAACTGCGCACACACCCCAGAGGAGGAAGGAGGGAGACCCCAGACGGACCCCCCCACGGCCAAACGGCAAGAGTCCAGACAGCCAGAGGCAATGAGCAGCCAACCCCCGCCGCGGGCCGGCATCCCCCGCACGAGCCGCAAATGCGGCCCCAGGGCCCCAGGCGCCCGAGAACCGCCCGACACCCAGCAGAGCCCCCCCCCACGCCAAAGAGGCCCGAGCCACCCCCAGGCCACAACCGCCAAGGGAGCGGGCCAAGAACCACGCCAAGACATCCAGCCGCGAACCCCGGGACCCACGGGCACCCGACACTCCAGGGGCAGCAGTGGCAACCAGCAGGAAGCAGCAGGAAGCGATAGGGAGTGATAGGGAGGGGGGACTCCCACCCTCCGCAACCATGTCCCACAGGTGCCAAGGCTCAGCAAACCACAGGCCCAGGCCCTGCTGTCCATACACTCACACACATGCACACACACACACACACACACACACACATGTACCACACACATACATACGCACACACACGCACACACACGTACCACACACACACACACGCACACACATGCACCACACACACACACACACGCACACACATGCACCACACACACACACACACAAATGCACCACACACACACACACAAATCATATATTCATACTCACACATATGACTGTCACACATTCATGCGCACACACACAGAACTTCTATGGACACCAAGTGTGGGTGAGAGGGTACCAGCACAGAGCCAGTGGCACCCCGGCGAAGCAGCCAACCCGGCCCCAAACCACTAGCCAGTCCCTACCCCAGGCGGGGTGCATGAAACTGGGGTGTGGAAGACTCACCCTCCCCCTCCTTCCACTCAGCGTGTTTGGAGTGATATGTTGGGTGTATGTGAGTGTATGGAGTGGGAAGAATATGTATGTGTGTGTGAAAGCTACAGTGCTATTAAAATTGGAGGATGTGATGAGCACTGTGCAACAGCGCCCATCCACACCACCCCCCAAGGCCCTCAATGTCTAAGATGTAATTAAAATTGAGGAGCAGGCAGCAGTGAACAGAGGTGGGGCCACCTCAGCAGTTCCACACACTGACCACTGGGTGACACACCTGCCCCCAAAAGCCCTATGTGTACTATGACGTGTTGTGAGCTATATAATGTAATTAAAAAGGGAGAGTGGGACATCACGCAACGTAGCGAGCAGAGCCAAAGAAGTGGCCCTACTCACCGCAGCGCAAGTCCCCCTCACCCAAGACCCTACATGTGTGTGATGTAATGTTTGACTGAGTGGGAGGAGGAGAAGGGCCAGGATATTTAAGACCGGGGGTAGAGAACTACCCCCAGAAGAAGAGAGCCAGCAAACTGCTGGCTCACTAAGCACCCCAGTTCCCTACACCCAACCACAGTGCAGGGAAGGCAGGTCCAGGGCCTGAAGTGGTCACACCCCCAGGGCACCACCGTGCCCAAGGCCAGCACCCACAGTCCACACCACAGACAAGCACAACACAAAACCCCCCCCCCCCCACACACATACACATATAAAAGACAACATATCACACACACACCCACCACATACATACAAATATCTCTTTCTCCTATACATACACACATACACACACACACACCCACAACACACACAAATATCTCTCACACACACCCACACACACACAAATGTCTCTCACACAGACACAGACACCGACACACACAGACACACACACGTACGCACACACACACACACACACACACACACACACACACACACACACACACACACACATACACAGTTGTCCTGAGTCCGGAACCAACGGCCCCCTGTGGGAAACTACTGCTCCCTTGCCTGCGTGCCCCTCCACCCCAAAGGATGCGCGGGCACCCCAGAATCCCGGAATGACGGCCAGACATCCCAACGCGGTCCCACCCACGCCACTCGACGGTGCGCCCAAGGGGGCACAGACCCCCCCAACGCAGGGAGGAGCCCAACCGGGAAACGGGCGACCCCGGGCACCAGGGCCCCAGACCCCACACCCCGACCCCCGCGGAGAAAGCCGGCCACCCGGCCCGGAGCCAGCACCCACCACCACGGGCACCCCAGTCCCACGCCCCAAGACCATAAGAGCGCCCGTCCAAGCCCCCACCACCAACATCCAGGGCCCGTACACAGAAACCACAAGACGGCAGTCCCCGTCTCCCGTCCAAGGACCATCAGACACCCGAATCACCCAGCCCACCCCCAGCCACCTACCGGGTACACCGCGAGACGAGACTACAGCCGATCACCCCCACTAAGTGATGGTGCTGATCAGTGGAGACCAGAGAGATTCGAATTTGTCCAACTGGTTTTTAGAGGTGGCAGACATTCTTTCTAGACTAATGTGCTCTAAAAGTAAATTCCTATAGTGAGTGATGCATAAGTCATTTTTGGATTTCCAGTTCATGAGAATAGTTTTCTTAGCGATGCATAGGGCAGTAAGAACTATGTGTGATATATTCGCTTCCATGTTTAATTCACTGATGTCGCCTAAAACACACAGTTTTGGTGATGCTGGGATATCGCAATTAAAACATGTGGATAGGTCTTCACATGTTCTCTGCCAGAACCTCTGAACAGGTGTACAAGACCAAATTGCATGCATATAGTTCTCAGCATGATTGCCTGAACAGTGGGTGCATATATTTGTGTCTCTGTGGCCCATTTGGAACATCCTGTGCCCTGTATAATGTATTCTATGAAGAGTTTTGTATTGTATGAGTTGTAAATTTGGACTTTTAGTCATTTTGAAAGTATTTAAACATATCTGTGTCCAGAAGTTTTCACCTGGGTTGATGGAAAGATCTCGCTCCCATTTTGCAGTAGGGAGGGAAATTGAACCATTCATTTTTAATAATAACTTAGATATTTTTGATAACAATTTAGGGGTATAGAGATTTAGAAATTCTGTTACCAATACAGGGATTTCTAATTTCAGATCATTGAAATTAAACCTTGCCTGTATGATGGACCTCAATTGTTGATATTCAAGAAATTTGTTTTTGCCAATTCCATATTTTGTAACAAGTTCTTCAAATGAAATAAAGGTTCCATCTTGAATGACATGTTCTAGATTCTTTATTCCTTTCTCCTGCCATGCTGAAAAATTCAGTACTGTCTTTTTCTGACATATATCTGGATTGTTCCAAATGGGTGTCAGTTTACATGGGATAAGTGAAGACTTTGTTATCTTTAAAAATTCCCACCAGGCTGTCAGAGAGCTGTTTATGTTAAGATTTCTAAAGCAGCTATGATGTTTAATACTGGGGCCAATGAAAGGTAAGTCAGAGATTTTGACTTTTCCACAGAGTGTTTGTTCTAAATCCAGCCATGGGCTGTCTAAGGGGCTAGGTTTGATCCACCTTGAGATACACTGCAATCTATTGGCTAAGAAATAGTGATAAAAGTTTGGGAGTTCTAGACCACCACTGCATTTTAGCTTTTGTAATGTTTTCAAACTAATTCTTGAGGTCTTATTTCTCCATAAGAATTTTGAAATGTATGAGTCTAAAGACTTAAACCAAGTAACAGAAGGTTTATTAGGAATCAATGAAAACAAATAATTGATTTTAGGCAAAATCATCATTTTTAATGTGGCAACTCTCCCCATGAGAGATATAGGTAGAGAGTTCCAACGTGTGAGGTCATCCTCTATTGTTTTTAGTAGAGGAATATGATTTAATCGTACCAGGTCTGACAGCTTGGAGGAAAAATTTATACCTAAATATCTAATGTTGCCTGACTGTAGTGAGGTAGTAGTGATATTCTGAAAGTTACAATTCAGAGGTAAAACTGTTGATTTACTCCAATTAATGGAGTAGTCTGATACAGATGAGAACTTAGCTATAAGTGAGATTGTCTTCAGAAGAGTCATTTGTGAGTTCCCAAGGAAAAGTAATACATCATCAGCATAAAGGCTTATCTTATGATCTGTGTTTTCTGTTTGAATTCCTTTAATATCTACAGTTTGTCGGATTGCTGCTGCTAGCGGTTCAATGAAAATAACAAAAAGTGAAGGAGAAAGTGGGCAGCCCTGCCTGGTACCCCTCTGCAGATTGAAGCTTTGGGAAATAAGATCGTTTGTCCTAACACGTGCATTTGGAGAACTGTATAGTGTTCTGATCCAGTTTATGAAGGATGAACCAAATCCAAATTTGTGTAGAACTGCTAATAAAAATTTCCAGTTAACCCGGTCGAATGCTTTCTCTGCATCTAAAGAGATAATTGTGGTTTCTGTTTTGTTAATGGAGCAGTAATCTATTATATTTATTAGACGGCGTGTATTATTGGCTGAATGCCGACCCTTGATAAAACCTGTTTGGTCTGGATGTATAATAGATGGAGTGATTTTTTTCTAACCTTCTGGCAAGGACTTTGCAAATTAATTTAAGATCTACATTAATAAGAGAGATTGGCTTGTAGCTAGATGGGAGTGTGGGGTCTTTGCCTGGTTTAAGAAGTAGGCTAATATTAGCAGAGTTCATGTTTGGAGAAACCATGTGATTACTCTGAATCTGAGCCACCATTCTGAGAAAAGAGGGTTCTAGGACAGACCAAAATTCTTTATAAAACTCTGCTGGAAAACCATCTGGGCCTGGGGCTTTATTATTTGGGAGATGCTGTACTGCTTCGTAAAATTCAGATGGTGAGAAAGGTGAATCAAGAGCCGCAGCCTGTTCATCATTTAATTTAGGTAGATTTATGTTACTTAGATATTCTTCAATTTCAGCATCAGATGGGTTAATCTGTGATGAGTATAAGGCCTCATAGAAGTCTTTAAAAGAGTTATTTATTTTTTGTGGGTCATGAGTAATATTACCAGTCGAGTCTTTAATAGAATAAATGGCTGTTTTTTCTTTATTTAGTTTTAATTGGTTAGCCAAGAATTTTCCAGATTTATTTCCATGTTCAAAGTTTTCTAAACGCAACCTCTGTAACATGAATTGTGTCCTTTTATCAATTATTTCATTTAACTCCAGTTTTAGTTTCCTCAGGTTGTTAATTATATGTTCTTGTGGTGAAGCAGCATAGGCAGTTTCTAAAGATTTAATTTTCTGTTCTAATTCTAACACAAGTGTGTTTTCTTTATTTTTCTTATGCGAGCAGTAAGATATTATTTTGCCCCTCATTACTGCCTTTCCTGCTTCCCAAAGAACACATGGTGATATTTCAGGAAGATCATTATTTTCTAAATATGCTGACCACTCCTTTTTGAAATAATTAATGAAATCTTGTTCTTTAAGTAATGATGTATTAAATCTCCAGTTCCTGATTGGTGGTGTGACTCTTTTCTGTGTCACAGACATAGACACCGGTGCATGATCACTGATAGTGATAGGGTGAATCTGAGTGTCTGTGATATCCATCATCATGGAGCTGCTAACTAAAAAGTAAGCTAAGCGGGAGTGAGACTTGTGTACTGGTGAGAAAAAACTATAATCTCTCAGAGTGGGGTGATGTGAACGCCAAGCATCACAAAGACCAAAATCCTTCATGTACTGTTTAAGAATGTCTGCAGACTGCCAGTTCCTCTGACTCACTGCTGTACTGAGCCTGTCAATATCTGCATTAAGTACCAGGTTGAAGTCTCCTCCTATTATAAGTGTGGTGTCAGAGTGATCGGACAGTAAAGTGAAGAAGGTATGAAAGAAGGAGGGGTCATCAACGTTTGGCCCATATATACTAGCAATGCATAAATCTATATTTTGAATAGTTAAGTTGAGTATTATAAATCTACCTTCTGGGTCTGATGTAGTATTTCTAATGATGCAGTTTATCTTTTTGTTAATCAATATGGCTACACCTCTTTGTTTGGAGTTGTAGCAGGCTGAGTACATGTGAGGGAACTGTGGAGAGGAGAGTGTGTGCGCAGATGTTCTGGACACGTGTCTCCTGTAGAAACACAACATCAGCCTGTAAATCATTCAACCGATTAATAATTTTCACTCTCTTTTCCCTTGAACCAACTCCGCATACATTCCATGAGACAAACTTGAGTGTGCTCATGTTTAGATTAACCGGTGAAGTGTTGTGTGTTTACTAAAGATGTGTGTGCGCGTCCTCGCATGTGTCCTGCATGACCTTGTGTACGCATGTGTACGTGTCCCGCGTGACTGTGTATCCTGTATGGCGGTGTGTGTGCTGTATGTCCATGTGGCAAACATGTTGGGTGCAAAAAAAAAAAAGGAAGAAGAAAAGAAGTGTAAAGTGAGAGAAAAATGAGACAGTGCAAACACCAAAGAGCTGTTCAAAAGTGACAAAGTATTAAAAAAACTCAACATGATAACAAAACAATGCGCTGTGCATTAACTGTTATATACAGACCTGTGACCGGCCGCGGTTTAAGTTTACCTCTTATCTAATCAATTACATGCTTTAGATTAACATGAAGTTGCTCCTAATAAAGCCATGGGGTAACCTCCCGGTCCCTGTACAGCTGACCGTTAACATAAAGCTTATCTACAGCTACCGTAGCTCTGACGCCCTCAGTGATGTATTTCTTCCTTATTGGAAATAATACTCGCCTCCGATCGAGAATCTCTTTTGGAAATTGTTCGTTAACACTATAGTTTGTTCCACGCAGCTCTCTGCCCCGACTCCTGACCTGCTCTTTTTGCTTGTAATGTTCAAATTTAGCTACAATTGGCCGAGGCCGTTTGTTATCGGGCTTCTTACCTCTGAGCCGGTGAACACGATGGAAAGTTATATTTTTTACCGCTTCACTCGGGAGTTTCAGCTGATGCTGGAGGAATTCGCGAACCGAGGCTTCGGCATCCTCCTCTGCTTGCTCTGGGATCCCGGAGAAGACGAGGTTGTCCCGCATGCTCCGAGCCTGGATGTCCAGAATGGTCTCCCTCATTTTCTTGTTTTCCCCGGTCAGCTGTGTCATCCCATCGGTGAGTTGTTTCACGGTATCCCTCAGCGTTTGGTTCTCGACAGCGAGCGACGCCACCTGCTCTTGGCTAAACTCCAACGACACCCTCAGTTGTTGGAATTCCTTGTGGAGAACCTCCACCAAGGCAAGTCGGGCATCTAGGCTAGTTAGCTTCTTGTCGATGGAGTCCAGGACATCAGTGAAGCTTTTCTCTGGGGATAATGTGGATGTGCTTGTTGAGCACTCGGAGCGAGTGCGTTTAGATGTTGGTGTGGCCGTGGTAGCAGGATTTTTTTGTGGTTTGCCCATCACGAAGTTGACAAATCACTCGTCGACGTAGCTCTCCAGGCTGTTCAATGTTTCCTCGTCCAGTTTGTTATATTGAAAAAATTAATAGGCAGAGGTTAGTATTAGGAATAATTCTATTTTGGTATAAATATATTGGTTTGATTTACCTGAGTTTGACCGGTTTGTTTAATATACCACCATATTACTTACGCACAGCTCTCGCGTGATCTCAGCAGTGATGCATCTCTCTCCTCAGCCAACTAACGAACAGAGAACTTTGTAGCTGCTCCATCCACCCTGTTTGTTTCACACAGAGACAAAAAAACTGCAGTATGGAAGTTAAAATATATGAAAAAAGTATTTCTAATCAGATCACTCGATTAGTCAATGGAATAATCGATATTTGCAACCCTATTTTGCTGTACTGCTTTCACTACACTGTATGAATGATCTCCATCTCTGTAACATTTAGTTCAGGGATCCTCAAATCCAGGTCTCGAGGGCCGGAGTCCTGCAGGTTTTAGATGTGTCTCTGCTTCAACACACCTGAGTCACATACAGTCATCAGCAGGACTCTGGAGAACCTGACTGCATACTGAGGAGGTAATTCAGCCATTTGATTCAGGTGTGTTGGATCAGGGACACATCTAAAACCTGCAGGACACCGGCCCTCGAGGCCTGGATTTGAGGATCCCTGTTGTAGCCAATTATGTCAGGTATAAAATTGTGCACTTGGAATATTAACGGGATACATACACCTATCAAATGGAAAAAGGTCTTAAATTATCTTAAAAAAGAAGGGGTACAGATAGCATTATTGCAAGAGACTCATTTAAATGACTGAACATTTAAAGCTTCAACAGGAAGGCTATGGGCAGGTATACAGTAAAAGGTCACAAATGGCGGCACCTTTGTCCTGCAGCTTCAGAAATCAGAGCAGGTCTCCACCGCTGTGTTTGCAGCTGCACTTCTGATAAACTGGACACACTGCACACTTTATGCAGCGTTTTTCCACATGTGAAGCACAAAAATTCACATCCCAATTTTTACCTGAAAAATTAGCAATTTTTCATCAGCTTGAAATATTCTCATTTTTCCTGATGATATTTTTGAAGAAAAATATACTTTTATATTTTGTTTAATGTGTTGATGAAAAAGTTGCTGTATTCTGACCATTCAAATCATATTGCTGATTAAAATGATTTTTAATTCTGACTGTGTCGTCATTTTTGGCCCTTCATATGATTGAGTTTGACACTCCTGCCACACTAATTAGACCAATAAAAATTCTTGTACCATTTTGTACAGGAATTTATACTGTATCACAAGCTACAGCACACACTCCACTGTGCAAAATGTGAATGTTATAATGTGAACAAAAAGTTATGCCTGAAAGATGTCTCATTTCTTCCAGAGCAGGACCCTCACCCTGGCCAAAGCAGGACTCTCACATATAACATAATACACGTCTCACATCTCATGAATGACAAGATTTTCTTTTTCATTTTAAGTGGGCCAAATCACTGATATTAAAAACAAACTAATGGAACTACTGTAATCTGATTCTTTTAATAAGCCATGCAACTCGCTGTGATCCGCGAAGCTGAAGTTGGTTTCCGATTGCAGCTTCCGATTCGGGAAATGGCTAAAGGGCCATTCCACTTAATTTTTCGCTACCTTAAGCATCTTTAATCTGCTCTAGTTAAAAATCTACAACACCTACACTCAAAAAATTGAAACATTGGCTTTAATTAAATTTATTTTGTCAACAGGTTCCACGAAAGTGTATTATGTTAGTTAAAAGCAAAAATGTTAAGGTAATCTAACTTTATGAACTTGTATTACATTAACACAATGTGAATTGTACCACCTAGATAAAATTACTTTTGTTTAACAAGAATTATTTAAGTTTATCCAATTAAATTTAGTTATGTTACATGGACATAAACAATATATTTACAGGCTACATATTTTACATTTGTCCTTCAAACATATATTGTATTCATAGCAGTAAAATAATAAATTTAAGTTCAATTAATTAAAATACGTTTCCATCCAATTTATTTTATACTAATTGGTTTGACCTAATTCTAGTTTGTCAACAGGTTCCACATAAATGAATTTCATACAACCAACATATTTTGTTATTTCCTTTATTCACTAATATTAATTTAACATTTTGCTGCCACTTGGTCCAAAATATAACCCTTAGCAGACATTAGGGTGCAGCGGTTCGACACCAACAGTTGTAAACAGCATTTATGCATTCCAACAATAGATATGTCTGTGTAGATTCTCAGTCATCCAGGTCATAGTAGTCTCTGGAGCTTGAAAAAGGCGACTGGACTTCTTTTTGTTTCTTGAAGACGTTTCACCTCTCATCCGAAAGGCTTCTTCAGTTCTCAACCAAATGGTGGAGAGACCCAGGTATTTAAACCCCTGTGGGCGTAGTCCCCTGGAGGTGGTTATGACCCTCTATTAATCATGTGCGTGAACACATGTGCCCAGGTGTGAAGGGGGCGTGGGTCATATTTAATCAGTGGTTTCAGTTGAAACCAATTTAGGACTCCGCTCCATTGTTTCCTGTGGCCTATTGAGGTCACTGGAACAAAGGTGTGAATGGGGGTTGAGACGTCTGGGAAGGGAGCTCAGGACAGCACTGTAAGCGGGGGAAAGTTGGTGACGTAATCCACCTCCTCTGTTCAATGATGGTTGTTCACAGTGGACATAGATGGCTTCTTTCACTCCTCTTTCAAACCATCTGTTTTCCCTGTCCAAAATGTGAACATTGGCATCCTCAAAAGAGTGCCCTTTTTCCTTCAGATGCAGATGTACTGCTGAATCTTGTCCTGTCGAGGTGGCTCTTCTATGTTGTGCCATTCGTTTGTGAAGAGGCTGTTTGGTTTCACCAATGTAGAGGTCCGAGCACTCTTCACTGCACTGAACAGCATACACTACATCGCTGATCTTGTGTTTGGCGGGTTTGTCCTTGGGATGAACCAGTTTTTGTCTTAGGGTGTGACTTGGTTTGAAGTATACTGAGATGTCATGCTTGGAGAAAATTCTTCTGAGTTTCTCTGACAAGCCTGACACATATGGGATGACAATGTTGTTCCTCTTGTCCTTCCTATTCTCTGTAGTTTGTGTTTGGCCTTCATTCCTGTGCATCTTAGCTGATTTGATGAAGGCCCAGTTGGGGTAACCGCATGTTTTGAGGGCTTTCTTAATGTGTGTGTGTTCCTTATGCTTCCCTTCTGCCTTAGAGGGAACACTTTCCGCACGGTGTTGTAGGGTCCTGATCACCCCAAGTTTGTGTTCCAGAGGGTGGTGGGAGTCAAAGAGGAGATACTGGTCTGTGTGTGTGGGCTTCCGGTAAACTTCAATGTTGAGGCTTCCATCTTCCTCGATAAGCACCGCACAGTCCAGGAATGGTAACTTGTTACCTCTGGTGTCCTCCCTGGTAAAACGTATGTATTTATCCACTGAGTTAATGTGACGAGTGAAGGCTTCTACTTCTTGGGTTTTGATTTTGACCCAGGTGTCATCTACATATCTGTACCAGTGGCTAGGTGCCATCCCTTTGAAAGAACCAAGAGCTTTACTTTCCACTTCCTCCATGTAAAGGTTGGCTACAATGGGAGACACTGGGGAGCCCATGGCACATCCATGCTTCTGTCTGTAGAATCCATCATTGTATTTAAAATATGTTGTGGTAAGGCAGAGATCTAAAAGTGCACAAATCTGATCTGGGGTGAAGCTGGTTCTGTTCAGTAAGGAATCATCTTCCTGTAGTCGTCTTCTGACGGTCTCCACTGCCTCAGTTGTGGGTATGCAAGTGAAAAGTGAAACCACATCAAAGGACACCTCCAGAGGACTACGCCCACAGGGGTTTAAATACCTGGGTCTCTCCACCATTTGGTTGAGAACTGAAGAAGCCTTTCGGATGAGAGGTGAAACGTCTTCAAGAAACAAAAAGAAGTCCAGTCGCCTTTTTCAAGCTCCAGAGACTCCAACAATAGAACAGGCTTTGTAGGCAGTTCTCTTTTTTGTAACAACATAATAATCTAACCATATCAACCATAACACATGTTGTCAACTTTCATTTTAATATTGTGGAGGGACTATCTTGAAATGTAATTATGTTACCAAACATGTCAACTTGTGTTGCAGCATTGTTACCCAATATTAACAATTATAAACCACCTTGATGCAGCATAAACAAATGTAACATCCTACAAAACATACAATTTGCCAATACTATTATATAACAATATAAGAAGCTTGTAGTTCTTTTTTTTTGGAGACAGCATAATGGTCAAACTATAACAACACACATGCTTTAATTTAGTAGTGTGGAAGGGAAAAAAAAAATTGTATAAACTTTTTCTTTTTACCAGAGCATTCAAATCAATGTTTGGTTCATTCAAACAGTTTGCATCTGTACCTTGGGTGAAAGTTTGCCAGCATCCAGTTGAAGGAAGAGCTTTTGAAGTACTTCAAAGAAGTATTTCAGTTCCTTAGGATAACTGAGGTTCATTGCATATATTGCACCCATTAAGAGTGCACATGCAGAGGCGACGTCTCCCAGGTCATGTAGAACTTCAACACCCTCAGTGACAATTCCAACATCAGCTGGAGGAGTGGTGGCATCACCTCCCTCGACTTTGATGATGTAGATGCCCAGGGTAAGCTGCTCAAGGCCTCTCTCTACAGCCGTACCATCAGTATCCTTTACATAGGGGAGAAAGAAAAGACAATCTATGAAATCACAGATTTTGTCATGTCCTGGGCCGTTGGCCCAGCGTTTTGTGTTAATTTATTTCCTGAGTTTGTCCTCCCTGTATGTTTGTCATGTTCCCAGTGTTGTGACTTGTCTGCGTGTTCCTTGGTTTATCACTTCCTGTTTTATTTTGCCAATGTGATTTCCTTGTGCTTTGTGTTTAGCTTTGCTTCCCCTGTGTAATTAGTTTCATTTGCCTCACCTGTTGTTCCCTGCTGTTTCCTCTTGCCCTGATTACCCATTGTGTATTTAAGCCCTCAGTTTTCATTTGTTCTCTGTCGCGTCGTTGATGTTTTGTGCCCGCATGTTCCTGTGTTCCCTGTGCCTGCCCTTCGTCTCCCTGTGCCTCCCTTCCAAGGTTTTTGTATTTGTGTTTCCCCGTTGAAATAAATCCCCTTTTTAGTTATGTTTGCTTCTGGAGTCCTTCATGTGAGTCCTTCCTCGTCCGTTTCCTCCCCGGCCATGACAGAACGACGCGACCATTACAAAACCCCCTCCGGCTCCAATTTTTTCGACGGCACTCGTCTAGCGCTGGGGGGCCCGGCGTCTTTGAACAGTCCCCGTCATCGTCACTCACCTGCCTCCCCTTTCGCTGATCCCTCCCTTCCTCGGCAGCCGCGGAGGAGAGGGAGTTCCCGGCAGCAACGGCGGAAGGCACCCCGAGACCCGAGCGGTATAACGCCGCGGACCGCTTCACCACTTCACACCCAATCCTCCGTTTCCGTGAGTAACACTGGCTTCAACGCTACTATGCCTGCGGACAATTATTCCCGTCACCCCCCTGCCTTTCCCCTCCCTGAGGTGGCAAAGCAGACCATTATCTGTTGGGTGGATTCACTGGTTATGGACCTTCTGGCTGACCCATGTGAGCAGGAACAGCAACAGCTCACGGCCCAGCTGCAAGGGCTAGTCGATGATTACCCTTGGTTATTTGGCTCTCTGCATGGGTTAGTGCAGGATTTCTTAACCTCCACCCTTCACCTACAGCAGTCCCCAGTGTCAGCTCATTCTCAGTCCCCAGTGTCAGCGCATTCTCAGTGCCCGGTGTCAGCTGTGTCTCAGTCTCAGTCTCCCCAGTCAGCTGTGCCTCAGGCTGCTTCCACGCAGTCAGCTCCTCTCCCTAGCTCACAGTCAGTCTCCTCGCAGTCAGTCTCCTCGCAGTCAGTCTCCTCGCAGTCAGTCTCCTCGCAGTCAGTCTCCTCGCAGTCAGTCTCCTCGCAGTCAGTCTCCTCGCAGTCAGTCTCCTCGCAGTCAGCTCTAACGCCCTTAGCTCCTGCTCTCTCTAGCTCGCAGTCTGCTCTTTCTGTCTCCCGGCCTGCTTCCACGCGGCCAGTTTTGACGTACTCAGGCCCCTCTAGCCTTCAGTCGGTTTCCCTAATGTCTGTTCACCCTAGCACTCTGTCAGTTCCTCCAGTGTCAGTTCCTCCTCAGTCGCAATGTTCCCAGTCAGCTGTAGCTCCAGCTCCTCCTCAGTCGCAGTGTTCCCAGTCAGCTGTAGCTCCAGCTCCTCCTCAGTCGCAGTGTTCCCAGTCAGCTGTAGCTCCAGCTCCTCCTCAGTCGCAGTGTTCCCAGTCAGCTGTAGCTCCAGCTCCTCCTCAGTCGCAGTGTTCCCAGTCAGCTGTAGCTCCAGCTCCTCCTCAGTCGCAGTGTTCCCAGTCAGCTGTAGCTCCAGCTCCTCCTCAGTCGCAGTGTTCCCAGTCAGCTGGAGCTCCAGCTCCCTCTGCTCACCCTGCTCCCGCTCCCTTGGCTCCAGCTCCCCCTGCACCCGTACCTGTTCCGCGGGTGGGGGCAACCAGGTCCAAGCCTTCGCATCGGTTTTCTGTGTTAGCTGCAGCAGCAGGGTCTCAGTCAGCTCTAGCTCCAGTCGCTCTCCCTCGCCTTCAGTCAGCTCCAGTAACTCTTCCTCGGTCCCCAGTGTCAGCTGTTTCAGTGCCCTCTCAGTCAGTGCCCTCAGCCCCTGTCTTAGTTCCTTCGGTTTTGGTCCCAGTTCCCTCAGCTGCTGCTCCTTCTGTAGCTCCAGTAGTGTCAGCTCCCTCTCAGGCCCCAGTGTCAGCGAGCTCTCGGTCTGTCTCCACGCAGCCAGATCTCCCTAGCTCTCGGTCTGTTTCCACGCAGCCAGATCTCCCTAGCTCTCGGTCTGTTTCCACGCAGCCAGATCTCCCTAGCTCTCGGTCTGTCTCCACGCAGCCAGATCTCCCTAGCTCTCGGTCTGTCTCCACGCAGCCAGATCTCCCTAGCTCTCGGTCTGTCTCCACGCAGCCAGATCTCCCTAGCTCTCGGTCTGTCTCCACGCAGCCAGATCTCCCTAGCTCTCGGTCTGTTTCCACGCAGCCAGATCTCCCTAGCTCTCGGTCTGTTTCCACGCAGCCAGATCTCCCTAGCTCACAGCCCGCTCTCTCTGGCTCCCGGCCTGCTTCCACGCAGCCAGTCGTCTCCCGGCCTGCTTCCACGCAGCCAGTCGTCTCCCGGCCTGCTTCCACGCAGCCAGTCGTCTCCCGGCCTGCTTCCACGCAGCCAGTCGTCTCCCGGCCTGCTTCCACGCAGCCAGTCGTCTCCCGGCCTGCTTCCACGCAGCCAGTCGTCTCCCGGCCTGCTTCCACGCAGCCAGTCGTCTCCCGGCCTGCTTCCACGCAGCCAGTCATCTCCCGGCCTGCTTCCACGCAGTCCCCTGCACCTCTGCTATTCCTCGAGCAGCCCCTGCTGCTCAATAAAGCAGCAGTGTGCCCTGTTCCGCGGTCCCAGCCTACGCATCCGGTGCCTCACTATGTAGGCCCCGTTCAGCCCATGGGCTCAGCTCACTCCAAGCCGATGGGGGTCTCCGCTCATTCCGAGCCGATGGGGGTCTCCGCTCAGTCCGAGCACTCCGCGCCAGAGGGCCCCGCTCAGTCCGAGCCGATGGGGGTCTCCGCTCAGTCCGAGCCAGGGGGTCCCGCTCAGTCCGAGCCGATGGGGGTCTCCGCTCAGTCCGAGCGCTCCGCGCACGAGGGTCCCGCTCAGTCCGAGCGCTCCGCGCCAGAGGGTCCCGCTCAGTCCGAGCCGATGGGGGTCTCCGCTCAGTCCGAGCGCTCCGCGCCAGAGGGTCCCGCTCAGTCCGAGCCGATGGGGGTCTCCGCTCAGTCCGAGCCAGGGGGTCCCGCTCAGTCCGAGCACTCCGCGCCAGAGGGTCCCGCTCAGTCCGAGCCGATGGGGGTCTCCGCTCAGTCCGAGCGCTCTGCGCACGAGGGTCCCGCTCAGTCCGAGCCGATGGGGGTCTCCGCTCAGTCCGAGCGCTCCGCGCCAGAGGGTCCCGCTCAGTCCGAGCCGATGGGGGTCTCCGCTCAGTCCGAGCCAGGGGGTCCCGCTCAGTCCGAGCACTCCGCGCCAGAGGGTCCCGCTCAGTCCGAGCCGATGGGGGTCTCCGCTCAGTCCGAGCGCTCCGCGCACGAGGGTCCCGCTCAGTCCGAGCCGATGGGGGTCTCCGCTCAGTCCGAGCGCTCCGAGCCAGGGGGTCCCGCTCAGTCCGAGCCGGTGGGGGTCTCTGCTCAGTCCGAGCGCTCCACGTCACCCGAGGGTTCCCCACCAGAGCCCGGGGTCGCCCTTCTCCGCCGCCGCATGCCCCGCGGTCGGCCTCCAGTGTCTGCTCCCCGTCGCCGCCGCCGCACGCCCCGCGGTCGGCCTCCAGTGACTCCCCCTCGTCGTCGCCGCCGCCGCTGGGAGCGCGGTCGGCCTCCAGTGACTCCCCCTCGTCGTCGCCGCCGCCGCTGGGAGCGCGGTCGGCCTCCAGTGACTCCCCCTCGTCGTCGCCGCCGCCGCTGGGAGCGCGGTCGGCCTCCAGTGACTCCCCCTCGTCGTCGCCGCCGCCGCTGGGAGCGCGGTCGGCCTCCAGTGACTCCCCCTCGTCCTCGTCGCCGCCGCCGCTGGGAGCGCGGTCGGCCTCCAGTGACTCCCTCTCGTCCTCGTCGCCGCCGCCGCTGGGAGCGCGGTCGGCCTCCAGTGATTCCTTCTCGTCCTCGTCGCCGCCGCCGCTGGGAGCGCGGTCGGCCTCCAGTGATTCCTTCTCGTCCTCGTCGCCGCCGCCGCTGGGAGCGCGGTCGGCCTCCCTCGTTGGGATTTTGCTTTGTGGCCCCTTGGCCTCTGCGGCCTCCTGAACTGTGTGTTTTTTGTTTTGGATTTCCCACTGACTCCCCTGAACTGTGGACTGTTTTTTTTCCCCTGCTGTTTTTGTTTTGTCATAGCTCCTGGACTGTTCCTTGTTTCGACCCCCTATTTTGGACATTGGAGCTCTCCGGCCTTGTGCCGTCGCTTTTTGTTTCATCCGGTTGTTTTTTTTGCTTCTCGTCCCCGTGTTTTGTTCTTGTTTGGACTGTGTTGCCTCTGCTCTGCCTCATTTTGATGCCCCCTGTTGGACTGTCTCCGGCCTTGTGCCGTCGCCTTTTGTTCTGGTCCTGTGTTTTTGTTTTCTTCCTGTCCGGGTTTGATTTGTTTTGTTCACGCCCTGTGATTTCTGTTTTGCTCCCTGTCTTTGTTTTTGTTTCGGGCCCTCCCTCCTGGTCCCCCGCCTCCCGCCCTTGTCTGGTTTTGTTTCTGGTTTTGGCCGTCGGGAGCCGGCCGTTGAGGGGGGGGGTACTGTCATGTCCTGGGCCGTTGGCCCAGCGTTTTGTGT
Source organism: Archocentrus centrarchus (assembly GCF_007364275.1). Classification (NCBI taxonomy): domain Eukaryota; kingdom Metazoa; phylum Chordata; class Actinopteri; order Cichliformes; family Cichlidae; genus Archocentrus; species Archocentrus centrarchus. Next base: position 1,142,272 of record NW_022060277.1, on the reverse strand, counting down.
TAATTTATTTCCTGAGTTTGTCCTCCCTGTATGTTTGTCATGTTCCCAGTGTTGTGACTTGTCTGCGTGTTCCTTGGTTTATCACTTCCTGTTTTATTTTGCCAATGTGATTTCCTTGTGCTTTGTGTTTAGCTTTGCTTCCCCTGTGTAATTAGTTTCATTTGCCTCACCTGTTGTTCCCTGCTGTTTCCTCTTGCCCTGATTACCCATTGTGTATTTAAGCCCTCAGTTTTCATTTGTTCTCTGTCGCGTCGTTGATGTTTTGTGCCCGCATGTTCCTGTGTTCCCTGTGCCTGCCCTTCGTCTCCCTGTGCCTCCCTTCCAAGGTTTTTGTATTTGTGTTTCCCCGTTGAAATAAATCCCCTTTTTAGTTATGTTTGCTTCTGGAGTCCTTCATGTGAGTCCTTCCTCGTCCGTTTCCTCCCCGGCCATGACAGATTTTGTAGAATTCCAAAGAACAACTTTTGCCTTTCAGGTTTCCTTTGAATGAAAACAGCATGATACTTCAAAAAGTGCTATTTGTGTAAAAATAAGATAAAGCAGCGCTGAGTGATTCCATCAAAATTTTAGAGTGGTTAGCATGAATCTGTCAACTGAGTTATTTCATCTAATATAGATATCTTAGTGTTGGCAGTCGTTATAAAAGAATGAAGCACTAACGAAGCCACACCCAAGGCACCAACATCAGTGGTCTTGGGAACACCCCCACAGAGATTAAAATTGATTTATTATAGGTAGAAAACAAACTTAAAATTACAAACCAGGTATTCTTTGAAGAGGATGTTCGGGTCTTCGTTGAGGTAGATACAAAGCACCCTCAGGATGCACTTCCTCCTCTTTTCAATACTTTCATTCTAAAGAGAGAAAAAAACACAGAAATATTATTCTGACTGTTAACTTGTCAGCATACTTGTCAAAACTGACTAGTCAACATCAGTTTATAATTCCATATTGTTCACTACCAATAGCAAAACATACCTGTGTGATTGGGATCAAAATCCTGCTAATGTTAGTCCCTGCAAAGCCTCCTTTCTTCTTGAACACTTTGATGAGCTGGGCAGTGTGTTGGTCAAGCTGTGCATGGAACCTTGAGACAAGGGGGGCAGTAGTGATCCTCACAAATTCTGCTTCCACCTGAAAACATAATGTCCACAAAACACTTTATGAAAAGTGGGGTTTTCGACAGTTTCTTGTATGTAATATTGACGCGCGCCTTAAGCTTTAGGGCTCTCAGCAGGAGGCTTTGGCCAGAACAGTAAACTGTAGGGAAACTGCCGTGGACTCTCTGTGTCAGTGCTCCCTCAGCTCCCCCCTCTCCTCAGGTCTAGGGCAGGCTCTCATATGTAAAGGAGGTTTCTGTGAGTCATACAAATGCAAATCAAGTACTCACCAGTGGTCACCAGTACTCACCAGTGGTCTACCCCTCCCAAGTTGTAACCAACATATTTTTATTTCTACAGCGAAACATTCAAACAAGACTAATCTCACGAGAAATCATTCTAATTTATAAATTTGAATTATCTAGTTGGAAATATATTTTCTCCTCCGTGAATCGCCACCTTATCGTGGTGGAGGGGTTTGTGTGTCCCAGTGATCCCAGGAGCTATGTTGTCTGGGGGCTTGTCCCCCTGGCAGGGTCTCCCATGGCAAACTGGTCCTGGGTGAGGGTCCAGACAAAGAGCGGTTCAGAAGACCCTTATGAGTGAAAAAACAAGGGAACAGTTTACCCTGCCCGGGATAGGGTTACCGGGGCCCCACCCTGGAGCCAGGCCTGGGGAGGGAGCTCGAGGGAGAGCGTCTGGTGGCCAGGCATTAGCCCGTGGTGCTTGGCCGGGCGCAGCCCGAAGAGGTTACATGGGCCCGCCCTCCTGCAGGCCCACCACCCGCAGGAGGTGTCGTAGGGGTCGGGTGCAATGTGTGTCGGGCGGTGGCCGAGGGCGGAGGCCCTGGCGGACCGATCCCCGGCTATCGAAACTGGCTGTTGGGACATGGAATGTCACCTCTCTGGTGGGGAAGGAGCCTGAGCTAGTGCGTGAGGTTGAGAGATACCAGCTAGACATAGTTGGGCTCACCTCAACGCATGGCCTGGGCTCTGGAACCAGTCTCCTGGAGAAGGGCTGGACTCTCTTCCAGTCTGGAGTTGCCCTCGGTGAGAGGCGGCGAGCTGGGGTGGGTATTCTTGTACCCCCCCGGCTTGCTGCCTGTACGTCGGAGTTTTCACCGGTGGACGAGAGGGTAGTTTCCCTGCGCCTTCGGGCTGGGGAACGGGTCCTGACTGTTGTTTGCGCTTATGCGCCGAATGACAGTTCAGGGTACCCACCCTTTTTGGAGTTGCTGGGTGGGGTGCTGGAGAGTGCTCCATCTGGTGACTCCATAGTCTTGCTGGGAGACTTCAACGCTCACGTGGGCAATGACAGTGAGACCTGGAGGGGCGTGATTGGGAGGAACGGCCTGCCCGATCTGAACCCGAATGGTGTTTTGTTATTGGACTTCTGTGCAAACCACAGTTTGTCCATAACAAACACCGTGTTCGAACACAAGGATGTCCATAAGTGCACATGGCACCAGGACACCCTAGGTCGCAGGTCGATGATCGATTTTGTAATCGTATCATCAGATCTGCGGCCGTATGTTCTGGACACTCGGGTGAAGAGAGGAGCTGAGCTGTCAACTGATCACCACCTGGTGGTGAGTTGGATCAGGTGGCGGGGGAAGATGCTGGACAGACCTGGCACACCTAAACGTATTGTGAGGGTGTGCTGGGAACGCCTGGCAGAAGCCCCAGTCCGGGAGTTCTTCAACTCCCACCTCCGGCAGAACTTCGACAGCATTCCGAGGGAGCCACACCTCCTTCACGACCCGCTACGCCGGCACGTAAGCGGAATTCTCGGCGCCACAGGAGTAAAGCGAAGCTACCAGATTCTGACTCGTCTCCTGCATCGGCCACTGTGAGTTCTCGGCAGCCTTCTATGGATGAAGGCTGTGTTGACATGAACAGTAATAACTTTGTTTTGACACCGGTCCCCGAAACCTCCACCTTGCACACAGCCACACCTCACCACACAGAATCCATTCTTTCTCCGATTGATCCGGTAGACACCGCTATTTTCATGGACAAGGAGCTCAGACCGGAGGTTCACAGATTTTTCAGAATCTCCTCCCGGATTTACAACTGCTCTGACTCTAAGGCTTTTTCCGTTGGTTTTTCTGCTGTGCTTGGTCTTTTGAATGCTCACCCACGCTTGCTGCTGTCGCCCACTATCGCAGGATGGATGAACTCAGCTGTTCGTGTGGAAGCCCACATCAGAGCACTGAACTCACAATCTTCGCCCGCTACAGCAACCACCAAGCCTCACTCTGCACCCGCTCCTGTTCCGCGGGTGGGAGCACCTCAGCCTCAGCAACCCACGCCGCCTGCAGCAGCTCCTCCCCAGTCACTCCCGTCTCAGTCAGCTGTAGCTCCAGCCACCTCCCAGTCTCAGTTAGCTGTAGTTCCGGCCTCCGCTCAGTCTCAGTCAGCCTCTGTAGCTCTCCCCGCTTCAACTTCCCCAGTGCCAGCTCTCCCCGCTTCAGCTCCCTCAGCCTCAGCTCTCCCTAGCTCTCAGTCTGTCTCCACGCAGTCAGCTCTCCCTAGCTCTCAGTCAGTTTCCACGCAGCCAGCTCTCTCTAGCGCTCAGTCAGTTTCCACGCAGCCAGCTCTCTCTAGCTCTCAGTCAGTCTCCACGCAGCCAGCTCTCTCTAGCTCTCAGTCAGTCTCCACGCAGCCAGCTCTCTCTAGCTCTCAGTCAGTCTCCACGCAGCCAGCTCTCTCTAGCTCTCAGTCAGTCTCCACGCAGTCAGCTCTCTCTAGCTCTCAGTCAGTCTCCACGCAGCCAGCTCTCTCTAGCTCTGTCAGTCAGTCTCCACGCAGCCAGCTCTCTCTAGCTCTCAGTCAGTCTCCACGCAGTCAGCTCGCCCTAGCTCTCAGTCAGTCTCCCACGCAGTCAGCTCTCCCTAGCTCTCAGTCAGTCTCCACGCAGTCGGCTCGCCCTCAGTCAGCTCTAGCTCCAGTCGCTCTCCCTCGCCCTCAGTCAGCTCTAGCTCCAGCCGCTCTCCCTCGCCCTCAGTCAGCTCTAGCTCCAGCCGCTCTAGTTCTCCCTGCCTCAGCTTTGCTCCCTCCAGTGGTTTCTCTTTCTGTGATCCCCTTGGTCAGTTTAGTTTCACCTCCAGTCCCTTCATCTTCAGTTTTAGTCTCAGTCCCCTCATCCTCCTCAGCTTCAGCCCCCTCGTCCTCAGTCACCTCAGTCCCCTCTTCCTCAGTCACCTCAGTCCAGTCAGCTTCCCCGGTCCCCACTGCCAGTGCTTCAGCTTTGCCCCCTTCAGTGGCGTCACTTCCCTTAAATCCCTTGGTCTCTCCAGTCAGTTTAGTTTCATCTTCAGTTCTGGTCGCAGTCTCCTCAGTCTCCTCGGTTTCCTCCGTGCCCTCTGTCCCCGTAGTCCCTCAGGTCCCCGTAGTCCCTCACTCTACTTCCACTTCTGGTCCCTCAGTCCCTCAGGTCCCCGTAGTCCCTTACTCTACTCCCACTTCTGGTCCCTCAGTCCCTTCGGTCTCTGTCCCCTCAGCTCTCCCTAGCGCCCGGCCTGCTTCCACGCAGCCGGCTCTCCCTAGCGCCCGGCCTGCTTCCACGCAGCCGGCTCTCCCTAGCGCCCGGCCTGCTTCCACGCAGCCGGCTCTCCCTAGCGCCCGGCCTGCTTCCACGCAGCCCCTAGTGCCAGCTCCTTTAGCTTCAGTCCCTTCAGTTTTGGTCCCCTTTGTTCCCTCCTCTGGTCCCTCAGCTCCTTTAGTTGTGGTTCCCCCTGCAGTCTCAGTCTCGTCTCGCCGCCGCCGCCGCCTGGAGCGCGGTCGGCCCTCAGTCTCGTCTCGCCGCCGCCGCCTGGAGCGCGGTCGGCCCCCAGTCTCGTCTCGCCGCCGCCGCTGGAGCCGCGGTCGGCCCCCAGTCTCGTCTCCTCGCCGCCGCCGCTGGTGCCGCGGTCGGCCCCCTGCCACGACTCCTCGTCGCCGCCGCTGGTGCCGCGGTCGGCCCCCTGCCACGACTCCTCGTCGCCGCCGCTGGTGCCGCGGTCGGCCCCCTGCCACGACTCCTCGTCGCCGCCGCTGGAGCCGCGGTCGCTCGCCTGAGAGGTTTGGACTCTGCTTTTTGGCCCCTTGGCCTGGGCGGCCCCCTGAACTATGGACTGTTTGTTCCCCCTGGCCGTTGCTCTTTTTGTTTCTGTTTTGGTCATAGCTCCTGAACTGTTTCTTGTTTTGACCCCCTGTTTTGGACATTGGAGCTCTCCGGCCTTGTGCCGTCGCTTTTTGTTTCATCCCGTTCCTTTTTCTCATCCCTGTGTTTTGTTCCTGTTTTTGGACTTTGTCCCGGCCTTGTGCCCCTGCTGTTTTTGTTCTGACCTTGTGATTTTTTGATGTTTTGCTCCCTGCCTGGTTTTGTTTTTGTTCCGGTCCCTCCGTCCTGGTCCCCCGCCTCCCTCCCTGGTCTGGGTTTGTTTCCTGTTTTGGCCGTCGGGTGCCGGCCTTTGAGGGGGGGGGTGCTGTCATGGTCCTGGGCCGTCTGCCCAGCGTTTTGTGTTTTTTAGTATTTTTTCCCTGAGTGTTTAATTCCCAGTGTGTTTTTATGATCTTGTTCCCTTTGTCTCTGTCTCCCCTGCTCCATGGTCTTGTCTGTTTTGTCCTGATGTCTTGTCCCTGACCTCCTGTGTTTTCATGTTGTCATTCCTAGTGTTGTGACTAGTCTGCGTCTCTGCCCCGTGTCTGTGTGCCAGTTCCCCGTATGTAGTCTGCGTGCACCTTGGTTAGTCACTTCCTGTATTATTTTGACAGTCTTGTGTTCCCTGTGCTTTGTGTCTAGTTTTGCTAACCCCTGTTATTAGTTTCATTTGCTTCACCTGTTGCTCCCTGCTGTTTCCTCTTGCCCTGATTACCTGCTGTGTATTTAAGCCCTCAGTGTTCATCTGTTTCTTGTCGCGTCGTCTTCAGTGTTCCCTCGTTGTGTATGTTCCTTCTCTGTAGTTCCTTTAGTTTAGTTTTGGCATCTGTCCAGCCCCTGCCTAGCTGTGTTCTGGTTCCTGTTATGTTTTCCCAATAAATCCTCTAAGTCCTGTTTTTGTGAGTCTGCATCCTGGGGTCCAATCCTGCCTGCCACACACACGCCATGACATCACCTTCTCAGTTGTCCTGCTTAAACAGACAGTGGATGTGTGAACAACACATCTTCCAGCTCATAGGGGGTCGTTTTGACTGTTGGGTTTTCTCTGTATTATTGTAGGGTCTTTACCCTAGGCTGAGGACATTGAGTCCGAATGGACCATGTTCCGCACCTCCATTGTTGAGGCTGCTGCTCAGAGCTGTGGCTGCAAGGTGGTTGGTGCCTGTCGTCGTGGTAACCCCCGAACCAGATGGTGGTCACCGGAGGTGAAGGGAGCCATCAAGCTGAAGAAAGAGTCCTATCGGGCTTGGTTAGCCTGTGGGACTCCGGAGGCAGCTGACAGGTATCGACAGGCCAAGCGGAATGCAGCTCGGGTAGTGGCCAAAGCAAAAACTCGGGTGTGGGAGGAGTTTGGTGAGGCTATGGAAAAAGACTTTCGGACGGCATCGAAGCGATTCTGGCAAACCGTCAGGCGACTCAGGAGGGGAAAGCAGTGCTTCACTCACACTGTTTATAGTGCGGGTGGGGGGGGGGGGGGTGCTGACTTCAACTGAGGCTATAGTCGGACGGTGGAAGGAATACTTCGAGGACCTTCTGAATCCCACTGACACGCCTTCTGTAGTGGAAGCAGAGTCTGGGGATGAGGGGGATGACTTGACCATCACTGGGGGTGAGGTCACTGAGGTAGTTAAACAACTCCTTGGTGGCAGAGCCCCTGGGGTGGACGAGATTCGCCCTGAGTTCCTGACGGCTCTGGATGTTGTAGGGCTGTCTTGGTTGACACGCCTCTGCAACATCGCGTGGAGATCTGGGGCAGTGCCATTGGATTGGCAGACCGGGGTGGTGGTCCCCATCTTTAAGAAGGGAGACCGGAGGGTGTGCTCCAACTTTCGGGGGATCACACTCCTCAGCCTCCCCGGTAAGGTCTATGCCAGGGTGCTGGAAAGGAGGGTGCGTCCGTTAGTCGAACCTCGGATTCAGGAGGAACAATGCGGTTTTCGTCCTGGTCGTGGAACGCTGGACCAGCTCTTTATCCTCTCAAGGATATTCGAGTGTGCGTGGGAGTTTGCCCAACCAGTCTACATGTGCTTTGTGGACTTGGAGAAGGCCTTCGACCGTGTTCCTCGGGGTGTTCTTTGGGAGGTTCTGCGGGAGTATGGGGTGGCTGGCCCATTGTTGCGGGCCATTCAGTCCTTGTACAACCACAGTGAGAGCTTGGTCCGTATAGCCGGTAATAAGTCGGATTTGTTTCCTGTGGGTGTTGGACTCCGTCAGGGCTGCCCTTTGTCACCGATTCTGTTCATAATTTTTATGGACAGAATTTCTAGGCGTAGCCAGGTGGCGGAAGGCTTCTTCCTTGGTGGCCTCAGAGTCTCATCTCTGCTTTTTGCAGATGATGCGGTTCTGTTGGCTTCATCAGGGGGGGGCCTCCAGCTCGCAGTGGAACGGTTCGCAGCCGAGTGTGAAGCGGCTGGCATGAGAATCAGCACCTCTAAGTCTGAGGCCATGGTCCTCAGCCGGAAAAGGGTGGAGTGCCATCTCCGGCTCAGGAACGAGTTCTTGCCTCAAGTGGAGGAGTTTAAGTATCTTGGGGTCTTGTTCACGAGTGATGGGCGAAGGGAACGGGAGATCGACAGGCGGATCGGGGCTGCTTCTGCAGTGATGCGGACGCTGCACCGGTCCGTCGTGGTGAAGAGGGAGCTTAGCGTAAAAGTGAAGCTCTCGATTTACCGGTCGATCTACGTTCCTACCCTCACCTATGGTCACGAGCTTTGGGTAGTGACCGAAAGAATAAGATCGCGAATACAAGCGGCAGAAATGAGTTTCCTTCGAAGGGTGGCTGGCCTCTCCCTTAGAGATAAGGTGAGGAGTGCGGCCATCCGGGAGGGGCTCAGAGTAGAGCCGCTGCTCCTCCACATCGAAAGGAGCCAGTTGAGGTGGCTCGGGCATCTGATTAGGATGCCTCCTGGCCGCCTCCTGGGTGAGGTGTTCCGGGCATGTCCCACCGGGAAGAGGCCCCGTGGTAGACCCAGGACACGCTGGAGAGATTATGTATCTCGGCTGGCCTGGGAACGCCTTGGGGTCCCTCCGGATGAGCTGGAGGAGGTGGCTGGGGAGAGGGAAGCTTGGGCTTCTCTGCTTAGGCTTCTGCCCCCGCGACCCGGCCCCGGATAAGCGGAAGAAAATGGATGGATGGATGGATGGATGGATGGAAATATATTTTTGGAAGTTTTCAGCTTTTGTCCCTTTTTCCAATAAGGCTGTGAGCTTCTGTCTGTGAGCTTCTGTCTGTGAGCCTTTGTCATGGAGTTTTTTGTGAACCCTGAACTTTAGTGGACTGAGGGAGATAAACAAAGGCTATATCTTGATTTTGGTGACACCACAAGCATTATTTTCATTGAAAAGCATACTCAGACTTTTTGTTACAGTGAGTTAGACTGAAAACTATCACACCATCATCCTCTCCTGTGCAGTGGCTTCCCAGCTAGCATTGAACATTCAGACAACATCCCATGAATGCTGCTATAAACGTTCAGTGAATGTTCACATGCATTAATGACATTAAAGACTACCAAGGCAGATGGAATACGAAAATGTATAAACTTTTATTTTGCTATATCAGCAAAACCTTCATGAGAAAAATGTAAATGTAAAAAGGTAAATAAAATAAAAAAATAAGGAAAATTTTAATGCAACAGTCACCTGTCATGGTCCTGGGCCGTCTGCCCAGCGTTTTGTGTTTTTTAGTATTTTTTCCCTGAGTGTTTAATTCCCAGTGTGTTTTTATGATCTTGTTCCCTTTGTCTCTGTCTCCCCTGCTCCATGGTCTTGTCTGTTTTGTCCTGATGTCTTGTCCCTGACCTCCTGTGTTTTCATGTTGTCATTCCTAGTGTTGTGACTAGTCTGCGTCTCTGCCCCGTGTCTGTGTGCCAGTTCCCCGTATGTAGTCTGCGTGCACCTTGGTTAGTCACTTCCTGTATTATTTTGACAGTCTTGTGTTCCCTGTGCTTTGTGTCTAGTTTTGCTAACCCCTGTTATTAGTTTCATTTGCTTCACCTGTTGCTCCCTGCTGTTTCCTCTTGCCCTGATTACCTGCTGTGTATTTAAGCCCTCAGTGTTCATCTGTTTCTTGTCGCGTCGTCTTCAGTGTTCCCTCGTTGTGTATGTTCCTTCTCTGTAGTTCCTTTAGTTTAGTTTTGGCATCTGTCCAGCCCCTGCCTAGCTGTGTTCTGGTTCCTGTTATGTTTTCCCAATAAATCCTCTAAGTCCTGTTTTTGTGAGTCTGCATCCTGGGGTCCAATCCTGCCTGCCACACACACGCCATGACATCACCTTCTCAGTTGTCCTGCTTAAACAGACAGTGGATGTGTGAACAACACATCTTCCAGCTCATAGGGGGTCGTTTTGACTGTTGGGTTTTCTCTGTATTATTGTAGGGTCTTTACCCACAATACAAAGTGCCTTGAGGCGACTGTTTGTTGTGATTTGCTGCTATATAAATAAAATTGAATTCACTTGAAATGAAATGAATTTAATTTCCGTGTGGCAGCTTCCTCGCCTGTGATTGGACAATACAGATCACGTGCGGGATCACGCTGAAGGTCTGTAGGACCAATCACTGCCTTCCTTCTCTTCCGTTCAAACTGAATGGCGGTTTTTGTCTACGCTGCTTTCCCGGTACGACAATGGAGGACGTCGTCTATATTTCAACACCCCAGAAGCTCCCGGTGAAAGCGGGCCTCTCTACCGGCCAGCCTCAACCAGCCCCGCTGCAGACGAGAAGACGCTGCTGGCTGCAGTGAGTGGGTTATCTACTCAGTTACTCACGTTTGTACGAGCGCGACTGAAAGACAACATGGCGTCTATTGTGTAGACACTCGATGCTCTAACAAAGCCTCACCTACAGAAGGACTCGAGGAAAAGACGGCAGCACGATCCGAAAACTGCGGTAAGACTTGGTCGTTTCTAAAACAAAAATACTAAGAGTGGAGGAATGGTCACAGTAAGCTGACAGACGTATTGTGATTTGGTTTCTTATTTTTATTTGGTTTCATCTTATAGGAAGCAGTTCGCGGCCTGCACAACTCTGAATCCAATAAAAGCCGGTATGATCCTCTGCAGAGGTAAGAATCAGAATCAAAGCAGCAGTATTCAATGTGTGGAGGAGAGAAGAACTTTAAATGTTTTTACTCTTATTTATTTTCACGTTTTTTTTCCACAGACTGTTCGCCTCACAACGCGAGTGGGTTTCTAATGGGTGGACAGTGATATAATTGTGTGTAAGTATCTATTGGTGTTGTGTGTTTGTGTGTGTGTTTTTTTGCCTGAATATTGTTTATGTATGCACTGTGTTTACACTGTGTTTATTTACAATGTACAAAAATGTTTTTCAGCTTCTTGTTAAACCTACAGACGGTCCGCCGAACTTCCGCTACAGTCAGCCTCACGGTCCGGAAAAGGCGGCAGCCATTAAAAATCCTGCCCGGTGTCGTGTAAGAAGGAAGCCGGTAAGACGTATTGGATTGTTTTGTTGGTCTGCTGTATTTGTGTAGTTAGCTTGGAAATGCAGTTTTATTTTTGGAAAATATTACTTATTGTTTTTTTTAACTTTATATAAAATCTGGCTTCTTCTGAACAACCCAAAATGTATATAAAAAGCAGTGGTGGCCGTGCATTTCACACCTAGGCCTTCAGTAGTGATCCGCCTGAATCACTCCACCCTCAATAACTATTTTATGGCAATAAAAACATCTTTTTATGCAGAAATGCAGTAGAAAGAGCTGTTGCATCGCAGATTGAGAGCTCATGTAGCCAGAATAAAAGCATTTACCGAAGAAACAAACCCAAGGTGCACAAGTCTGCTTTTACTGCTGCTACAGCTGCGACACATATAAAAATGCATTGATAACAACCTCATAAAATTATTATTAAGAGAGAAACATTTTAGTCATCGTGACCCCGAAATGAAAGTTCCTGCTTGCCCCCCCCCCCAAAAGCCAATCTAACAGTCTCTTTAAGATTTCCCTATTATTCTTCACCTTTACGTCGTGGAGCTCCGCTTCCCTGCGCACTTGCTCGCTCAGCTGATCCGCTCTGGTGTCCCCGAATGTTTTGCTTGTAAGTGTCCGGCAGTGCTTTGGTGTCTCGTTGCTGCCTCGGTTAGGCAAGTCAAATTTACAAACCCAGTGTGGCTCCAAACACCATGTCGATCAGTGGCAAACAACAAGCACTCCCAGCAATACAATTTGCAGTGTTCCTCGGGGCCTGTGAGCCAGTGGTACCGCTCGTAATTAGTGGACTGAAAGTGGTGGACACATCCTTTTCCCGGTTGTGACAGGCTTGCTAGCTTCGGAGTTGCCCGACCTTTCTTAATGATGTCCAGCTTTTCTTGAAAAGTCCGTCTTGGCTTTGGCAATAAATCTGCAACCAAATCCATTTCTTCTCCTTCAGCCATTGTGGGTCGACAAAACAGCTATAAAATCAGCACAACTATATTTCTGCTTGTGCAGCTGGCTACAGATGCAGTTTGCTAGCTCTGGCTAGTACACTGACTATCCAATCAAAGTGTATGAATATGCTGATGTTACCGTACGCCTACTAGAGGGCTTCGGTGTTGCCAACTCATAATCTGATCGGTTGATCAAACTGTTTGATCTACACTTATTTTTGTGCTACGGGGCCCGCAGAAGTGATTGTGAAGGCCTCCAGGCAGATTTCTTTGACCCTGGCAACAAATGATGGCTGAAATGTGATTGGTTAAATGCTTTAATATGAAAATACACGTCTGGAAACAGCGCGACCACAGGAAAAGCTGTGAAAGGAACCGTACAAACCATTTCGAATAATTTAACAAGTATTGATGGACAGGATATAATTAACATCAGTCTGTGATTCAGATATTTTTTAGGCCAGCAGAGAAGGCCTTGCAGGCCCTGACGGCCCACCACTGCACTTTTTTATTAAAAAGATGATTCAGTGAAGGTGAAAATAATTAACATTGAATGTTTATAGTTTCAGCAGCTGTAACATTTTGGGACCTAAAAGATAAAAAGTGTATAATCAGTTTAAAGGTGCCTCAAGGGTTAATGACCAAAATCACTGAAGTACTTTTATCAGTGTTAAATTTTTTCAAAGTACTTGTTCATTTGTCTTTTATTCACAGGATGCAGGAGTTGGTACTTTGTCACATAACCATTGTTTCTGATGACAAAGATGGGCTGATTAATTTTTTTTTTTTGCATTCAGGGTCTTATCTGCTATGTGTACATTCAAAGTCAAGAGACTCAAACTTTCAGTGTAGTTTCCTGATTTTTCACAATATTTCATATAGTTTCATAATGACTTAATGTGTGCTCTGTGTCAGCAGCTGCTGGAGGAGAGGGCGAGTGTCCTGGCAGTGAAGGAGGTTGCCTTCTGGGACGGTGTCACCACTGACCTCATGTTGGATGAGGAGGATGGCGTCTCAGAGGGCGTGTCGGGCTGGATAAAGACCCCCAAGCTTCCCCAGCCAGGAGCTCAGTGACCTCTGAGCCAAACTGCAAGACAGACTAGAAGCTCACCCTAAATACAACACTGTGTTTGTATGCTGGACCATGCTCTGAGAGAAAGCCACCACCACATGGCCCAGAAGTAGCAAAGCATTATATGTCATAATGTTTTTGTTTTCTTTATATATATAGATTATATGATGTGTGTGTGTGTGTGTGCATATTGCTTTATAAATAAAACAAAAAAAATTATTCAAACTTGTGCCTCACAATTTGTTTCTCTTAATTGAATTCCTTTTAGTTGAGGTTATTAGCATGGCATGAATACAACATAACATACAAGGTATATCACAGAAATAATAATTAAAAATAATTTTTATTACTGGGTTATTATTTATTAGGGAGGGGCTTACCCAGGCCTGTCTTTATAAAGGCCAATGGGGGGACAGATCTACCAACCAATCACATGTGAATACTGAATTGTGATGTCATTTTTATCATCCAATGACTGAGAAGCCACGTGGGTCTCTTGCCGCTGCTTCGGCTTGCGCTGCTATTCATATGTAAAGTGGAGTCGTTAACACCTCGCGCCTGCCGGCTCCCCCCGTACCTCTACCCCCCGCTGATTCTAGTGGTACATAAAAGACCATATCCGTCTCAGGCGAACGAATATGCGCTGCCCCGTATGCTGACGAAAGCTGACGATAACTAGGTGCGCCCGCGTCAGTATACGGGGATGGATATGCCTCTTTTCGTGCAGTGAAACCATAAAACATTTAACATTTAAAACAGAAATACTCTCACAAGAATGTACAAAAAAACAGGCTGTGCTGCAATACAATAGCATTTCCCGTGTTATTTTTACATAAAATGATTAACATTCCCGTGTAACTGGAAGCCATAACAACTCTCTCCCCTGACCTCCCTGTCTCTACACTGTCACTATCCATTAAAGCATAATTGAAAAAAATTGTTGACTATAGCTGATTTAAAAAGCATTTCATACCTCTGCCACAGTGAACAGTCCTGGCCATCTGATCTTGAACTCTGCCATCATGGGCTTGTCTCTGACAACCTCCTGCCTTCTGTATGCGAACGTCTTAGCCATCTTTTCTTTGATAACTTTATCATTATGTCTCTTCTTGACCTCAGATAACAACGCAATCTTTCCCCTTCAAGGCTGTCCTGGGTCTCTCCAGCAGGATAGGGAGGACAAAAATTTACTTCGGCTTTCCTCGGTTTTTTGACATCGTAGGCAGGCTGACATCTATCTGCAGGTTTGTGCTTGAGGGAATTGATGCTCAGTTCTGGGCACCCCAACTTTCTAAGTTTTGTCCTGTAGTTTGCCATCTTATACTTAAGGCTTATTTTCCAGCCGTAGAAACCACTGAAGGATCCCTGTTCTCTCAAACATGGATGTGCTTTGATCAAAGCTTCAGCAACAGATTCAATTTCCAAGTTTGAGGGATATGCCTTGAACTTGATGATTTCCTGAGCCAGACTTTCCAAGATGTCTGATTTAAGTTTATGACCGGGTGTCAGAAGAACTCCATTTGATATGAAGTCCTGGTTTGCACTTTGAAGTTGCATCTCTACGTCATATGAAAACTTTGGAATTTGGAATTCTGTCGGCCAATGTGATGATCGAGGAGATTCTGAATCAGAGGAGAGTATTATTGTGTCAGAAGATGAGAACGATGCTTCTTCTCCACTCTGATTCATGCTGCCTTGGCTGAGGTCTAGAGCATCTGACAAGTGAATGATTTTCACTGTGCTCTTGTCTTGAATGTCACAAATTTGGTTAAGGTTAACAAACTCGTTGTCAAAGTCACTGTCCATGTACTGGAGTCTAATGTCCCCCTCTATATCAAACTGACGTTTGATCTCATTTGTAAGATCCTCAACAGATGCTGGCAAGCCTGATTCTATGGTCAGTTTTTCAGCATTGTTGGAACCAAGGATAATCCGCAGTTTTACTGGTGCAGCCATCACCCAAATGCGTCAGTCTGGAGAAGATGAAAACGCACATATAAAGTAATTAAATATGTATAGATTAAAAGCATTCAAATTAGAAAGAAACCAACTGACAACAAAAAAAAAAAACACACAAAAAACCCACAAAGAATGTATTGGTAAAGGAAACTCAATTTATAGAATGGTTTAAAGAAAGAAAAGTCTGACTGTTAACATACCACGGGCAAGCTCAGCAGTGCCGTCTACACCACATCAATGAGTTAGGAAACAGCTGTCACACCCAGGATCTGAAATTCATCACGTTTAAAGGATCCATAAATTAATGTAATACAAAATAAAACACACATTCAGATTGAGGGCAAGAAAATTAATCTGTCACCTGATAAATGTTTCTTAAAATAAAAATTCTGGCAATTCAATTCACAGTAATTAAAGTAGCTCGTTGTGATCATACCTGTTATACAGTGCAATGAGCAGGCAGGTGGAAGCAAGAATCAGGACTCACTCAAATCAAATCAGGACCTGAAAAACTGCAACAGGATTATTACAAAAAGAGAGAAAGAGAAAAAAATAGATAAACAGGTTCACAGATTAATCGTTAGTGTGCTATGTACAGGGTCCTACAACAGATATTTACTTTAAATCTACTTCCATGTCAGTCCTCAACTTGGCTTTCATGCACTCAATTCAATGAAAAAATATAACAAAACAACACTTTACAGATTTGGCTAAAAGCACCCCGAAAGATTTTATAGTGTACATAAATATACAAAGTAAACTTTCAAATTCATCAAAAAGTGGATCAGTCCTGTTGTACTGCCACGAAACTGATGAGTGCCATGCCCCCCCACTAGTCTGCCAATGGAAAACTTGAAGCAGCCAGGTATGGGATAAATCGCTGGTGAAATAACGCTTGACATCTCAGACAGGATAGAATCGTTCTCTTAAAATATCCATGGATAGAATACGACAGTAAAATGACTCACCAAACCACACTGACCTAGTTAAAGCAGTTTTCAGAGCTAATATAGCGTATATCAAACACAAACAAAAAAGGAAAACTCTGTTAACGTGTTTAGGGGATGGGGGGGGGGGGGGGGGGGGTGCTCGTTATTGTGCACTTGTTCGCTGCTCTCTGAAACACAAATACTTTGGAAATATAGAAGTGTTGTATCACAAACACAAAATTTAATCTTGGTCAATATGAAATTACTACAACAGGTATGGATGAAAAATGTCCTCTTACCTCTCTCAAGTCGGAAAATGAATACCGTTAGCACTTAGCAACTTCACCGCATGCTTAATCGCCAAAAAGCAGCGAAAAAGAGAGTTTGCACATGCGTAGTCTGAAGCACTTCAATCCTCTTCTTACTGCCACCTTCCGGGTGTAGCAAGTATTGCAATCATAATTCATTTTAATTAAATGGTTTGTGATTAACCAGCACGTAATTATTTTGTACTCACAACGAAAGACAAAATTACATGGACTTTATTAGAAAAAAATATTTCAACTTAACAAAGACATGTTTTTTAAGTAAACTGAAAACATCAAAATAATATAAAGTGCACAACCCACCTATTTCACTTTTTTGAGTGTATGCACTTCAAACCTGGACTAGATTATTCTATCGTACTGGCTAAATAATTAGAGCACAATGAAAAGAAAAGTCAAAATAGGCAAGTGTGCGTTAGTATGAAAAGTCCTAGTTAAAACCATAAACATGCCAAACTTCAAACTTGTAAACACTTTTATTTCACAGCTTTTCTTTGATTTTAGAGATTTGATCGTCTCTCTATTTCTGCTCGTAGTTGCATGAGAAGCTCCTCTCTCTCACTGCAAAAAAGGCATTAAGTTATGAATCACTTGAATTCTTTTTCTGTTTTTCATACATGATTATTTTTGGATTGTCATATTACTTCTGTAGAGGGTTGAAATGATCTCACTTCTGAGATTAAGTATCAAACGGTGATAAAGATAAAAACAGTCACCCCTGAAGTTTTTTTGTTTTGTTATATTTGTGAATTTGACTGTCATTTAAGCACTGTTGTGAGTTCTGTCCAGTTTCATGCATTATGGTGCCATTCCACAGCAGGACGCTAGAGGGCGCGTATCACACTCGGGGTATGGAGTAGCTTTGGGGCACAGAGGAAGAATAAAACTTCCTGTGATGAAGCTACGATAGCTCAACGTGTGTGCCTTTTGCTATTCTTTACCACAGGTCAGTAAAAACACCTTACAATGACTGCAATACAGACCATATGTGTAGAGAAGGTTGTCTATGAGAGACTTGTACAGGCCAGTAGTGATGGCAAAATGAGGCTTTGTGAAGCATTGACTCATTGTGAACCATTGTGTTCCCAAGTGTGGGAGTATTTCAACTTGGTGCCACCTAATAAGGTAATGTACATTGGAAGTGTTTATTAGAAAGCCTATAGCCCATACTGTGCAGTAGTGTAATAGTCATGGTATCATGTTATGCAAGAGGTGCAGTTCTTACTGACGCCAAATACATAAAAGCTAAGATGAATAACGTAATAACAGGTTGTTATCTTGGTTTTATAGATGCAGTGTTTGCTTTGCCCCCAGCTGCTGACATATAATAATAATACGTCATCAATGCTGAGGCATTATAGAGCCAAACACGAGAACACTCAGCCGCGTGCCACCAATCAAGGTAAGCGTACCATAGATATAAACTGAGAATTAGAAAGAATGTCAACTAAATGTGTCTAAGTTAAATTGAAGTTACTTTTCTTTATTCATGTTGGGTTTTTTGTTTGTTTGTTTGTTTCTTTTAGGATCCGGGAAGCAAGAGCTTGATGAAGCTCTTGTGGACTTCATAGTGAAGGACTCCCAGCCTTTCACTGTGGTGGATGATCCTGGATTCAGGGCACTTGTGGCAAAACTGGATCCTACATACACCATTCCAAGTAGAAATACAGTTAAGGCCATGGTGGAGAAGAGGTATGTGGAGGAAAAGGAGAAGGCAAAGGCTGAGTTGCTGACCACTGACAGTGTCAGCCTCACAGCAGATATGTGGACATCCATTAACATGGATGCATATCTGGCTGTTACCTGCCATTTTGTTGGTGCTGACAATCAGCTTTCTACAACTCTGCTGGGAGTCCATCCTTTCCCCAGTAGCCACACAGCTGAAAACATTGCAGCTGTTGTGCCGGAGCTGATGGTGGAGTGGGGAATTGGTGGAAAGGTGAGATGTTTGGTGACGGATGCAGCCCAAAACATGATAGCCACTGCCAGAATACTGAAAGTTAGGCATGCTATCTGCATAGCCCATGCACTCAACCTGATAGTGAAAAAATCCATTGATGCAACCCCTGGTCTTGATAACATCCGGTCAAGGGTGCGGAGGATTGTCACATATTTCAGAGGCAGCACCACAGCCAAGGAGTGTCTTCAGCAGGTGCAAGTGCAAATGGGCCGCCCTGTAATGAAATTGATGCAGGAAGTGGAAACCCGGTGGAACAGCACTTTTGAAATGCTAAAGCGGATATATGATCAGAGAGAAGCAGTGGCAGCAGCTCTGGCTACTTTGTCTACAGATTTGGCTCCTTTAACAGCCAATGAATATGAGGCGACGGCTCTGTGCATCAAAATGTTGTCACCGTTTCAGGCAGCGACTGTGGAGCTCTCCCAAGAGCAAAGAGTATCAGGCTCCAAAGTAGCTCCACTAATACGCATGTTGAAGCACACACTGAATGAATTGCTAAGTGGAGCTACAATTGATATGGCCAAACAGCTGGGACAAAATCTAGACCGAATAATGACTGAGAAGCTATCTGGTGTAGAGATGACAAGTCTCAACTCCATGGCTACATTGCTGGATCCGAGATTTAAAACCCATGGATTTCACAGTCCCAACAACTGTGACACTGCAGTGAAACGCCTGAAAGGGGAATGTGATGAAAGCAACAACACCAGAACCATCTACATCGGCAGCACCACAGCCAGCACCTGCTGAAGCTTCTACAGGTAAGACACAATCTCATGCCACATTGATGCCATTGAAAATATATTCTGCAATGTGCCTTTTCTCCCCAGGTATTAACCTGTGGAGGCTTCTGGACAAGGATGCAGAGGATCCAAGAAAATGGAAAAACGCAACAGCAGATGCTATAGTGGAGGTGCAGCAATATTTATCTGCTCCTCCTCTGGGGCGAGCAGAGGATCCACTGAAATATTGGGCACAGCACAAAACTCTGTATCCAAACCTGTACCACCTAGCCAAATGGTTCCTTGTCACACCAGCCTCCTCTGTTCCCTGTGAAAGAGTATTTTCCAAAGCTGGAGAAATTGTCTCAAAAAAAAAAAAAAAAAAAAGAAACCGTTTGAGCCCTTCTACTGTGCAAAAACTACTTTTCTTGAATAAAAACACCTGAAGTAACACAAGCACCCTGTTTATTTCACCAAGCACAATGTCCAAAAATACTCAGTACACCAAGCACACTCCCAGAGAAAATATGAATGACAAACCAAAGATTTTCACAACACTGTTTTTAAATTACTATTGTTTCATGGGTAAATTACTAAGAATATTTAATGAGGTACTAAAAGACATATGTACAACACACATAAGTGTTACTATATACACAAGAGATGCATCACATTCGCAGGGTTTCATTAGGTGCACCAATCGCTATGGCCAGTAGATGTCGCCCAAGGGAATTGAATGAAGCTTCGGGTAGTGAACCACTTTATGACACAATGGTTCACAATGAGTCAATGCTTCAAAAAGCCTCATTTTGCCATCACTAGGTTGCTCCATGACACCAAAACGCCAAATATCAAAAAATGAGAGCTGTTCGTAACGTATAATACGTGTAGAACGGGGACATGAACCGGGGCTTGAGCCGTCTTAAATACACTGATTCGCGCCAAATGTTCAAAGCTCCACCTGTCAGCTCGAAGCAGTCAGCTGACTCGGTCTGAACGAAGCAGTGAAGTGGTTCAAACGTCATCGGTGACGTCACATGAAGCAAGCTCCGGCCCACTGCTTCACCATAACTACCCTGGCGAGTTTGAAGCGTGCTTCGAAGCCTCGGTGTTGGAGGTAACATCACTACAGGCCAGCAAAAGAAGCCGTTTGTGAAGCGATTGGTGTGTAAATCGCGGGTTATTGATGGATGCTAAACAATGCTAATACTAGCGGACTTGGCTAATGTGGAGTAGAGTGGGGAAGCTAACCAAAACTAAATGAGAAACTGCTGAACTCACATGTAAACTTTTCTTCAATGTGCACTCTATGAACATATTGTAACGTTGTAAACACACTTCCACAGTCGGCGATGTTCACAACAAAGGTCGTCTTTATTAGCAGAAAAACGGCTGCTGTAGGCCACAGCCACGCCAACCACAACTACAACAACGGAACAGCAACACACACACACAGGCAAGCTCTCGGTCTTTTCTCTCTCTCCATGCTGCCTTCACGAACCTCCCGAACAGTCCGAAATCCCACAACATCAACACGCTCTCTAACTAAGAGAATCGCTACATTGCCCCCCCTCACTAAATCCCTCGCCCCGAGGGATCCCGTACAAAGTCTCTGAGGTGACCTGGGGGTCTTCTCTGCCTCTGCAGCCCCCTTGTAGACGACACTTGGGGCTGTGTCTGCTGTCCTGCAGCACCCTGCTTTTGATCTGGGATGGGGTGCAAAAGTGGAGGAAGCTGTGGGGCAGTAGAAGGGGGCACAGTCAGTGAGTCTGGGGCTGTGGCTGTTTCATTTCTCAGGGGGGTCGACTGGACCGGGCGCACATCACCCTTATATGGAGCCAGCCTGTCTCTATGAAGGGCCACTCGTCTCCCCCTAGTCGGCAGCTGAACCCTGTACACCACTTCCCCCAGCTTCTCTACCACTACACAAGGCCCCACCCAGTGGCAGTCCAGCTTAGGGCACCGGCCTTTCTTCCTCCTCGGGCTGTACACCCACACAAAGTCACCGGCCCTGAAGTCTTTCCCTTTTACCCTCAAGTCATAATTCCTTTTCTGTCTCATTCCCGCCTTCTCCAGCTGATCACGGGCAAAAGCATGGGCCGACTCCAGCCGGTCCTGCAGTCTCCTGGCGTATTCCGGACCCGGTACGACTACCGGAGCGTCCGGAGGCCTCCCCAGTGCCATCTCCGCTGGCGTCCGTAGCTCTCGCCCCAGCATGAGCAGGGCAGGCGTACACAAGGTGGAATCCTGCACAGCGGACCTATACGCCAACAAAACAAGGGGGAGATGCATGTCCCAATCACGCTGGTGCTCTGCAGTGAGGATGGCCAGCTGTTTCGCCAGGGTCCTGTTGAAGCGCTCGACGAGCCCATCACTCTGCGGGTGTAACGGTGTCGTCCGGGTCTTTCGCATCCCTAAGCGCTCACACATGACAGAGAAAACAGCCGACTCAAAGTTCCTTCCCTGGTCACTGTGAATGGTTTCTGCCATCCCGAACCTGGCAAACATGCCCTCCACCAGCCTGTCGACCACCGTCTCCGCCTCCTGGTCGGGTATGGCATATGCCTCCGGCCATTTTGTGAAGTAGTCCATGGCAACTAAGACATAACGGTTTCCTCTGTCTGTGCGTGGAAAAGGCCCCATCACGTCCACTGCTACTCTCTCCATCGGGGCTCCCACTGCTAACTGCTGTAGCTGGGCCCGGGACTGGTCTGAGGGACCCTTGTGCGCTGCACAGAGGTCACACCGGCGGCAAAAGTCCTCAACATCCCTCCTGAGCTGCCCCCAGTAGAAACTCTGCCGGAGCCGCCGAAGGGTTTTGGAAACTCCAAAATGCCCCACCCCGGCGGTTCCGTGGGAGGCCTTCAAAACTGCCTCCCTCAGGGCCCTGGGGACCACCACCTGCCACCTCTCCTCCCCCGTAGCTGGCTCCTTCCAGGCTCTCTGCAGCACTCCCGTCCTTTACTCGGAGAGCTGAAAATTTCACAAACAGTCCTTTAGTTGCAGGTGAGTATCCAGCCACTCCGCTCCACTGCGGTCTTTGACCAGACTCCACCCATTGTAGCACTGGCCGGAGGTCAACATCCTGCTCCTGTTGCGCTCTCCACTCGAGCGGGTCAATCACCTGTGCCACTCTGCAGGCCAGCTCACCTCCGCTACACCCGGAATCATGCTCTCCCCCCAGCCCGGAGCTCCTCCTCCCGGGCTTCCCGCTTTTCGCAGTACCGGCAACCAGCTGGAGCACAGGGGCGGCGGGACATGGCATCTGCGTTGGCGTGGTGAGCCCCCGCTCGGTACTTCACTTCGAAGACGTATGGCGCTAATTCCTCCAGCCAGCGTGCAATCTGCCCCTCTGGCTCCTTAAACGCCATTAGCCACTGCAAGGCTGAATGGTCTGACCGGACAGTGAAGGGCAGGCCACAAAGGTAGTACCTGAAGTGACTTATTGCCCGTACTATGGCCAGGAGCTCCCTTCGCGTCACACAGTAGCGTCATTCAGCCTTATTAAAGGTTCTGCTGAAGTACGCCACCACTCTCTCCCCCGCTGGCCCCACCTGGCTCAACACTGCCCCCATTCCGACATCGCTGGCATCTGTGTCTAGAATAAACGGCAGACTGGGGTCCGGGGTGGCGAGGGTGGGAGATTCTGTTAGGGCGTTTTTCAGCCGCTCAAAAGCCTGTTCACATCCTGCTGACCAGTCAAAGTCACTATCCTTTTTCTGCAGGCGGAACAGGGGCGCAGCAATACAGGAGAACCCCCCTTACAAACCGCCTGTAGTAGGACGCCAGACCAAGGAAGCTCTTTAAGTCCTTCAAGTTTGTGGGGGTTGGCCAGTCCTTCACCGCCTGCACTTTCTCCTCCAGCGTACTGATACCCTCACCCCCGATTTTGTGTCCCAGGAACTCCAGCTCTTTCCTCATAAAGCAGCACTTATCAGGGTGGAGTTTCAGGCCCGCTGCCGCTATCCGCTGTAGAATCTGCCGCAGGGATGCCAGAGCTGCCTCGAAGGAACTTCCGTGGACCAGGATGTCGTCCAAGTAGACCAAACATTCCTGTCGGGGAATATCGGCCAGCACCTTTTCCATCAACCTTTCAAACGTGGCCGGCGCATTGCATAGGCCGAAGCAGAGAACACGGAATTGCCACAGCCCCCTGCCTGTGCTGAAAGCAGTCTTTGGTCTGGCTGCGGGGCTGAGGGGCACTTGCCAATACCCGCTACGCAGGTCCAGCGAGGAGAACCAGGAAGAGCCGGAAACCAAATCCAGGCACTCATCGATGCGGGGCAGCGGGTATGAGTCTTTCTTAGTCACACTGTTCAACGGCCTAAAATCGACACAGAATCTCATTTTGGGGCTCTTCTTCTTTTTAACCATCACAACCCCCGAGGCCCAGGGGCTGTCGGAGGGTTCAATGACGCCAGCCCTGAGCATCTCCCCGATCGCACTATCAGCCGCAGCCTGATGCGCCAGGGGGAGGCGGCGAGGGCGTGACTTCACAGGCCGTGCATCTCCCGTGTCAATGTCGTGCTGCAGGAGGTGAGTTAAGCCTACCTCGTCTTCTGACAGAGCAAAAATGTCCTTGAACTCCAGCAGCACCTGCCACAGCTCCTCCCGCTGTGGATGATCTAAATCTTGGCAGCTACGTGTCCATATGTCCCTCACTACTGCCAGTCTATCCCCCTCCCCCATTACAGTGTGCTGGTCTGAGGCAGGAGAACCCACCACGGTGGCTAAATCAGGGTCAGGGGACAGGGGTGCAGGGGGGTAGATCGGGGGCGGAAGGTGTGCCTCATGGTGCACCCCCGCTGCTCTCGACTTTGGCGGGTGTAGGTTCGGGGCCTGTGCGGGGCGCACCAGGTCAACCATGGGGCCCCCTGGAAAGGTCAGCGTGTTATTCCCCAGGTCTAAGACACTCTGTGAGGCCCGCAGAAAGTCCAGGCCTAATATGCAAACGTCCTGCACCGCTGCCACCCACACCTCCAAGTTCACTCCCAGGCCCCCCACCTGAATAGGGACCAGTCCTTTTCCCAACATCGGGGCTAACTCACCAGTCACTGTACGCAGTTTTACTGTAGTTGGTTCCAACTGGGTTCCTACCGGCACCACGTCAGGTCTCATCAAGGTCGCAGTGGAGCCAGTGTCGACCAGAGCTGTGCACGGAGCCCCTGCCAGGGTGATGGGGATGTGACAAAAATCCCCTGCACGCGTCCAGCCCACCACCCTCGCGGACTCTGTGCTGTCGTCTGCTTCTGGGGGGAGCTGAGCCCCGCACCCCCAGCTGTACCGTTGGGCTCTGTCCACCGGCGCCCCGGCGGATTGGGACACAGAAGAAGGGGCCTGCGCCGTCCCGCCTACGCAGGCCCTGAGGCGTTTCCCTGAACACCGGCACGGTCTGGGCATCGCACGCTGATGTGGCCCTGCTGTCCGCACGTCCAGCAAACAGGAGGGTCTCGGCGAGGACGAGCACCGCGGCGTGAAGATTGTAGAGACACGCCTCGAACCAGTTCGGTCAATTCGGCCGCCCAAGCTGGCACCCCCTGGCCCGGGGCCTCCGGCACCGCAGCCCTCACCACCGGGTCATACTCGCTATGGTCGCACCCCGCAGAAGCCACCACGGCCTCCCTCTCCAAGGCCATCTCCAGGGCCTCGTGCAGATTGCGGGGGTGGGAAAGTTGAGTCTGGATGCGCAGCTCACCAGGGATAATGGCGCGGATGAACTGGTCTCTGGCCAGCTCGTTCTGCACGTCGATGGGCATGTGGGCATATGCTTTCTTCGCTAGCATCTCAATGTCATTAGCCAAAGCGCGAAGCGGCTCACCCGGTTGTCTCCGTCTACTCGTCAGTTCGGACCGCAGGACAGCAGGCTGGCCACACTGCCCAAACCGCCGCTGCAGAGCACCAACCAGAGCCCTGTAGTCACCCCTCTCCGCTGGGCTAAGCAGCAGCAGGCATGCCAAAGCGTCGTCAGTGAGGCACAAGGCTAGCTGGAGTGCTTTAGTGTCTGTGGACCAGGCCGCAGCATGCGCTAACAGTTCAAATTGAGCATGGAAGGCCTCCCAGTCAGCCTTACCGGAGTACTTGGGGGTTTTCACATTTGCCTGGCAGGGCCGGGCGCCACTATCGCCAAGCACGGGCCCCGCGCTGTTCGGGGCGGGCGTCTCCGCGCCCGCGTATATTCCTGCAGTCGATGGGCTAAAGCCAGCGGCGGCCGCCAGGCCTCTGGCAGTCCGTCTGAGGCGGGCCAAACGCTCTCCGGCACTGTCCGCTCCCTCAGGACCCAGCGTGCCCCCAAAGTCACTGTCCATAGCCTCTCTCTTGATCTTCGGGCGGGCCCCGGCCACATCTCGCTGCGCTGCCATAGTTAGCGCAGGCTGTCAACTGAGGTAGCCGAAGCAGGGCTAGCCGACGGTTAGCAGTTTGACTTCTGACACCAATGTAACGTTGTAAACACACTTCCACAGTCGGCGATGTTCACAACAAAGGTCGTCTTTATTAGCAGAAAAACGGCTGCTGTAGGCCACAGCCACGCCAACCACAACTACAACAACGGAACAGCAACACACACACACAGGCAAGCTCTCGGTCTTTTCTCTCTCTCCATGCTGCCTTCACGAACCTCCCGAACAGTCCGAAATCCCACAACATCAACACGCTCTCTAACTAAGAGAATCGCTACAATATGTTATTCTTCTGGTTATTATGTTTAGTTAAAGTACAGTTTTGTGGTTTAATACTGAAACCAGTAATTAATTTGGTAAAGTGACTTAGTGAGTAATGGCGACTCCTGATGAATGACTCTTGATGAGAGAGAAGCGCCATTAAAGGAGCATTGCACTTTATATAGCTGATAGTTTGCATTATAGCATTAGATGTGTTTGTTTTATGAACAAAGCTAATTAATTGTGTAAACAAAATGGAACAACAGTTAAAAGTATGTAAAAATACAGTTCATTCAGGCACTTAATGCTGTAATAGGTGTTTCAATCTTTAAAAGCAAATGTTATGGGGTAAGATAACTGTCAAAAAGAATGTATGTGTAAGGAGTGTAAATTCGTACATGTAAGTCAATAAACGTGCATAAATATAAGATTTTTATTTCTAATGCAATCTATAAAGTTACAACTTCTCAACAATACAAATACAAATCACAAATTTACAAGTACAAGTTACAAAGTGCGCAGTATGACGTTCAATAGTTAGAGGTTTGTACTTGTAAATTTGTGATTTGTACTTGTATTGTTGAGAAGTTGTAACTTGTACTTGTAAATTTGTGATTTGTATTTGTATTGTTGAGAAGTTGTAACTTTGTAACTTGTACTTGTAAATTTGTGATTTGTACTTGTATTGTTGCGAAGTTGTAACTTTGTAGATTGCATTTGAAATACAAATCTTATATTTATGCACGTTTATTGACTTACATGTACGAATTTAGACTCCTTTACACATACATTCTTTTTGACAGTTATCTTACCCCATAAAATGTGTTACTGTCTTTTATACATGTAGTTAAAAGGATCGAGTTAAGAACAGCAGTATGAGTGTGTTTATGTGTTCATCTTTAAAATGAATGAGTTATTGTTGTACATTGTTATTATAATTTGTTGATGGACTCAAAGAGACTCTACTGAATAGTTTTATGAAGTTGTGGAAATGTTTTGTGATTCATATTGTCTTGACTCAGGAGCACGATGGCCATGTCTTGTAAAAGAGACTAAAGTGAAAGGCCATTGGTTTATATTCAGTTTAGTAACACTTGAGGTATGTTTATAGATTTTCTTGTGAAGAATAAAACTTCCTGTTATGAAGCTATGACAGCTCAACGTGTGTGCCTTTTGCTATTCTTTACCACAGCACCACACGTTGGCACAGGAAGCCAGTTGCCCCTCAGACGACAAACCTAGGGAGGCAACAACTGCAACCGATCACTGCAACCCATATGATGCACTCATTTCACTGCAACTCAATCGCATGCAAACACCCAGGAACACTGCAAACAGGATTGGGTTTCAGGATTATCAATAACAGCAAATATGGAATAATGGTCTAGTCGGGGAAGTGACCCAAAGACAGCACAAGACATACAACAAAAATATATAAAATAGTTAGTCCGCCCTCACATATACCAAGAAAGAACACAGCCCAACGCTGAGCGGACTAACCAAAAAAGAAAACACAAAAACCAAAAAAAGGACAGCAGGTAAACAGTGTAACTGTAAAAAGACACAACACATTAAAATTACTAAATACAAAAACACTTTATTCTACATCAATCCTTAAAAACAACTTAAAAACACTGCATACCTGTAACGTCTCATGAGCCCACACCCTGTCACGGCAAATCCTGCAGGACACCGAGTGTGGCCATATGGCATCGAACCCCACGCCCAAACAATCCCACTTCAATCTTTTCCGCTCCTAAAATTTGTGTGGCCCTGTTATAAAAATACACACCACACGTCGGTACACACAACATTGTTTCAAACAATTTAGAAACACGATCGCACACCCAGAGCCAAACAGGTGTAATGCCAAACAACCACCTGGCCGTCCACCGGAAACTGACACCTCCCAACAACACTGCCAGCTTCCCTTTTATTGAGGCTTAAGCCAGGGAAAATGCGACCCCTTGTGGTACCACCTGTTACAAAATGAAAGCTGCAGCAGTGATCAGGCCCTCATACCTCGGCGTACATCGAGGCGTTCCCGAAGATTCCTGCAGTCATTTACGAGTCTGATCCCTGGATGATGATTGGCTGTTGTACCAACAAGGTAGTTATTAGAATCTGTGCCGATGATATTGTCAGGATGTAGGGGTTATGTTGTGGTGGTGCTCTCTTCATTTTCCAGGGGGCAGGTCCTGTGGTGTTTTTCTACCTCCTCGAGGCGGAGCCTGAGGGTGGAGCTGGGTAATCCTGCTCACCTGTTTCCTGTTATGCAGCGATTAGCTCTACATTTAAGGTCCAGGTTAAACTCTTGGTCTTCGCCAGAGTGTCTTTCTACCACGGTGGTAAACTGCAGTCAAGTGAGTCCTCATTTTCGAAGACACAGTCAAGCCACACGTAGAATTACGTTGTGCATTTATCACATATCACATATTACGGTACGGCTGCCGGTCGACCTAAAACACATCGGAAGTCTTATTATCCTTCAGTTTCGACCATGGCAATGCATAATTCATAAATAAAGCCTCTAAATAATCAGCTTTTTAAAGGTGTCATTTATTTATCATCTCAAACTTTTAATATAAAAATGAATGATTGTATACTGCACTGTTTTACTCAAACTGACATTTCTGAAGTGTATTTATAGGAGCGCTGTTAAAGGTGACGCAGGTCTTAAACCTGATTCTTGCTCAGCTTGACCCCCACTGTATATGGACTGACTTTCATCTCAAATAACTGTACGGTTTGGGAGGAAATTCAATGAAAAGCCAGTTACATTTCTGTACTTCATTTGTTCCTAAACTCTGGTGTACTGTATTCAAATATATGCATAGTTTCATTTTTGTATTAAGTCGCTGATATCAAACGTGATCCTACTAATAGGTGTTAGTTTGTGATATTAGTTTAGTGCTTGTGTTTTGAAATTGGAGTCCCAGTTCAGACAGTGGAAGTCACAATTTCAGAATGATAGAAAAGACAAAGATGAATTCCAAATATCGCCTCAGCCTGCCTGCCCTCTTGGACCCATTCGTGTGTCACTACGTATGGACCACCCTCCACACTCACTCATCCCTGCCTGCCCCCCACGGACCATCCAAACCCCTGCTGCCATTACGTGCCCCTCCTGTGCTACTTTCCCACCACCGATGAGCCGGTGCTCGTGCCAGTGCTGGTTTCAATGAACCGGCGAGACGCTAAAGAACAGGCCCGCGTTTCCACCGTGTTTCTGTGAACTGCTCCTTTATGTATAGATGTGGGCGGGTCCTCGTCTGGACACGGAAGCCGAAGCGCACAAACGTGGGAGAACACACTCACCTTTCTGTGCTGCAAATACGCAGTGTTGCCAACTTAGCGACTTTGTCGCTAGATTTAGTGGCTTTTCAGACCCCCCTAGCGAGTTTTCCCGGTGACGTCGCAATACAAAGAGCCTTGAGGCGACTGTTTGTTGTGATTTGGCGCTATATAAATACAACTGAATTGAATTGAATTGACGTCGGCGACTTTTGGAGAGTTTTTTGTTAATCTGAAATCCTCCGCTATCGCCATGTGTTGTGTACATACAGCCTTCATACTGTGTCCGTTCAGATGCTTTGGCATCGCCCGGACCCCCAAGAATACCTGGCTGGTTTGTACCGTGGGTCACGCTGACCTTAATAGCAGAAGGGAGTCTGTTTGTTTCCTCGTGATGCAGCCGGTGGATACGACGCTACATTGTTGTTGCTGTGATACGTCAGCGTATGGATTTACTGAGCTGGCTGAAATCCTGCTGACTGAAGGATGAAGTTTGTTCATTCAGTCTGTTTCCATGTTTGTTCTCTTCCACAGGAGGAAGCTCTGTGGTGAAGTCTACTTCATGCAGACTGGCTTTTTTTCACTCAGCCTTTTGCTGTCTTTGCTCTGGATCTCTTCTGTTTACATTTTAATAGCACGTGAAGAAATGTAAAAATAAGAGTTGCTGCTTGAGCCTTTTAGGTTTCTGCGTGTTCGTTTATCAAACAGGAATGACACAAACAGGAATAAGGAGTCCAATTATTAAATTTAATAAAGCCATTTCAAACAGTGTTACAGAGTAATCTGGTTCAGAATTGTTGGAGCTGCCTGATGCAGTCAGTCGGTGCAGCTTCACACAAGTCTGACACTGCTCTCTATCTTAGTTCAACTTTGATACACAGACTCAGACACAGTTACACAGTTACTGAAATATGCAAGCATGTAGCAGCTTATCAGTTCCTTCTTCTGTGCCCTTCACTGTCGCCTGTTAACGACCTCATCTGGGTCCTGTAGACACAAAACATCAGACCAAAACACTCATTCTTTTCCAGGAAATCATCAGCATGTGATTTTGTTGTTTCTCTGCTATGCAGTCTGATTTCTGTCTGCTGTGCAATTATTTCAACACCTTCACCTTGTTGTGAAGATTAATGCTGTGATATGCTACTTGATGCTGTATTTCTATTTAGATTGTTATATTAATGGTGTGTCTACGTTGCAGCATATTTACACCCCTTCCTTCACACAGCTGCAAGTCTTTTGTTATGGAGGAAAAAAGCATGAATTTATTTGAGGAGCATTATTATTTAAATATGCCAGTGGTTTATTTTTGAGCAGTTTCTCCTGTACATCTACAGCTGAATGTTAATAAAAGTGTGTGTGAGACATCTGGGACATGTAGCTTTGACTCAGAAGAAGCCACAGGTAACAGGAAGCTTTCACGTCTCTGAGTTCTTCCAAATGATTTTTGCAGCTCAAATATCCTGTGTTCCTAACATCCATCCAGCTGAAGTGACAAACAGGAAAACGAAGCTCATTTTATCCACAGTTTGACTTGAACTTAGTTTGTAAACCAACTATAGAGTTTGAGTTAGTTCCACTTTTTTCCTTTGCTCATTTTGATTGATTTCAGTGAAGCAAAATGTTTTGGACTCTTTGTTATTTGCTTGGTTTTGGTTCACTAGAATAACCTGCAGAGAGCTCCAACAGTCAGAGTGGCCTCATCTCTGTTCACTCCAATGGAGCTTTGTTTGTGAAATATCAGCTAAATCTAATCTAGAAATAATTGTGTGTGTGAGCTCAGGAGGATTGAGCCTGAAGACTCTGCAGTGAGACAGCACCCTGACCCTGAGACTCCCCCTGACAGCTTCAAGCTTCTGATTTGGAAGAAAGCCAACATGACATGACAGATAAAACTGAAATTCTTGTTCTCGGCCCCACAAATCTTAGAAACATGGTGTCTAACCAGATACTTACTCTGGATGGCATTACTTTGGCCTCCAGTAACACTGTGAGAAATCTTGGAGTCATTTTTGACCAGGATATGTCCTTCAATGCACATATTAAACAAATATGTAGGACCGCTTTTTTGCATTTGCGCAATATTTCTAAAATTAGAAACATCCTTTCTCAGAGTGATGCTGAAAAGCTCATTCATGCATTTATTACTTCTAGGCTGGATTATTGTAATTCAGTATTATCAGGCTGTCCTAAAAGCTCCCTGAAAAGCCTTCAGCTGATCCAAAATGCTGCAGCTAGAGTACTGACAGGGACTAGAAAGAGAGAGCATATTTCTCCCATATTGGCTTCTCTTCATTGGCTCCCTGTTAAATCTAGAATAGAATTTAAAATTCTTCTCCTCACATACAAGGTCTTGAATAATCAGGCACCATCTTATCTCAAAGACCTCATAGTACCATATCACCCCAACAGAGCACTTCGCTCTCAGACTGCTGGCTTACTTGTGGTTCCTAGGATACTTAAGAGTAGAATGGGAGGCAGAGCCTTCAGCTTTCAGGCCCCTCTTCTGTGGAACCAGCTTCCAGCTTGGATTCGGGAGACAGACACCCTCTCTATTTTTAAGATTAGGCTTAAAACTTTCCTTTATGATAAAGCTTATAGTTAGGGCTGGATCAGGTGACCCTGAACCATCCCTTAGTTATGCTGCTATAGGCCTAGTCTGCTGGGGGGTTCACATAATGCACTGTTTCTCATTCACCTTATTTACTTTGTTTATACTCCACTCTGCATTTAATCATTAATTGATATTAATCTCTGGCTCTCTTCCACAGCATGTCTTTCTCTCCCCTCAGCCCAACCGGTCACGGCAGATGACTGCCCCTCCCTGAGCCTGGTTCTGCTGGAGGTTTCTTCCTGTTAAAAGGGAGTTTTTCCTTTCCACTGTCGCCAAGTGCTTGCTCATAGGGGGTCGTTTTGACTGTTGGGTTTTCTCTGTATTATTGTAGGGTCTTTACCCACAATACAAAGCGCCTTGAGGCGACAGTTTGTTGTGATTTGGCGCTATATAAATAAAATTGAATTGAATTGAATTGAATGACGCTTCCCAGTGCTCTGACCTTTGGAAGGAAAAGAAAAGGTCAATGGTGGAGCCTGAATAGGATTCATTTGCATATTTGCTGCTGTTTGAATCCATAGCTGAGATTGTTGTTTGTAAATGAAGCCAAACATTTGTCTCCTCCTGGTGTCGCTGGGATAACTGTACATGTACTCTGATCTGTGAGTGAGTGCAGCACAGCACACAGCAGCAGAGACTGGATACAAGGAGAAGAGCACAAAGGACACACAAACACTGGGAGACATGCTGTTCATTTGATGAGTTTATTAGAGATTTCCATCATGAAGTCATTGTGGGAACGAACTGCAGGGAAAAGAGCAAAGATCCAGAAATCCAATCCAGAGTTTCTCTGTGACAAACACAAACATGTTAAAGACACAAATAGACATTAATAGTCTTTAGTGACTGTTCATCCACATCAGTGTTTGTGTTGAAGACATCAGTGTTGGTCTCAGTGTGGTTAACAGCAGTCAGCAGTCCAATTAGAAAAAGCTCATTTCAAACACTTCATGCAGTTCATCTTCTCACCAGCAGAGGGCCACAAATCACCATCAATGAAGACTTCAAGGAGATGTTAGTGACATCAGAGCTGCACATCAACATCTGATCAATATGGAAGTTCATGTTTCTGTCATTGGATCAGTTCAAAAGCACAAAGCATGCAAATGTGCTCTTATTGTGAAAAGGTGCTCCTGCTGAGAGCTTCCTTCCTGTCCTGCTTCCATCACAGCTTCCAAAAATGAGTCCAACAGTAAGAGCATGTGGAGAGGTTGGAAAAATGGCATTAAGAAAGAGAAATCAAAGACTTGGATGGATTTGAATGAGCTCAGACTTGTTGAAAATGCAGAGGAGCTGGTTGTGAAGTGAGCTTCAGAGAAACACAACATCCTGATATTCACTGTGAAGCTTTGAGTGGAAAAAGACAGAAAAACAACATGTGGGTCCTGGAATAATGGCAGCTTCCATCTTTGAAGGACTGAAGAGGAAGAAGTTTACAAGAAATCATTGAGAACAGTTTCAAACATCAACTGATTGAATCCATGAATGTGAAAACGTGTTTGTGAGTGAAAGAGACAGACATGTACAGACTGAACTATCTGTTCAACAGTCAGAGTGTTTCTCTAACAGGAGGACGCTCTTTACACTCAGCTCAGCACAGAGAGGCTGAGGCACCAGGAGACCTGAACATAAACCCAGGATAAAGAGGTTCAGTGAATGTGGTGTTGAAGGTGTGGAGGTGGATCAGAGTGTCAGAGGAGACTCTGTAGAAGGACAGAGTGCCAGCAGGACAGTCCACATACACTGCTACTCTGTTAGAGCCAGAGGAGGAGGAGGAGGAGGAGGAGGAGGAGGAGGAGGAGGAGGAGGAGGAGGAGGAGGAGGAGGAGGAGATGGATGTGTGTCTCTTATTGTGAAAGACAGAATGAGAACGACCATCATAGCAGTTCAGACTCCAGGACTGATCATTGCCTCCAAACACACAGTCTTCACTGCCTCCTTTCCTTCTGATTCTTCTGTAACTCACTGATATATAAACGTTTCCTCTCCACTCGACCTCCCAGTAACAGCGACCAGTCAGACCATTTCTACACAGCAGCTGAGGCCAATAATCAAACCTGTCTGGATGATCAGGATATGACTGAACCTCCTCCACACGTGTCACCTTCCTGTTGTTGTCAGACAGTTGTAGCCATTTGTTCACTGTGTTTGTGTCGATTGTGAGTTGACAGGAATCTGATGGAGAGAACAAACACAATCCAGCTGCAGTTATTGATCCATCATCTGTTCATTGATTGACACTTTGATGATGACTCCTGACATCAGAGATGTGAATGAGTGATGTGACAGTTTGAAGATGGTTGAATGTGTGCTGCTTTGTTTTCATCAATCACATTAAAAACACACTTACACTTCCTCAGACCTGGGCTCAGCCATCGCACTCCAGCAGGCTCCGCCCTGAAAGGAGGAGGGGGGTCAGAGGTTATTTCCTGTCTTCCTCTGAACGTCTGCGTCTCTGTTTTCTACATGTTTTTGTTCTGGCTCGGCCGCACGGCTAATTTCCCTTTAGGGCCGATGAAAGCGAAGCTGCGAGCACCACGAGGGATGACCGCATCATTGAACTGTTCTCAGATCAGCATCAAAACCCTGCAGCTGCAGGTCTGACCCGGCTACAGGCAGAGGCAGTGATGGCCAGTGGGAGCCTGTTTGAACCCTTTGGAGTTCATTCTTTGAAGCTTTCAGTCTGGATGTTGTTGATGAGAAAGAAAGCATTCAAATGCAGCACTGGGCTCATCAAACTTCTTCTCCATCATTAAGTAGAGGAAAAGAAGTGACAGAGTCACAGCTGTGCTTCAGAGGCACACACACACTTGAAGATGTCTGACCTTTGAATATGACAAGTATAGGAAAATGATCCACGGATCAAGGAGATCAGATCCTGTGGATTAGTCTGCAGTACCATCAGATTGTTTTCCTGTTTTTGTCTCAAAGTGTCCTTTATACGGTCAGAAAGGCACAAAAGTCAAGAGGATTTAACCCAACAGCTGAAATGATGTTAGAACAGAGGATGTCCACGTGTTGGGCTCTTTGTCTTTCAGCAGTGCTTCACAGGATCTTCCAGTTACACATTGTTTTCACACTGGAACAACATTTGAATCTTCATTTGAACATCAATTCAAAATGACTCATTGAAGGGAATTTGCAGCTTTTGTCTTCCAGCTGAGAACTTAGAAGATCTGCAAACTGCACAAGGTTGTTAAAAGACTTGAAGCTGGAAATGAGCTCAAAATGGAAAACTGGCTCTGAAATCTGAGACTACATCACGCAGAATAATCACACCAAGAAGAACAACTTCCTCTGTGGAGCTCAGGGGCGGAGCTCAGGGGCGGAGCTATGAAGAGGAGAGGGCAGAGGAGACGAAGAGGAGGAGAGAGAAGAGGAGACGAAGAGGAGAGAGCAGAGGAGACAAAGAGGAGAGAGCAGAGGAGACGAAGAGGAGAGAGCAGAGGAGACGAAGAGGAGAGAGCAGAGGAGACGAAGAGGAGGAGAGAGCAGAGGAGATGAAGGGGAGAGAGCAGAGGAGACAAAGAGGAGAGAGCAGAGGAGACCAAGAGGAGAGGGAAGAGGAGACGAAGAGGAGAGAGCAGAGGAGACGAAGAGGAGGAGAGAGCAGAGGAGACGAAGAGGAGGAGAGAGCAGAGGAGACGAAGAGGAGAGAGCAGAGGAGACGAAGAGGAGAGAGCAGAGGAGATGAAGAGGAGAGAGCAGAGGAGACGAAGAGGAGGAGAGAGCAGAGGAGACGAAGAGGAGGAGAGAGCAGAGGAGACGAAGAGGAGAGAGCAGAGGAGACGAAGAGGAGAGAGCAGAGGAGACGAAGAGGAGGAGAGAGCAGAGGAGACGAAGAGGAGGAGAGAGCAGAGGAGACGAAGAGGAGAGAGCAGAGGAGACGAAGAGGAGAGAGCAGAGGAGATGAAGAGTGCAGCAGGAACATGAAGAAGAGGTGAGCATCAAAGAGGCGACAGAGGAAACCTGCGCTGGTAAAGTTTGAAGCTGAACTAAATGCTGCAGCATGGCTCTCACAGATGATGCTTCATCAACATGTTCCAGTTTCTCTGAAGCTTTTCCTCCTGCTGCTGACAATAAAAACAGGAACAATGCTGAACAACTCAAACTGCACTCAGTGATTATTTCAGGATCATCGTGTGACTTCAAGCTTCAGCTCGTACACAGTCTTTGACATTTCACATTCATTTTCCTCTCAAATATAGGAAAGAACTTGAAGAACGGCTCTGTTATCCAGGGAAAATCCAAAAGCTTTTAGGCTCCGCCCCCAATGTTTCAGAGCCTAGCAGCGGCCCTGGTCAGAAGCTTCCAGAAACAGGTAAGGGTACCAGAGCGGGCCTATCCAGGCTGTGGGTCAGGACCCCTCCCACCGTTCCTTCACAGTCCCAAGTGTGTAATCCTTAATCCGAGAACAAGCGACAGCAGCAACAGCATCCAGGAAGAATTCCAAAAGCCCACCAATCCTGACACGGACACACCGTCCAATCAGCTCGTCTCTCAGCGTCTGCACCTGTGCTTTGCTCCCACCTGTCTCTGGTTTGCAGGTAGCTCCCAGTGGATATCCTGTCCTCTTTTCCTGTGCCTGCTTTGGATTTCTCTTTGATGGACTTTGTGTTTCCTCATTTTGGACTTTTGCATTTGGCCCAATAAACGCTCCTTTTTCTCACTTCCTTCCTGCCTCTGGAGCTGCACCTGGCTCCTCTCTAAATGCACTGATTTATTGCATTGTTGTCACTTCCATTATTTTATAGAGTGTGTTGGCTTTTCAAAGCACACTGTGACCTTTGTCTCTGAAAGAAATGCAGAAATGCATTTGTGCAGGGCTGCTGCCTTTAAATGAAAACATCTCCCTGTAGCTGTCAGCTTCTACCACAGCTCTGATTAGAAAACTGTGATCAGTTTGTTCTTCTTTGGATCGAGCTAGGCTAACAGTTTCCTGCTTCCAGTGTTTGGAGGAAGCTAGGATCAATATGTCCTCGGCCTCTCTGTGCACACATTCATCTGATCTGAATCAGGCTCAGAGGGAAAAATGAGTTTTCCCAAAATCCTGCACTGTTAAATATCCTGAGATATCTACAACTTGTTCCTGGAGACGTTCTCCTTGGAGACCCCCTACATTAATATCCCTTATTGTTCACTTCCAAGAGTGTTTTTGTTGTGAGCAAAGGAAAAATGTTCCTGCATGTGTGATTGTTCATGTCACATGTGCATGAAACAAACAGGAAGTGAGTGAAGGACACAGGAAATGCTTCCAGCTCTTCCTCCTCTATCAGACATCCTCTCCATACCTGAGAGTGTCCAGTCTCCAGCGTGGATCCTTCAGTGCGGCCGACAGCAGCTTCATTCCTGAGTCTCCTGGATGATTGTAGCTCAGGTCCAGCTCTCTCAGATGGGAGGGGTTGGAGCTCAGAGCTGAGGCCAGAGAAGTACAGCCTTCCTCTGTGATCAGACAGCCTGACAGACTGCAGACACAGAAAACAACAATCCATCTGTGAGCAATCATTTCCTGTTTGCCACATACAATAACATCTATCCATTTCCATCCATTCAGTTTAATGGAGCTTTATTTATAAGTGACAATTGCCAACAGACAACAGCATCATCTCAGGTTGTGTAACAGTGTAAGGTAACAGCCTCCAATGTTAGAGAGAAAGCCCCAACCATCAGACAATCCACTGTGAGCAGCACTTGGTGATGGTGGGAAGGAAGAACTGCCTCTGACAGAAAGATGCTTCCAATGAAAACAGGCTCCAGGAGGAGCTCGGATCATGACTGGTTTCAGTGTGAGGGCAAAGAGAAGAGAGCAGAGATGAGCTCAGAGAGACAAGAACCAAACACAAACTAAGGAGAGAGAAGAGCAAAGTTAAGGAGCTGCAGTAGTGGCAGATCAAAGCATCAGGAGGGAAAAGAGGGGAGTGCAGAAGAAATGCATCATGGGAAGTCCAGCAGCAGCCTGAGCCTATAGCAGCAGAACTAAGGGAGGGTTCAGGGTCACCTGATCCAGCTCCAACTAGAAGCTTGATCCAAAAGGAAAGTTTGAAGCTGATCTTAAAGCAGAGAGGGGGTCTGTCTCCTGGACTCAAACTGGGAGCTGCTTCCACAGCAAGTTCAACATTTGGAAAAAGCTTTGAAAAAGTGTTTGTGCTGCACAAGAACATCTGGCCTTGGTATCCTGTCATGTCCTGGAGTGTTGAGGAGGAGAGGAGCCAAATCCAGATGCAGAAGCAGACTGACTGAACCTTTGATTAGTTTGATGGACAAAGCTCACTAAGTGACTGATACCTGCAGCCCACCTGTGCTCACTGTGGCAGGTAAGGGCCCTGGGTTCTTTAAAGCAAACAGCCTTCATGAAACACGAGGACTTCCAAGAAGATTTAGTGTCCTGAGTCTTGTTCTTCCCTTCAGATGAACTAGAAGAACACTAGAATAGCTGCACTGCAAACTGTGCAGTGTGGGCAGCAAAGTTAGCACACTCACAAATGCTCAGTGTAACACTGAGTCACCAAATCCTCTGAACTTATTAGCAGGAAATAACAGGAAGAAGCAAACAGCACTCAAAGCAGCTGCAGAACACAATGAACTGAAATGATTTGGAAATGTTTAACAATGAAATGAAAGATTAGAATTTCTCTGAAATGTCCCTTTAAGTTTGCTCAATGACAAAAGTCTCAATGAGGCTCCATGAAGCAAAGGTGGGCCCACACTCTCTCTGCACACACACTCCAGCCAGCAGATATTCTTCCAATAAACCAACTGGAACACCAATGAAAGCTGCTGCAGGCCTGAAGTGATGCTCGGGAGCTCTGTGGCACAAACTGGTCGGCCGTTTCACTCCAGGAGCAAAAAGAAAATCTGCTCCTTATAATGCTGAAGCTGCACATTTACAGTCTGGGAGGAGCAGGAGGAGGAGGACAGCAGGCTGATGAAGATCTCTGCTGATGCACAAGTCTCTGCACCTCCAGCTCATCTCTGCTGGAGTCTCTCAGTCAGCCGAGGAATGATCCCGAGATGGTGCAGTCTCCGTGGTAACTCTGTAGCTCCAGCTGATGGAGCTTCACAGTCTTCCTCATCAGTAACAGTCAACTACAGCCTATAATGTCAGCTGAGGGAGCTAAACAGTGGCTATGAGTCCATTCACTCTGCTAATGAATGCTAACATGGACTCAGCAAGCTAATGAGCTCCCACACACACACACACACACACACACACACACACACACACACACACACACACACACACACACACACACACACCTATTATACAAATTGGACTCTTTTTAAATGAATTGAAATCTTTCCACATTCTCACTGTGTGAGGGATGTTCAGAGTTCAGCTGTTGTTAAACTCAAAAATCTATCAGCAGGTTCTGGCATGAAATGAAACCTTTTCATTTCCATGATCTGCTCCACTTTGTGTTGATTGTTATCATGAATGATCAGCTGGTCCATCATTATGAAGCTCATCTCAGGTGACACTGAGGCTACTTTTCCACCGCTGAGGTGCCGGTGCTCGTGCCAATGCTGATGTTGGTTTCAATGAACCGGTAAAATGCCTAAGAACAGGCCCGCGTTTCCACTGCACTTTGTGAACTGCTCCTTTACGTATGAGTGTGGGCGGGTCCTCGTCTGGACTCGGAAGCCGAGGAGCACAAACACGCTCCCCTTTCTGTGCTGCAAACACGTTTTACGGTCCAAACCAAACTACTGCAGCATCTGTGTGCAGCACAGAGGGAAACACAGACAGCGATTAGAGCAAGACGACAAGTTCGCACTTTGTGTCCTTTTATCTGTGATATGAACTGATACAAAGCAGCAAGTTCAGCCTTAGAGCCCAACCTAATTCACAGCCATCACAGCCGCTTTTCTCCTGTAATACACACCATGCAGTGAAATAGCGGAATAAAGTAATGCCCTTCTGCTGC
Source organism: Archocentrus centrarchus (assembly GCF_007364275.1). NCBI lineage: Eukaryota > Metazoa > Chordata > Actinopteri > Cichliformes > Cichlidae > Archocentrus > Archocentrus centrarchus. The sequence goes on along the minus strand of NW_022060277.1, from coordinate 1,103,181 downwards.
TTTCATCTCGTGTTCTTGGTTCGAGACCAGCTAGCTTGCAGCGCCGGAGTTGAACCCGTCTAGGTCTACACTCAGTGTCACCTGAGTGTAGACCTAGACAGAGAGCTCTACCAAGCAGACAACCACTCACAGCCACATTCACACCTATACCTACATTTAGGTTACAGTCAGAGAACCAACACAGGAACAGGGAGAACACACAAACTAGCTGAGAGACACTAATGCATCTGAAGCAAATAAATAATACATTTTAAGGGAACAATACAGATGAAGAGGGTAATCAATCGGTATGATGTATTCCTCCATAAATGGAAGCAGGGATAATTCCGATGACTGTAGCTATGGGAAATGGCTGTGGATAATAACTGGGTAATTTTAACCAACCTCTGCACCCCCTACTGGACATACAGTGGGGTGGCTGTGGCTCAGGAGATAGAGCAGGTCACCTACTAATTGAAGGTTGGTGGTTCGATTATCGGCTGCTCCGGGCTGCATGCCATAGTCCATTTACCATTTAACACTTTATCTGTCTTTAAAAATATGTGTAAAATTCCTTCATTGCAGTGAAAAGCAAACAGTGAATCAATATCACCAATAAGCTCCTGAACTGATCATTTACATTAAGGCATTTCTATCACGTTTCCTGAAATCTTAGGTCTAAATACAGTACAGAGATCATGTTTTATTAGATACTCAGTCATTTTCATTAATGCCCACCAAAAACCAGGGATAACACGATACCACTTTTTTTTTATGTCCAATCCCGATATTTTACATTTGGATATCTGTCAATACCGATACAAATCTGATCTTTTTTTTAAAAAAAACAATTGTTTTTAAATGCCTGGATACATTTTGCGTAAGTCTCTCACACAACAAGACTAAGGACCAGGGGGACAGAGCTTTTCAGGCAGTGGTGCCAAAGCTCTGGAACTGTTTACCACTCCAGCTCCATTTAGCTGACTCTGTGGAGTCTTTTAAAAAAACAGTTGAAAAATTCTCTGTTTAACGAGGCTTTTTGTTGACTTTATTTTTATTCTTTTTCTTTTAATATGGTAATGTTATGTTTTTAACATGGTGTTTTATCTGTTTATTTTTTTGATATTGTGTTTTAATTATTGTACAGCACTTTGACTTTTTGTCTGTGAAAAGCACTAAATAAATAAACTTTACTTACTTACAACAATCGCTCTATCACCTGAATCCTGTTGCTCCTATGTGAGAAGGTGATACATTGGCTTATGGTATGTTGCAAATTTCATTAGGGCTGCAACCTTTGAGTATTTTAGCAATCGAGTATTCTATCGATTATTCCATCGATTACCCGAGTAACTGGATAAGAAATACTTCTTTCATATTAACAGTTCATCTGCATATTTTAACTTCCGTACCGCAGTTTTTCCCTGTGTGCAACAAACAGGGTGGATGGAGCAACTACAAAGTTCTCTTTTCTTCACCTACTGATCAGGTGGTTGATGAAGGACCTCCAGCTGTTTCAAAGTAAAGGTTTAATGGTGCTTATGTAACCAATGAATAGAATTTACTCGGGTTCAGATAGCAGTTTACTATCAACCAGTTCTTTTTATTAGAATTCACTGGACTGAAACACATCCAATCTCATCTCAACTTGGGCATAAAATTACCAACACAAAAGGAAAACAAAAGAACAGTACAGTCAATACAGTTAACCAACTTATTTCACTTGAACACGCTTCAGAACTATGTGGGACAAATTATATTTGTCTCCTTGACACATACCAAGTCCTTCTCTCTATATGAGAGTAAAAAAAAAAAATCAAATATTCCCTTTTTGGGGTCCTTAGCAAAAAAAAAAATAAAGTGCTGGCCAGCAAACGAGCAAATGTTTATATAGAGCTCTATATTTATGTGTGTGTGGTGCATACGGACGAATAAGTTGAGCGGGGTGTCCTGACTGGGAATGGCAACCCAGAAAGATGATGGTGGCTGTTGTCTGAAGATGCCGGAAGATCAGCAACCTCTTGGTCTTCCTCCACAAGGGGCACAGGTAAACTTCAGCGAGGTTGCTCTCGCCAATGTTGTCCGCAATAATGCACTAGCAGGAAAACATCACATTATCAGGCATAAAGCAGTCAGCAGATATGCAGCAGGTAGACAGAGACTGGCAAGTCTTTGCTCTGCAGCCGCGCTCGCGCTCTAAAGCCCGGGAGTTACGTTCCCCTAGTAACTGCAGTGGTCTCCATTTTGAAACAGAGTATAATATTATATATCACAAAAATATAACTAAATAAAATAATCAACACTGTTAAGTTGACATAAATTGCATTTCCTCTAAAACAACACCTCTTGGACATTGATAAAAGTTAAATGTTTCACTTAACATGGCTAACATGGTCAACACGACTAACAGGAGTAGCAGTCCTCTTAACTCACAATACCCACGGTAAGACAAGCGTTGGGTCTCTTAACTTATGTTGAATTACTGACGACCTGATACAATCATAAAACGTAAAATCATAACACAGACAACATAGCACGTTACCAATAATGCTCACCTAGCAGGAAAACATCACATTATCAGGCATAAAGCAGTCAGCAGATATGCAGCAGGTAGACGGAGACTGGCAAGTCTTTGCTCTGCAGCCGCGCTCGCGCTCTAAAGCCCGGGAGTTACGTTCCCCTAATAACTGCAGTCGTAACGCTGCCTTAAAGTGATGTCGTGCTTAGCTCTTAAAGTGACAGTACCAATGAAACCAAAATGATATAGAAATGCAAACGAAACAGAACAAACAAAATACAGCTGGGATACATCCTCCCCCACTTAAAATGTGACGTCCTCGTCACTACCAGTAGCCAGGGACTGCACTAGCCCTGCAAGTTGCTGTTGTAAGGACACCAAAAACTACAAAGCAGTGTATGCTGTGTGGGTGAAGATAAACTGTGAGGTTGATAATGAACTTTAGAGCCGACCTGATAGTCACTGAGGTAGGCTGGTTGGACTCGTCTTCTTTGAGGTCTTGTTCTTGGCAAAACTGAACTAGCCTCAGTCACTGACCCTGCCAAATCTGTCTGTTCTGAAATGAACTCAGAAGCATTAGGATTCAGGGTATTTTGAGATGATGGTATGCTCTGCATAGCAGTTCCTGAGGCCTCGCACTGTGGTTCCTGCTCAGTATATTCTTCCACAGCAGATGTGTTTGTCACAATGTCCGCCTCGTCAGTTGTCACTGAAGACTGTAGCGGGGAAATCTGGGCAACACTGTCTCCAGCATCAAATCTCCAGGTTACTGGTAGGAATCCGCAGGGAAGAAGCATGTCTCGATGCAGAACCCTCTCTCTGCCCCCTCCATCCTCTGGTGTGACAACATAGACTGGGATACTTTCGTCAGGCTGTTTGACAACAATATGAACAACAGGTTCCCACTTATCGGAGATCTTGTGTTTCTTTCTTAGGCTCAGATTCCTTATAAGGACTCTGTCACCTACTCCTAACGGCAGGGCAGTCACTTTGGCATCCCAACGCCTTTTGTTTAACAACAGTCTCTTCTCTGCATTTTTAGATGCCATCTCATATGCATGTCTAAGTCTTTTCTTTAGGTCTCTCACATATTGTGAGTGTGTTCTGTGCTTGTAACCTCGAGGGCTGATGCCAAAGCAGAGATCAATGGGGAGACGTGGTTCTCTGCCAAACATTAAAAGAAAAGGAGCTTCCCCAGTCACATCATTTCTGGTACAATTATAGGCGTGCACCAGAGGCCTAATCTCTGGAGCTTGCAAAAAGGCGACTGGACTTCTTTTTGTTTCTTGAAGACGTTTCACCTCTCATCCGAAAGGCTTCTTCAGTTCTCAACCAAATGGTGGAGAGACGTGTTCACGCACATGATCAATAGAGGGTCATAACCACCTCCAGGGGACTACGCCCACAGGGGTTTAAATACCTGGGTCTCTCCACCATTTGGTTGAGAACTGAAGAAGCCTTTCGGATGAGAGGTGAAACGTCTTCAAGAAACAAAAAGAAGTCCAGTCGCCTTTTTGCAAGCTCCAGAGACTACTATGACCTGGATGACTGAGAATCTACACAGACACCAGAGGCCTAACATATTTCCTCCATTCCTCTTTCTTTTTGTCCTCCAGCGTTCCCAAGAGATCAAGCAGAGTTCTGTTGAATCTTTCTACTGGGTTCCCTCTTGGGTGGTAGGGTGTAGTTCGAGATTTAGAAATTCCTGCATGCTTACAAAGTTCTGCCACCACTTCTGACTCAAAACAGGCTCCCTGATCACTATGCAGCCGGCGGGGAAAACCATAGTGGCTTATAAAGTTCTCCCACAACACCGCTGCAACAGTTTTTGCAGTCTGATCTCTGGTTGGATATGCCTGCGCATATTTAGTATAGTGATCTGTTATCACCAAAATGTTTCGAGTGTCCTTGGAGTCAGGTTCCAAAGAAAAAAAAAAAATCCATGCAAACCAACTCAAGAGGACCGCTGACTTTGATGTTTACTAATTTAGATGCTCTTTGTACCCTTGCCTTTCTCCTCACACACCTCTCACAAGTCTTACGCCTCGCCTCAATATCCTTAGCCATTTTTGGCCAGAAAAACCTTGCTCTAGCAAGCTCCAGAGTTCTTTCTATGCCCATATGCCCCATCTCAATATGGACACCTTCAAATGCTCTCTCTCTGTGGCTGCTAGGAAGAACCAGCTGATTAAAGGCTTCACCTCTTTGGTTGAAAACCTTACGGTATAGCACTCCTCCAATCAGAACTAGTTTCGACTTCTCTCTTAAAAGTAAAGTCACCTCTGGCCCATCAACCATTTTAAATGTCTTAGTACAGGGCTCATTCTCTAGAATATGGATGACTCTTGCCAGAGAAGCATCTTCTCTCTGTAAATGATACCAGTCCTCCCCTGACATTTCAGGTAATGCAGAGAGACCTAGCTCTAGGACTGGGTCTTCCAGGTCCTCTGGGACAGCATCTTCATCACACAGGAGTGTCCCAACTGCAGGTATCTCCCTATCCATTTCCTGTCTGTCATTTGAGTCTGTAACATTGGTCACACCGAAGCACACATACAAGCTCTTTACTGCTTCTCCATCCAAAACCTTAAACTCATCAGAGAATGGTCTGGCACGATCCAGAAGGGTAGTGATTCTCCTGTCTATCTCTTGGGACTCGTCATCGTCTTGAGGTGGCTCATGGGGTCTCCTGGAGAGCCCGTCAGCATCAACATTATGTTGACCAGACTTGTAATGAATGTCAAAGTTGTACAATGACAGCGCCGCCAGCCACCTGTGGCTTGTGGCGTCAAGCTTAAGAAGAAGAGAAGAAGAAGAAGAAATAGCCTTTATATTTATAGCGCTGGTCAACACATATGTTAGCGGATTATTATCTGTCAGTACTTTGAAACTAGCCCCATACAAATAGTCATGGAACTTCTCACTGACCGCCCATTTAAGAGCGAGAAACTCTAACTTATGCACCGGATAATTCCTTTCACTTTTAGAAAGACCACGACTTGCATAAGCTATCACTCTGGTCTGACCATCCTGAACCTGATAAAGGGCTGCACCTAAACCTGTCATGCTAGCATCTGTATGGAGCAAATAGGGGAGCTGCCAGTTAGAGAAAGCAATCACAGGAGCTGATGTTAGTTTTTCAGTGATAAGCTCAAATGCAGCTTGACATGCAAGAGTCCATCTGTCTCCAAGCAGATGTGACTGTTTACGAGGCCAATGACTGGAATTTTTATGCCTGGGGCTCCAGTCTCCTTTCAACAAATCATTCAGGGGTCTCACCACCTTGGCATAATCCCTCACAAAACGTCTATAATAACCAGTGAAACCTAAGAATGACCGCAGCTCCTTAGTTGTTTGAGGGCGGGGCCATTCTTTTACAGCTGCCACCTTTTCTGGATCAGGTTCTATTCCCTGTGCAGATATCACATGCCCTAAATACTTCACAGAAGTCTGAAAAAATTTGCATTTGGCAGGGGACAGTTTGAGGCCAAAATCTGCGATACGTCTGAGGACCTTCATTAACCTCTCCTCATGCTCCTCAAGTGAGCTGGAGAATATGATAAGATCATCGAGGAAAGCAACAACCTCGTGGAGGTTAATTCCTTCCATCACTTTCTCCATAGTTCGCTGGATGGTGACTGGAGAGTTAGTCAGACCTTGTGGCATTCTGCGGAACTGCCAGGTACCAAAAGGCGTGGTAAATGCTGTTTTTGGCCGATCTGCGGGTTCAACATCCAGCTGGTAATACCCACTTTTAAGATCCAGCACAGTGAACCACTTTGAACCTGACAACAAGGAGAATGTCTCCTCTATCCGAGGTAATGGGTAAGCATCTTTCTTAGATAAGTTGTTCAGTCTGCGGTAATCCACCACCATTCGCAGCTCTCCATTCTTTTTCCGGACTACAACGACTGGAGAGGCATAGGGGCTGTGAGATTCTTCGATAACACCTGCAGCCAGAAGATCTTGAAGATGCCGTTTCAAGTCATTGAAGTCTGCAGGTGAGACACGTCTTGTCCGCTCTTTGAATGGCACATGAGGCTCTAATTCAATGCGATGAGAGACACCTGTAACACTACCAATATCCAAATCATGCCTGGAAAACGCATTAGCAACTTCAGCATTGATTCTATGTCGTATGTGTTCTTTTAATTGGGACGATATAGGACTGTAACCAAAATCAAGATTAAGAGTGTCGGTTGTTGGTGTGACCTTTACATCATTAGCCACCAACAAGGAATGCGCCTGGGCAGCCTCAGCGTCTGACAGATTGTCTGGGTTGCTGGGCGTGACAGGCACAACCCAGTCAATGGGAGAGCACTCCGCAATGGGAGTTCTTGGATACAGAGTTATGTCGTGCTCTGAAATGTTTTTGACAGCTATGTGAAACTTATTGTGGGATTCAGATTTTACCTCCACAATCTGGTCATAAACTATTAAGCCTCCTGGTGTGGGAGTTTCCTCTGCACCACCTATAAGAGCTTGAAACTCACCATTTCTCTGCTTAGAATGGCAGATACCCTTTAAAGTGTATGTCTCACCACTCTTTAGGCATACAGGCACTTTGCTGCTGAGTGTGACACGCAAAACTTTAGCATTCTTTGCTTGAGAATCGGTCAACCTACAACACTCAGCATAAGCCATTTCCCAATTGGCCTGGATAGATAAAGTTTCTAAGAATTTTGTCCCACCCATCTTCACGCAATCTCGTGTCATCATACGCAGGACATTTGTGCCAACAAGAAGAGGGTACTCGCTGTTGTACGACTGGTCTGGACTGATTAAAGCTAAGACGTGATAGCCTTGGCCTGTCCCACATGCATCTTTTGGGAACTGAACCTCCACCTCTACATATCCCACATACGGGACCTTCTGCCCAGCTGCACCTTCAATGTCAAGTGCCCTTTGTATTGAGAATAACTGTCTGTGTGAAAGATAACGGGAGTAAAATGACTGAGATATTATGGTCACCTGTGACCCTGTATCAATGATGCATTTACACTGAGCTCCATCCAACCATGCTTTACTATCACAGGGCCCCCCCACCAGTCCAACAGGAATTGGAGAGATTTCTGCTGATTCAAAGCAAGGGAACTAGTCTGACTTCGGGCCCCCACCTGTTCCATAGCAGGAGCCCTTAGCTGTTTAAAGCCAAGCCTGGCTGAGAGGTTTTGCGTTGTGTGTTTAGTGTGAGTTGGCTCTGCCTAGTTTGATGTCTCTCACACAGCTTCTTCTGCACAAGTACAGCATTGGTTGGATTAGTGCAATTTGGCAGCAAATGGGTGTCGTCTCCACAGTTGTAGCAAAACTTTCCAACTTTTGAGAGATTTGCTGATGAGGTGGCTGGGGCTACTGAAGTTGCAAGATTGCCTTTAGTTCTTTGGTGTGGCTTCCATATTGGTTTCTCCTCTTTGGAGGGGTGAGGGTGTTTAACAGGCACATTTCTCTGAAGTTCAGCCTCTAACTGCCTGATCCTCTCTTCCAGTTGCTCCCTGGTATGAAAATCTTGTCCTATTGGGACATTGTTGCCAGGTGGCTCTAGGGCTTCAGTATTAAAGTGAGTCCTGGTATGGACTTTGGTTGAGCTCGCCCCCATATGGCGCTTTCTCCTAATTTCCTTTAACTGGCTCTCCTTTTCATATGTCCTTATTTTGAGCAATAATTCTGAAAAGGTCAAAATGGTATGATGTGGGTCATGACTTGACTCTTTTAGGCGCAGGAATCATCCCAGCAGCCTCGGAGGAACTGCTTTAATAACTGAGAGTCAAACTCCTGTTTAGCCACGCCATCGCTTTCTACAACTTCCTGTAGCAGAGTTTGAAGTCGACGGAGGTAGTCAGATGCCTTCTCCCCACTGTTCTGATGTGTCTCTAAAAACTGAATAAACAGCTCTTCCCCTCCTGTAACATTGCCATATGCTTTCTCTAATTCACAGAGATAAACACTTGGTATGGCTTGGGCTCCAATGAAAAGAGCCACATTTAAGGCAGGGGTAAGTAAGCTGTCAAGTATCATACGGCGCTGCTGCCCCTCCGACAGACTAAGGTCACTTAATACCTGCTTGGCTCTAAGCCGCCATACTTTATAATCCACTTCCGTTGGAGGTTTTGGAGTGTTGCCAGAGAAAAGGCGTAGCTCCTTTGGAGGAGGCTGGTGCACTGGTGAGTCATGTTTTACAATATGCTCTACTATGACTTTTTGGACATCAGCAGGCAGAGGGTTGATTACTACAGTCTCGTTTGATGCCTGTGCACAAGTTGATGCAAGGTTCACATCACTGGAAACCGCTGGACTTGCATGAGTGACAGGTTGTGTTTTGAGTGCAGATGCTGGAGTTGATGAAATGGGGCTCCTTTCATCGCTTTTCCCACAAATGCGACTTGCAGCTGCCTGGCTTAAGGTAGCAGGGTCCACTTTGTATGTTAAGGCCAACTCGTGCACTTGTTCCTGAAAACTCATTGTTATGTTTCCAATTGCACGAGCAAGGGGTACAACTTTCTGACTGACTGACTCATTTTCACAGGTAGGGGAGCAGTAATCATCGATCTGTATAACCTCCCAAAATGAACCAGCAACTGAGTACTCAGAGTCCAACAACATGGGAGTAATACCCTCGCCAAACTGGCACAGCATGGTATCAGGGAGACTATCAATGAATTGCACTTTGTTAACATCATCAAGCACTGAAAAGACCCTTTTTACATCATCCAGTCTAGTTGTCTGTGGGACACCCTTAAGCATTACCGTGCACTCTGGGTCAAAACCATATATTTCACAGAACTCCATTTTTTTTTTTTTTTCTTTAAATTTACTCAGATGTTAACCTACGAAACTTTGATTCGTTCATCAATATTAGAGACGAGCTGGATGCCTTTCGAGTCCCTGTTCGGGCGCCATTTTCTCTCTACTACTTTGGATGTAACCAATGAATAGAATTTACTTGGGTTCAGATAGCAGTTTACTATCAACCAGTTCTGTTTATTAGAATTCACTGGACTGAAACACATCCAATCTCATCTCAACTTGGGCATAAAATTACCAACACAAAAGGAAAACAAAAGAACAGTACAGTCAATACAGTTAACCAACTTATTTCACTTGAACACGCTTCAGAACTATGTGGGACAAATTATATTTGTCTCCTTGACACATACCAAGTCCTTCTCTCTATATGAGAGTAAAAAAAATAAAATCAAATATTCCCTTTTTGGGGTCCTTAGCAAAATAAAATAAAGTGCTGGCCAGCAAACGAGCAAATGTTTATATAGAGCTCTATATTTATGTGTGTGTGGTGCATACGGACGAATAAGTTGAGCGGGGTGTCCTGACTGGGAATGGCAACCCAGAAAGATGATGGTGGCTGTTGTCTGAAGATGCCGGAAGATCAGCAGCCTCTTGGTCTTCCTCCACAAGGGGCACAGGTAAACTTCAGCGAGGTTGCTCTTGCCAATGTTGTCCGCAATACTGCACTAGCAGGAAAACATCACATTATCAGGCATAAAGCAGTCAGCAGATATGCAGCAGGTAGACAGAGACTGGCAAGACTTTGCTCTGCAGCCGCGCTCGCGCTCTAAAGCCCGGGAGATCCGTTCCCCTAGTAACTGCAGTCGTAACGCTGCCGTAAAGTGATGTCGTGCTTAGCTCTTAAAGTGACAGTACCAATGAAACCAAAATGATATAGAAATGCAAACGAAACAGAACAAACAAAATACAGCTGGGTTACACTTACAGGGCGAAAAAGCTTAATTTGGACACTAGAACAACATTTCTTTCCACTCGTCTGAGCTCACCGTCTCTATAATGGCTCGGCCTCTTTGCGCTTGTGCAGACACACTGCACGTAAAACAGCTGACTGCTGCTGTTGTTGTGTTATCAGTGTTTATGTTGAAAAATTGGGGGCTGCGTGAGCGTAATCTTGTAATGCTTTATATTCACAAGCATTCTCCAGGAAGGAGGTACTCTCTGCCACAGTACAGAACAAACAGATTTAAATTCTCTTTTATTCCTAATACTATTAACTTTTTGAACTCTTTAAGATGATTGTGTCCCTGGTTGCATGTGTTGTATGTTTGATTGTTTTATAGATTTATTTATTCTTGCTGTTGGCTGCAAAACAAATTGCCCCTCGGGGATAATAAAGTATTTGAATTGAATTCTCCTAAATACGTTTCTACTGCAGGTCTATATTTAGTCACTGATCAAGGATTAAAGTAAAAAAACATATTTTGACGGGGAAGGGGTCCTTCCAGTACCGGACAGTGCTAATAGCAGTGCTCGCTAGCAGTATGTCTATGGTTATAGGGATCCATTCTGGGAGCTGAAGTAGAAAAAAAAAATAGCAGCTGAAATTCTCAGCACAGTGAGCACAACACACAAACACAGAGAGCGGTGAAGGTGTGGAAAAACATGTCAGCGATGATCCAGTCAGTGTCAAAGGGAATCCGTCACTGCGACGGAGAGCTTTGTGGAATCTGAGGGTTTTTTTCTAACTCCTGATTTCAACTCCATTCCAGTAGGTGGCGGTAATGCAGATCTAAGCTGGTTTGGTCAACCACAAACCCACAAGAAGAAGAAGATGATGGAGAACTGTAATGCAGCTAATGTGAGCAAAACACTATTTAATGAAACGGGATTGAATTTTTTTATTTCTTTCCGATATCCGATCCAGTAATTTAGGCCAGGATCAGGCCGATACCGATGTGTGAATATTGGATCGGCGCATCCCTACCATCTTCCTCCCAGTATGAAAGGAAATTGGTTATGTTGTCAAGCCAAACAGACCTAAATCTCTAAACTAACCAGTGGATAAACTAATTTTCCTTTAACAAAAAAGTTGACTATAAATAGTCTTTAGACAGTTATTCAGACTCTAATAATCCATCCAAGGGTAAATAAAGGGTCACTTAATAAATAAAAGGTCTCTATGAAAATTAGCTATTTGTGCAATAACATAAATCAGATTTTAAACTATCATCATTGGAAAGGTCTGAATCCTGACCTGAGAGTTTCCAGGGTACAATGTGGACTCTGCACTGCAGCAGACAGAAGCTTCACTCCTGAATCCTGCAGGTCGTTGTTACTCAGGTCCAGCTCTCTCAGCCTAGAGGATTGGAAGCTGAGAACTGAGGACAGAGCTTCACAGCTTCTCTCTGAGAGGTTACAGCCACTCAATCTGACAAAAAGAAGATGACAATAAAACAAACACTTCTGTTAAAGTGAGACCAAGGTGCACTGAAGAGATAGTAGATTTAGCAATACTTAATCCTGTTTGGTTATTTTTTTCCAGAATCTTTGATCTCTTACTAAAATGTAGGGCTGCATAAAGCTATTATTTTAGTAATCGAGTATTCTATCGATTATTCCATCGATTAATCGAGTAATCGGATAAGAAATAATTTTTTTTATTATTTTTATTTTTTATCTGCATATTTTAACTTCCATACTGCAGTTTTTCGCTGTGTGAACAAACAGTGGTGGATGGAGCAGCTACAAAGTTCTCTTTTCTTCACCTTAACACTTGCTGATCAGGTGCTTGATGAACGAATGAATGAATGAATGAATGAATGAATGAATGAAGGTTTTATTGCCATGTGGGTGAACAGGTTCACACATTGGAAATTGCAGTTAACAGAGCACCCATCCAAGAATACAACAAACACAAACACAAACACGGGGGGACAGGTGTCCGAGGTCATGCAGCCGTCTTCCCGGTGCTACCTTTAGCAGAAGAACAGAAAGAGACACACTGGGATAGGTAGGTTAAAAAAAAAATCATCTCGTACTGTATTCATTATAAACACCGTACAAGGTTCCAAAAAACACCTCAGCAAAAGCATATTTGCACATTTAAAGCCAGGATAGCAATATGGTGGGTAAGGTCAGGGTCAGGAGGGGATGCAGACGGAGACGAGAGGGTAGGGGCATTGTGGAGCCAGATGCCAGCTCCTAGCCAAAACAGTTCGCTAATAATGGTGGAAGTTCATCAGCGGCCGTGGTACACCAGATCCAGCTTCACAAATCACAGAGAGGGGCTGAGGGGGAGAGCGACCGTCACACATAGGCCTGGAGAGATATGATTACCAGCCCAAGGCCGGCTAGGGAGCCGAATTCCTGATAATGCAGATGTTGTTTTGGAACAGGCTGCTTGTTTTTTTTCCAACAGCTTTCAGTCTCACTGGGGAACCCATTCAGTAATCCAATATTCCAAATTCATTAGTTACCGTCCTCACTGTGCAGAACCGAACCTTATCTCCAGATCGAACCCCTCTCGCCTGCGAGCACGCTTTACAGCTCAGGTCCAACAGGCTTTGAGTCTGAGTTTGTACGGCCCTGCACAGCCCATCCACCTGGGTCGGCAGCCTCTGCAGATGTCAAACTGCTGCCCATATTTTCTTAATTTCCCAGTAAATCAGGTATCCTCCGAGCCCAAACAAAAGAGATACCCCTACCACATAGCCAAATATGTAGACGTCTTCCACGTCCTCGACCTCCAGGGCTGAGAAGCACACAGGTCTCCACAAGCTCCAAGAATCGATGACGTATCCAACCGGGTCTGTTCCACTCGGACACGCAGGCTCCCCTTTCCCCGTTCTCATAGTGGAAAAAATTTGATCAATGGTGTTTAGGGCCCAGTTTGCCACATCCATGTTGCTCTCAATCTTATTCTTATTCGGACAGTGTGTGAGAGACGCTCTCACAGCAAACAGCAAGCAGGAGAGATGGGGAGGGCAGGGAGAGAGGTAGAATGCGACCGTCTCCATCAAGAGCAGGAAGAGAAGACCTCCAGCTGTTTCACAGATTTAATGGTGGTTACTAAAAGAAAAAGCTGCTGTTTTGGACGCTGGAAAAATGTTTCCTTTTGCACTACTTGAGCTCACCATCTCTTTGCACTTGTGCAGTTAAAACCGCTGCCTGCTATGAGTGTTTTGAAAAACTAGTGGCTGCGGGAGCCATGGCGCATGTGTGAGTAATGTTGTAATGTTTTGTATTCACAAGCATTCTCGAAAATATGTTTCTACTGCAGGTCTATATTTAATCACTAATAAGGGATTAAAGTATAAAAAATATTTTGACGTAGCCCCTCGGTCCTGGGGGGCGGGCCTTCCGGTACTGAACCATCGCTAGTGCTAATGGCCCGTGGTCGCTAGCAAACCAGTCCTGGTAGCTACAGCTGAAGTAAAGACAAAAATAACAGCTGAAATTTTCAGCGAGCACAACACACACAGACACACAGAGACCAGTGGAGGTGTGGAAATGCATGTCAGCGATAGTTGCCACCCGTCCCGTAAAGTACGGAACCCCCGCATGTTACGGAGCCATATTCTACGGAGTCCCGTAACATACGGGGTTCTGTATTTTACGAGACAGGTGGCAACTCTAGATGATCCACTCTGTGTGAAAGGAAATCCATCGCAGCGACAGAGAGCTTTTTAGAATCTGTGTGCACGCGCGTGATTCATACTCCAGTCCAGTAGGTGGCGTAATGTAGTTCTATGTTGGTTTGCCAGCCACCAATAAACCCACAAAAAGACGATGGAGCACTAATGCTGCTAATGCTAGTGAGGAGCGCCGCTTACAGCGAGACAGCTGAGCGCTGCAGAGTTTAAACGAAGCATCGACACAGTAAATTTGTGTCGATAATGTTTTAGAATCGATTTAATCGATGAATCGTTGCAGCCCTACTAAAATGCCACATATGGATGCATTTAACCTTCAATTGATCAATTTTTTAATTGATTCATTTTGAAAAACAAAATATCATTTGATCTGACCTCAAAATATTCAGTTTATAAGTGAGACTCCGCAGTCCAGCAGACAGAAGCTTCAGACCTGAATCCTGCAGGTTGTTGATACTCAGGTCCAGCTCTCTCAGACTAGAGGACTGGGAGCTGAGAACTGAGGACAGAGCTTCACAGCTTTTTTCTGGGAGGTTACAGATACCAAGTCTGAAAATTAAAACATTAACAATACAAACACTGTTGTTAGAGTGTAACCAACACCAATTAGCAATAATAACCTGTATTAATCTGCATTTTAAAGAATCTTTATTGTCTCATGTTGAACAGGTTAGAAATAATGAAAATAATACTAAGAAACAACAATAAATTAATAAGGCTGAGTTTTAACTGCTAAGATTTTTCCTTTGGTTAATTTTTGCCAGTTTATAACAAACAGAACATCTATTGGTCTGACCTGAGAGTGTTCAGTTTGCAGTGTGGACTCTCCACTGCAGCAGACAGCTCCTTCACTCCTGACTCCTGCAGGCTGTTGGTACTCAGGTCCAGCTCTCTCAGACTACAGGACTGTGACCTGAGAACTGACAGCAGCTCTTCACAGCCCCACTCTGAGAGGTTACAGCTGCTCAGCCTGAAAAATGATATTTGTGATCAGCTGAAAATCAGTTTATATGTTGGACATAAACAAAAACCACAACAACAAAACAAGTGTGTGTCCACTACAATTCATGAGAAACAACTTAAAATTTAAGACTGGAAAAATAAAGCATTTTAAATTTGCTCAGTAGAAACACAATTATACCAACATGTTTAAATGGAAACCAGTGAAGAGCTGATAGATTTAGTGGCACTAGTTCAGTCCCTGCTGGCACAGGCCTGTTTTAATACCTTTGATTATTGTTGCTTAATGCAGTTCACAGTAATCTTTATGCATCATATCCTGGACCCTGGTGTAGCCTCTCATTTCATCCTCTAACTAAGACAAACTGCTTTAGCTCCTTCCCCTTTAAGGCCACCCTCCCTTAAAGTCTGGCTAGTTTCATGAAGCCTGGTGAAGAGCAGCAGTCATTGTGAGCTCCACCTCCTCCACCTCCTGGTTTAGGAATTCTGAAAACAAACTGTAAACCTACCAAAAACCTGATTTCTGTCTCATGTTTGGAAATCAAATCTTCTAAGATCCATCTGTACATTTTAGAGCCTGATTCTGGAATATGACAGTGGAAACAGGAACATCCACAGCAACAAAGATTACAGCAGGACATCTCTGTTTGGGAAGTATTCCCCTCATTACCTGCTTAATGTGAGCAACACTGGATTTAAACACTAGCTGTAGAAAACAAGTGTTCCTGTTAAAGGTGTCTGTGAAGGAGATGAGCTGAAATGCTGACTCAGGAAATCCCAAAGATAAAGCTGTGAGTCAAATGTAATTCTGTGGGAACTCTGGTTAAGGCAGCCTTACAGTAAGACATGCTTTCTGACAACAAACAGGAAAAATAGTGCCAGTTTCTGTTATGAAGACCCAGTTTGTCCTCCATGCTGGATGCAATTAGGGCAGCCATAGCAGAGATTAAAGAGGAAATAAGGGACTGCAGTGAAGGTGGGATACAAGTCAGAGCTTGGATTAGCAACATCAGAAGAAGATGTAGTTACAGTCTGCTGACTAAAGTGTTTGCATTAGAAACAAGAACTAAACTCCTGGACTTGGAGGTTGTTTCTGTGAACAACCTGAGGCCAGTAAAGCTGCCAGAGGGCCTGAAGGATCAGACCTTTGTTCTTATTTTGGTCAAATGGATGCTGGAGGTGCTGAATTATTCTGGACAGAGGGCACCAGGTCAGGTGAAGAGAGATAATAATGCTCCACCAACAGGCCCGGTTCTAGCCCACTGTAGTTGGGTGGGCAGACTGAAAATGTAGGTGGGCAAGTATATATATAATATGACACAAAATATTAGGCTATATTTGTTTGTTTTTTGGGAGCTGAATACAGCCCTAGTAGGCACAAAGATATACATATACCCTCTCCATTTATCTGGGTTTGGGACATCACAAAAAGTACACAGATTTGTGACCTTCTGTGGCTGGAATATATATATATTTTTTTTTTATTCTTTTTGTTTTCTTTTTTTTTATTATACAACAGTACAACAGAAAGAGAACAGCAACTGCAAAAAATGCAAAATGTGAAAAACTACAGAATCATTCTTCTGTTTTTTTGGGCAAACTTTGTGACAAATTCATTTGGGAAGCAGAAACATGCGTCCTGAGCCACAGAGTATTCCAGCCGAGGTCTAGTGCGGTACCACGCTGGGTTGAATGAGCAGAACATATTGGCGAAGGCATGATAGTTAGCTAGTGCTGGCTGTGTGGGTTATAATAGTTTTGGATTTTTACATTATTGTTTAGTTTTAGTTAGTTTTTACTTTTTTTTTCTCTAATTCAGTTAGTTTTAATTAGTTTTCAGAGCGGTTTTGCTCATTTTTATTAGTTTTTATTTTAGGTTTAATGCTTAGTTTTAGTTTAGTTTCATTAGTTTCAGTATTAGTTTTAGTATTTTCATACTTTGTCAGGTGCAAGATTCAATGCACAAAAGTGACTATTGTGTAAAAAAAAAAACTCACCAAAAGATACCATAAAGAAATATATTCAACAACCAACAGTTCACAAGACAGCAGCACTACAGGCTAAATGTGTAATAATTAGGACACACATGAACATCAACAGGGAGAAACAAAGAAAAACATGAACTCCCAAACTCAATAAATTCTACAATAAATTCTACAATAAACTCCAGCATCAGTGCAGTAGATTAACAACAGCTACATGTGGTGTTTGATAAAAACAAACTCTTTGAAGGAGTCAAAGGTCAAATCCAGCTGCATCCTGATGTTCTCACCACCCGAAGCTGCTTCTGTTAGCTTGGTTAGATGCTCGCTGATTAGACTTGCAGGGTCTTTGCAGCCTCTGTACACAACCTACAGAAGTGTCCGACCTCATGTCCGCATTGATGCTTGTGTAGCTGTGTGTGTTGTGTGTGTTAATTACCTTGTGGTCGTGTGCTGCGGTGACTTTTTTTGGTCCTCGCTCTTTGTGCTCAGTTTTTTTGGCTGCAAACATATTTGTCCCTGTTTTTCCACTTCCTTCATTTCCTCACGTCCATTCCGACAGCAGTCTCCCTCCAGGAATTTGCTGACATTTGTGAGTCCTTATACTGATGCTTTGATTATTATTCCTGATTGTTATTCTCTCACTGATAAAGTAGACGGAAACGCACAAGAACTGAACAGGTTCATCACAGCGTTGTGGACCCGCTCTGAACCCGGTCGGTTCAGAGCGACTCTGCCGCTTCCTCGTGCACACGCACGCACACAGCTGCCCGACGGCGCTCCCAGCTTAAACTCATAGAGCGGAAAAATGATCAATCCACAATAATTTCAGTTAGTTTTAGTTAGTTTTGTAAACTCACAATACAGTTTTAGTTAGTTATCGTTTTTTCCTTTTAATTGTAGCCTTTATTTATTTCAGTTAACAACAATGTTTTTTCAATTTCAGTTTTCGTTATTTTGTTCGTTTTCGTTAACTATAATAACCCTGGTGTGGGCACAGTGCTATTCAGGTCCGCAACGGTAGGACCTGGCGCCGAAACGGCCAGAGGAAGGACCTGCTTTGGGTCTGGGGATGTGGCTAGAGTAGGACTAGCATCAGGGGTGCTTGTGCTGTTACATGCAGAGAAACTAGTCGGTAGATTGTCTGCTGATCGGACAGAGGAGGAGACGGAGCAGGTAACCCGCTCAGGGGGAGATATTTCAGCACGGGCAGCAGCGGGACGGGAGCTGTTGGGGATACCCCAGTGCTAGATTGACTGATAGACGCGATACATGCTCATGGTAAAAAGAAGTACAAATATTAACATGGCAATTAGAGTGTGACCCAGATTAAGTAAAAGCACGAAATGATGGGGTGCAGCCCTGAATCAGGCCTCTTTCCCACCAACAGGGTTCTGGAGCCCGTGCTGTAATTTGAACCATGAGGCGGGTTTTTCCGCCGAAACACTCGGTGCTCGGCCGAAAAACGAGTTCAATTCCGGCCCCGCAAACTAGCTGGTCTCAAACCACAAAAGCGTGTGAGAAAGTCAAAGTGTGGAAAATAAAAACTATTGTAGGCGTAGCTTGATGGGAGTACCATTCGCTGCCCGCAGGCGGTATGGGAGATTTTGATTGGGTGGGCAAGAATCAGATTTGGGTGGGCTGAGCCCACCCTTGTCCTATGCTACAGCCGGCCCCATCCACCAAAAACTCTGATTATGAAATTTCTCCTTCACAAGGACAAACTGAAGGTCATCTGTACTGAGTGGGTGAACAAGGACATTTTTATGAACCAGTGACTGAGATTTGACAACATGAAGCTACAAACAACATAAGGAATAAGATTGAGTTCAGCAGCAGCTGCAGAGCCTGGGTATATGATACAGAGTTACTGAGAACTGAAGAGAGAACAGTACAGAAAGAACATTGATTGGATCCTTTGGGATGAACAGAACATGCCACAGATTTTTCTTATTATGGGTTTTTGTTTTTGAGAGATTAATGATGGGAGTTAATGACCTATGGGTCTGGATGGTACTTTGATAAGAGTTAGACACACAAACATCTCAGAAACACTTTCTGCTGCTTTGGGACATTAAAAGTATCATAAGTTTGATTATAGCTGATGATCATTGAGTTCATATTCTTAAGTTTTTAAAAGAACAGCACCCATCACACTGTTTATGATAGAAATAAAGGGATGATGACATATTTACTCACAGAGCTTTGTTGGAGGCTTTGACCACTGGCAGCAGCATCAGCAGAGCCTCCTCTGAAGCAGAGTATTTCTGCAGGTCAAACACATCCAGATCTTCTTCTGATGACAGTAAGATGAAGACCAGAGCTGACCACTGAGCAGGAGACAGTTCATCTGTGGAGAGACTTCCTGATCTCAGGGACTGTTGGATCTCCTCCACTAGAGAACCATCATTCAGTTCATTCAGACAGTGGAACAGATTGATGCTTTTCTCTGCAGACAGATTCTCATTGAGCTTCTTCTTGATGTACTGGACTGTTTCCTGATTGGTCTGTGAGCTACTTCCTGTCTGTGTCAGCAGGCCTCGTAGGAGACTCTGATTGGTCTGCAGTGAAAGACCCAGGAGGAAGCGGAGGAACAAGTCCAGGTGTCCATTTGGACTCTGTAAGGCCTTGTTCACAGCACTCTGGTAGAAGGATTTCTCTGCAGATTCTCCTGTTTCAGACTTCTGGGAGGTTGTTTGTTGTTCTTCCAGCAGATTGAGTCCAGACTTGATGAAGGTCAGATGGACATGAAGAGCAGCCAGAAACTCCTGAACACTCAGATGGATGAAGCAGAACACCTTGTCCTGGTACAGCCCTCTCTCCTCTTTAAAGATCTGTGTGAACACTCCTGAGTACACTGAGGCTGCTCTGATATCGATGCCACACTCTGTCAGGTCTGATTCATAGAAGATCAGGTTTCCTTTCTGCAGCTGATCCAAAGCCAGTTTTCCCAGAGACTCAATCATCTTCCTGCTCTCTGGACTCCAGTGTGGATCTGTCTCAGCTCCTCCATCATACTTGACCTTCTTCACTTTGGCCTGAACCACCAGGAAGTGGATGTACATCTCAGTCAGGGTCTTGGGCAGCTCTCCTCCCTCTCTGGTCTTCAGCACATCCTCCAGAACTGTAGCAGTGATCCAGCAGAAGACTGGGATGTGGCACATGATGTGGAGGCTTCGTGATGTCTTGATGTGGGAGATGATCCTGCTGGCCTGCTCCTCATCTCTGAATCTCTTCCTGAAGTACTCCTCCTTCTGTGGGTCAGTGAACCCTCTGACCTCTGTCACCCTGCTAACACACTGAGGAGGGATCTGATTGGCTGCTGCAGGTCGTGTGGTTATCCAGAGGTGAGCAGAGGGAAGCAGGTTCCCCCTGATGAGGTTTGTCAGCAGCACATCCACTGAGGTGGACTTTCTAGGGTCAGTCAGGATTGTAGTTTTGTGGAAGTCCAGAGGAAGTCGACACTCATCCAGACCATCAAAGATGAACACAACCTGGAAGTGTTCAAAGCTGCAGATTCCTGCTTCTTTGGTTTCAGTGAAGAAGTGATGAACAAGTTCCACCAAGCTGAACTTTTCCTCTTTCAGCACATTCAGCTCTCTGAAAGTCAATGGAAACATGAACTGGATGTCCTGGTTGGCTTTGTCTTCAGCCCAGTCGAGGGTGTATTTCTGTGTTAGGACTGTTTTCCCAATGCCAGCCACTCCCTTTGTCAGCACTGTTCTGATTGGTTCATCTCTTCCAGGTGAGCCTTTAAAGATGTCTTCTTGTCTGATTGTTGTTTCTGGTCTGTCTGGTTTCCTGGATGCTGTTTCAATCTGTCTGACCTCATGGTCCTCATTGACCTCTGCAGCCCCTCCCTCTGTGATGTAGAGCTCTGTGTAGATCTGATTCAGGAGGGTTGGGTTTCCTGCTTTAGTGATGCCCTCAAACACACACTGGAACTTCTTCTTCAGAGCAGATTTAAGTTCACGTCGACAAACTGCAGCATGACGTTCTGAATGAATAAAGAACATCGGTTAATGTTTTACCAAATAGATGTGACTATTTCATCTCCATAAAGAATGCCTGTTTGAATCCATGCTGTTTAATCTCTTTAAACTTCAGTAAATGTCTCATTCATCCAGCAGCTTCAATCTTTAGAGAAATCCTCTTACTGCTCTGCAGATGCTCAGCCAGCTCCTCCTGCTTCATTCTCCTCAGGAAGTCCAGTGTGATCTTCACTAATGCCTCTCTGCTGCTCCTCCTCTGCTCTTCATCCTCCCTCTCTAAGCATTCTGGGTAATCTGGACTCAGGATCTTCTGGATCTTCTTCAGCTCGTCCTTCACAAAAGTGATGATGTTGTCCTCCAGCAGCTGGAACACAATACTTTATGAATGAGCCAATCAGACTGAAATCATGGAGCCAAACATCAGATCCATGTTGGACACACTGACGATCCACTGGTCTCCAAAGAGCAGCATGGAGATGACTGTGAGCAGAATAGATGTAACAGTAGTTGTTGTACATGTACAGACCTGAAATATGGAGTCCAGCTGTGTTTGATGCTGCTGGGCAGACTGACCACTGGGACCCACTGAGCTCTGCTGGTCCACTCTGTGGAGGAACCATCAAGAATGAGTTCAAGCACAGGGTAAAGATGCAGTCAGTGATATTTGGACAGAAACAGTGACTCAGTGACTCCCTGTAGCTGTAAATGTTCTTCATCCAGCTGATCCCACTGAGAACCAACAGCTCAGCTTAGTGTGCTGCTTTGAGTCTCAGAGCTCTGCTGAGCATCAACAACTTCTGAGCCAAAAGCTTCAAAATCTCATGTTGGAAACCTGATGTTTTACAGACAGAACCTCGAGCACTTGATGGAATACCTTTGACATAAAGCTGAATTCCAATCAGGATCATTGGGAGCAAAAGCCCAGTTATGAATGAGGAAAAGCCCAAATGAAGTGCTAACAGGTCCTCTTTAGGATCAACAGCTCAGGAAGACTCAGCCCTCTGAGATGTGATTAGTTCCTCCCTCAGCTCAACATCCTCAGATCAATGAGATGATTTTAGCTCCCAAACTTCATCATCTGCCCTTCAGGACTCGACTACAGAGCTGCTAACTAGCTCTGATTCAGCTGTTTCCTGATAGTAAACCATGCATGTATGTGAGAGCTTCAAGTCTCAGCTGTTTGTCATGACAGAGGCAGCTACACTACAGAGGCTGAATCCATATGGTTACCTGGTTCAGACCCCACAGAGCTGTCTGATGCTCTGGGTGTAGGAACACCTTTTTACCATCAAGGTCACTGCCAGGATCAGACTTTTCCCCTCCTGTGACCAAACCAACCAATCAGGAGGTTTCACATCCCTGTATTAAAGCATTACCACTCACAAAGGTTTCATTGGATAAGAGCAACACAAAATGTGACCTGGATCAGACTGTGAGCTGCTACAAAGCCACTGAGGGTCAATAGTTTAAACTGTGAGTCAGGACTCTCAGAGGAGCATGGCATCTCCTCTTCATCAGCAGTAGGAGTTGGTACTGTACACAATCAGGTCCACAGGTCAGGCTTCCTGCTTTTTACCTAAACTGGGTCAGTCAGCTACAACGTGGCTTCTTCCAATAACAACAATTCATTTGGTTTTCCAGCTCTTCCAGAAGGATCAGCTCCTGGAGCTGCTCTTTAGTCTCCACTTTCTGGGAACTACAGCTGCACCATTATAGCCAAAATCATAACCACCATTATTTTGTTCAGTACTGAGATCAGGATTATTTGCTATAATATACATGATCGGACCAAAACCTAACACACAATTGATCCCACAGGGCGCTGCTTTCACTTTTATAGATACAGTCACTAATTACAGCAGCTGGTCCATGACAGGACACTGGGGGATCCTCGCCTGGTCCATGACTATAATCAGGACCCCCTTCAATGACGTCCTCAGTGCAGCCATAGGTGGTAACGCCCCCAAGGAGTGTGCAGGAAAACCGGGCATAATGTCTTCCACCAGGGGGCGCTGCCACAGTGGAAGCTCATTTATTTCCTGCCTGCCTTCATGCCTTTAAATTTGCCCTGACCTTCAATAATGATCATGAATCAGTGGTTAGCACTGTCACCTCCAAAGAAAAATGATTTCCAGAGAGGAGAACATATCTTTGGTCTGGAGGGTTTTTCCTGCAGCCTTTGTTTCTCTCTGTGTTTAGTGGACACACGTCTTCCACAGAAGATTGATGGTCACTTGTAGAGACACCATGAAAATGCTGCCTGTACTTTTCTGCCACAAACTCATAAAGTGGTGAGACAGCAGCTTCAACAACACTGTGAGAGTCTGAGCTCTGCTCTAAGCTCAGTGATCAATGAGCCTCCAGAGCTTTACCATCTAGAGCTCAGAGTAAGAGTGAGGTGCAGCTCTTTGGATCCTCCAGCTCTGTCCTTTCACTCTGCTGCAGCTCTCTCTCCTCCTTCAGTGGCTGAGTCACCTGATCCACAGAGCCAATCAGACTCTTCAGCCAGTATTTCCTGTTCAACCAGAGCATTCATGATTTGTGAATAATGATGCAGCAGTGATGTGAGTGCTGAGCTGTGACATGGAGAAGAGTCATGGACAGTTAGAGATGGTCATCTCACCTCTGAGCTTTGGTCTGGCTCTCATGTTCCCCACACAGAGTGGTTTTAGAGGGAGGGACTCCCTCCTCTCTGTCCTCACACTGATCCATGCTGCTGAATTCACATCAGCTCACACACACTTTCTACCTTCACCTGCAGAGGAAACACACATCATTGATGCTCACATCAACTGACAGCTGCAGAGCTCATGTCTGATGTGTTGGACTAACATCCACTCCATGTGAGACACAGCTTTCATCAGTTAACTACAAAAAGTGTCCCAGAGAGCCGATTTCAGCCTCCAAATGCCTCCATTCCTGGAGTCCTACAAACCAACAGGTCCAACATGACTGTAGAAATGCAGAGAGCAGCTTTATTTCAGGAACAATGCCCAGGACCAAGCTGCTGCTGACAGAGGCTTCACACTCTGACTGCTAGCAGATACCTGCTTTCAGCCTCAGACCTACGCTGACTAAGGTCAAAGGTCACAGGAAACTAAAGGAATCCTGTGATGCTGCTGGGAGTTCTGGTACAGACTAGCAGCATTTAGTGATTTAGCTCCAGATTGAATCCTTATTATCTGCTCCACTCAGCGCTGTTTCCCTCTGACAGCAACAACATTCAGCAACACTTTATTGATGCTGGTGAAATTATGAACAGGCATCAGTGCGGTCACCGATACTGTCCTTCAGGCTCTCAGCAGCTGCACCGGAAGCTGTTTTTCTCTCCAAACAAAGCCACAGAAATGTCCTTTAAAGAGCAAATATTCAACGGCTGGATTTGTTGGCACACACACTCTTTCACCGTCACCAGATAATCCGGTACACCGACCTCAGGCTCACGGCCTCGGTGCTCCAGCTGTGAGTCCGTTTAAGGATGAAGTCTCATTCTATCAGACTGGCCCCAAATACTACAATACCCATGAGGCCCTGCTGCAGGAACCCTGTAAGTGAGGACATGAATGTGACATCTCCGTTCTTCATGTGAGGCAACAAGTTGCTGAGAAACAGATTTGCTGAGAGCCTCTAAGGTTCAGAGGAGGGATGCAGCATCCTCTTCTCACTGAGTCACAGCCCGGCTCCAAAGTCTGAGCCAAAGGAGGGACAGCACACAGTCTGGAGAGGATGGAGTGGAGATGATGCTCAGAGTCTGGATGAAGCCCACAAACCACACAGGAGTGTGTGTCTGTCAACACATCAGTGTGTGTGTGTGCAGAGTCTGAGTGAGTGTGTGAATGGGACTAAACATTAAATCCAACAAGGAGCTGAGGGAGTCAGCCAGCCAGGGAGGGAGAGGATTTTCCAGGGCTGTGCCAGAATTCCCAAACATCCCGAGAATCCGAACTCAGCCTCCAAATGTGAGCGAGGAGTCCAGCTTAGGAGAGCTTTAGGATGAGAGCAGATGGCTGGACTACGGAGCAGATGAACAGGTTAGTGAGCTGTGCTGAAACTCCTCTGATGGCTGCTGTGATGTGGACTGTATGAAGAAGGACATGAGTGACAGACAGCTGCTCCAGGATCAGCAGGAGGGGCGGAGTTAGAGGGAAACTCAGAGTGTGATGAAGAAAAGCTGCCAGCAGCTCAGATCCCAGGTCAGGAACTGCTCCACACTTTAAGTTGGCTCTTTGTGGAGCAGCAAACTGGGAGTTTTCCTCCTCTCAGGAGTTTCCCTGAAGCTGCTTCCTGGAACAGAGTCCAGATGTGAGCTGTGACTGTGTGGATGCAGCTGTGTGCTTCCACAGTCACACTGACGTGTGTTTGGAGAGAGGCTGAAATCCTGGAAGGATCCACAGGATCAGCTGGACACAAACAGCTGAGTGTGACCTTTGACCTCACAGAGACAAACTTGGCAGTGAGCCACACCCACTGCCTGCACATGTCCCACTCTGCTGGTGGCATCCGCAGGCTGTTTCTTTCAGCTGTAGTATTGTTGTATTTGGAGGCAGTGAGGAGCTCTCCTGTAAGGTGAGCACAGCTGTCCAGTATAAATCTGTGTGTGACATCATCAAATATGGTGCTGCAGGTCATGTACCTGGGTGCATCCTCCACAAACCTGCCATTAACTGCTCCGGCTTTCTTCCAAGCATCAGCTGAGAAGTTTGGTTTCCACTGAGCTAAATGTAGATTCAGCTAAACTCTTAGATATTCCCAAACCATGAAGAACTCAGTCATTTATGGATTCACTGCTCTCAGTCACTCTGCTCACTGCTAACCTCGCTTTGGCTCTATTTAGGTGTCAGTTATTGTCATAAACATCTTGAGAATTTGAGCCTGGAAGTAAAAACATGGAACAGTACAGATTTATTTTTATATATTTATATTTTTTAGGGTATGTGCTTCTGGAAGAATGGTCAGAAATTCCCATAAACACTCCTAAACCTGTGGAAAGCCTTCCCAGAAGAGCTGAAGCTGTGCAGCTGCAGAGGGGGGGCCACATCATATTAAAGCCTCTGATTAGGGATGGATGTTACTCAGGTTCATGTGTGAGTGAAGGCAGACGAGTGAGTACACTGTAGTACTGACAGTAAAGTTACTGCTGAGTAAAAGGTATTTATTTGACACATTTACATACTGATCTTTAATCAGAGTAATGTAACTCTATTATTTGATCAAAGTAATCATAAATCACCTTTTCAGCTCACAGAGGTTTTTTCCTTTGAAATCCTTTCAGTAATTATATGAACAATGTTTTAAAACAAATCTTTGAAAATCAATACTGAAATGATCAAAGTGAAACCTGCTGAAAAATTGGGAAAGTTTCCAAAGTTATGAATTGAATTTAAATGAAGTCATAACTTAAATCAAAGGGTTGTTCAGTGAGAATGTTTCTCTGATGGTAAAGAAATCATCATTAAAAATAAATGAATGTAACAGGTTGCACCTAATTTAGCAGCTGACAAATAAAACCTATAATAGAAATGATCCCATTGATGCTGAGCTGAGCCAATCGAGCTCTCAGAGTTTATTACAGATTATTGATCAATACTAAGAGAACATTTAAAGAGAGAAGTGTAGTGCTATCAACACTGATGGCATCATTCACTTTTGTATACATGTCCGGTTATGGTTAGGTTGTTTGTTCACCGTCTTTAATGTTGTGATTCATGTAATGGTCGCGGTCTCTTTAAGAGTCCCGATGACGTTTTTTTGCTGTTGGTGTTTTTTGGCTAGCTTTTTTCCTGTGTTAATAAACACGACTCACTGAGTCTTAAAGTGAGAAGTTTCCCGTTCGTTTTTCCACGCAAGGTTAACTTCCACACTGGTGACCCCGACGTTTGTTACTGGACGTATCCAGATCACCATGACCGCCAACGCTGTGTCTCTCAAGCTACCCGAATTCTGGGAATCGTCTGCTTCAGCCTGGTTTGCTCAGACTGAGGCACAGTTTGCCTTGCGCCAGATAACCGCCGACGAAACTAAATACTACTACGTGGTATCGGCCCTGGGCAGTTCTACGGCATCGAGAGTGGTGAGCCTTCTTACTCACCCTCCTCCAACAAGAAAGTATGAAACTCTGAAGGAATACTTACTGCAAACATTCGGACTGTCCGGCGCCGAGAGGGCCAATAGGCTTTTTTCTCTTCAAGGGCTCGGTGACAGCAAGCCCTAGGAGCTCATGGACCGCATGCTCGCTCTGCTCGGTGACAATAAGCCGGATTTCCTTTTCGTACACCTTTTCCTGCGCCAACTGCCTGCCTACGTGAGAGCCGCTTTAGCCAACACTGTCAGCACTGATTGCAGAGAACTGGCTGCGGAAGCCGACAAGTGCTTCCTGGCTAGTCAGCAGCCTTGCGCGGCTGCCTCCCTCCCTGCCGGTGATTTCTCCGAAGTACGGAATGATCACACGCTCGTCGCAGCAGCAGCCCCGCGTTGGCAGCCGTCTTCCGGTTTGTGCTACTACCATGCCAGGTTTGGCTCCAAGGCCAAACGATGCCGCTCTCCCTGCAGCTTCAGCGGGGTGGGAAACGCCAAGGCCGGCGCTCGTTAGTGGCTGTGAGTGTCGGCCATGCCGGCAGGCTGCCCTTCATCCACGACTCCATTTCCGGCCGGCGTTTCCTCTGCGACACAGGGGCGCAGCGCAGTCTCCTGCCTGCTTCACAAGTGGACGTTGTAGCTGACACCCACGGCCCCCCCATGGAAGCCGCTAATGGCAGCCCCATCCGTACGTACGGCACAAGACATGTTGAACTGTGTTTTGGGGGGCAACGCTTTGGCTGGGACTTTGTGACTGCCAAAGTCGCTGTTCCCCTCTTAGGGGCAGATTTTTTGTGTGCATATGGGCTGTTGGTGGACGTTAAAAATCAGCGCTTGATCAACGCCGTTACCTTCTGCTCTTATGCATGCACGCTCGGAGCCTCTGACGCAGTACACCTCTCCAGCCTGCTCTCTGTCACGGACAGTTTCCAGCATCTGCTTGCTGAGTTTCCAGCACTCACACAGCCCACCTTCTCCTCTTCCACAGCCAAGCACGGTGTCGAGCATCACATTGACACCACTGGCCCGCCTGTATACGCTCGTGCTCGGCGCCTCGAGCCAAGCAAGCTTGCCGTGGCCAAGGCGGAGTTCGAGTCCATGGAGCGTATGGGGATTGTTCGACGCTCCAACAGCCCTTGGGCCTCCCCCCTTCACCTCGTCCCTAAACCCGGAGGGGGCTGGCGTCCTTGCGGGGACTACCGACGGCTCAACGACGCGACAACGCCTGACCGCTACCCAGTGCCACACATCCAGGATTTTTCAGCGCACCTGGCCGGTACGGTCATTTTTTCAAAGGTGGACCTGATCAGAGGATACCATCAGGTGCCCGTACACCCTCTCGACATCCCAAAAACAGCTGTGATCACACCGTTTGGATTATTTGAGTTCCTGCGCACACCATTCGGCCTCAAGAATTCTGCTCAGACTTTCCAGCGGCTCATGGACTCTGTGCTACGAGATCTCCCTTTCCTGTTTGTGTACCTGGATGACATCCTGGTGGCCAGTTCATCACCTTCAGAGCACCTTGTGCACCTTCGCACGTTGTTCGAGCGGCTGACCGAGCACGGGCTCATCATCAATCCAGCCAAGTGCGAGTTTGGCCTGTCCACCATAGACTTTCTGGGGCACAGAGTCACGAAGGATGAGGTCGTTCCTCTTCCATCAAAAGTCGAGGCCATCACCACTTTTCCATGCCCAGTCACTGTCAAAGCCCTGCAGGAGTTTCTAGGCATGGTTAATTTCTACCACCGTTTTCTCCCTGGGGCCGCCCAAACCATGCGACCCTTATACGAGGCCCTGAAAGGCAGCACACCCAGACAGCCTGTGGGCTGGAGCCCGGAAAGAGACAAGGCTTTTGTCGACGCTAAGTCAGCCATGTTGGCTAAGGCCGCCATGTTGGCCCATCCAGCCTCCTCCGCCCCAATCGCACTTACCACGGATGCCTCGGACTACGCAGTCGGTGCGGTTTACGAACAGTGGGTGGGTGATGCTTGGCAGCCCCTTGCCTTTTTCAGCAGGCAGTTGCGCCCCAGCGAACGGAAGTATAGCACCTTCGACCGGGAGCTCCTTGGTGTATACCTCGCCATCCGACACTTTCGTTCGCTGCTGGAGGGACGCCAGTTCACCGTTTTTGTGGACCACAAGCCTCTGACTTTCGCCATGTCCAAAGTCACTCAGCCATGGTCCGGCAGGCAGCAACGGCAGCTGACTTACATTTCGGAATTCACAACGGACATTGCACACCTTTCCGGAAAGAACAACCATGTCGCAGACTGCCTCTCCCGTGCTATCGCAGGGGCGGTGCACCTCGGTTTGGACTATGGCAGCATGGCAGCTGACCAGGCCACAGACACGGAAGTGCAGGCTTGCCGTTCATCCAATACTGGGCTGCGCCTACAAGATGTGACATTCGACGAGGCTGGCACCACTCTGCTTTGCGACATCTCCATGGGCCCTCCTAGGCCTGTGGTGCCTGCGAAATGGAGGCGACCCGTTTTTGATGCCATCCACGGCCTCTCGCATCCTGGAACCAAGGCCTCACAACGGCTGGTGGCAGCCAAGTTTGTGTGGCATGGACTTAAAAAGGACGTGAGGGACTGGGCAAACACCTGTGTGGCATGCCAACGTGCCAAAGTACACCGCCACACTAAAGCGCCACTGGAACAGTTTCGAGTGCCGGAACGGCGATTCGACCACGTCAACATCCACCCAGCCACCTTGTCAGGACCCAAGATGGCGCCACTGTGTACGGGCTGCCGTCAGCTGTTCTGTGTATTGTTTGCTGTCGCTCTGTTCCTGGTAGTCATCTGCCCAGATGTCTCCGCTTTGATCACCTACGATCGGCAGACACTTCTAAACCTCCAGTTTGTTTTGGTACCAGCATATACTGTAAAGAAAAACTCAACGATTTTTCCTCCACACCTATCGGATGTACCTGAGAATTTGCGCCGGCTGCCCAGTGCTCCGGTCCCCAACAAACGCCAGAGGAGACGCGGAAAGCGGGGAGGTATCGCGGTGCGGGTCAAAACTTACCTGAGACTCCTAGGTTTGTCTGTTCATTACCCCCTGGATGGTGGTCTTTGCCGCCTCAAGGCTGTTGGGCTGCCTGTGGATTTCGGGCGTTGCTGGATCAGGCCGATTGTCCCACCTGTCATCCTGGAGACTCGGCGTCCCTCGTCCTGGCGCAGAATGCGGGATCGTGGAGGCGGCGTAAACCATGCTAACCTTCGCCTGTTGAAGCGGGCCCCGGCCTCAGCTAACAAGGATCTGGACATCCGAATGGCCCTACTAAATGCTAGATCGTTAGCCAACAAAACTTTCCTTCTCAATGACGTTTTCATCGCACAGCAGTTGGATTTTATGTTTGTGACTGAGACGTGGCTTCATGCTGGTGAGTCTGCACCTTTTTCCGAACTTTTACCTCCCGGCTGTTCTTTCTTCAGCTCCCCGCGGATCTCTGGAAAAGGTGGAGGACTTGCTTCAATATTTAAATGCAGTTTTCGCTGTCGTCAGGTCTCGGCAGACCTGTACGCCAGCTTTGAACTGCAGCTGTTGGAGAAAAACTCTTCCCCCTCGGTGCTCTGCGCGGTGATTTACCGACCACCGAAGTGCACGAAGGACTTCATCGGTGACTTTGCTGACTTGCTGACGGGTCTCATACTAAAATATGACCGTATTTTAATTGTTGGCGACTTTAATATTCATGTGTGTTGTGAGAGTGGTCCACTGGTTAAAGAATTTGCCTCGCTTATTGACTCTTTTAACTTAACACAACTCGTGTGTGGTCCCACTCATGAAAAAGGTCACACACTGGATCTGGTGTTGTCTTATGGACTTAGAGTCTGCATCACAGGGATACGTGACTGTGGTATATCGGACCATTTTCCTGTTTTATTTACAGCAGCGCTCCCCAGCTCTGGGATAAATAGAGTATCCTCTACACGTCGTGTGCGCTTGGTTAACTCTTCATGCGCTGCTGATTTTGCAGCTGCTTTTAAAAACTCTGACTTAAGCAATTTGGATTTTTGCTTGAGCCTGAATACCGAGGACTTCACTAACTCTTTTATATCTGCTTGCACTGCTGTACTGGACTGTATTGCCCCTTTTACAACCAAACGCACCAAACCTTCCTCCCAGCCCTGGCTGGATGAGACAACCCGCGCTCTCAGACGTGAGTGCAGACGCGCTGAGAGAAGGTGGAAAAAGGATAAGCTCCATGTCTCCTTAGAGATCCTGCGTAACTGTTTATTGAAATACCAGAAAGCAGTAAAATATGCAAAGTCTGCTTATTTCTCTAACATTGTTTCAAGTAACAGTCACAGGCCTCATTTTCTTTTTAGTGTTTTTAATTCACTCACTGATCCTCGCTGTAATGTGAACCAAGCGAAGGTCTGTCCTGCACTGTGCGAAAACTTTAAGAAATTTTTTGTGGAAAAAATTTCTGCCCTCAGGCCTTCATCACCTCAGGCTGAAACAGACTCATCTGCACCTCCTCCCAGCAGAGCTGTCTTTGAGCAGTTTGAGCCTGTCACACTCTCCACACTAAAGGAGGTGATTCAAAATATGAGACCTGTAAATTCTCCCACAGACTGTGTTCCGTCTCGCCTTTTTAAAGAGGCTTTTGATTCAGTGGGACCAACTATCCTCGCTCTGATTAACAGTGCGCTTGCATCTGGTTGTGTTCCAGCTGCCTTTAAACATGCAGTTGTACAGCCTCTAATCAAGAAGAAGAACCTTGACCCTGATGTTCTTTCAAATTACAGACCAATTTCTAAATTACCATTTTTATCCAAGTTTCTTGAAAAAGTTGTTTTTAAGCAACTTCAAGCATTTTTAAGTGAACATGGAATGTGGGAAAAGTTTCAGTCAGGTTTTAGAATGCGTCACAGCACAGAGACGGCTCTTTTAAGAGTTTTTAACGATCTGCTTTTAACTGTGGACTCTGGTAGTCCTGCAGTTTTAGTACTTCTAGATCTGTCAGCTGCCTTTGACACTGTGGACCACGAGATCCTTCTATCCCGCCTAGAACATGAAATTGGCATTAAAGGCACGGTTCTGACTTGGTTCAGATCTTATCTTACTGATAGAAGCTTCTCTGTCCATCTAGGAAACTGTTTTTCTACCACAGCAAAGCTTTCTTGTGGAGTGCCTCAAGGGTCCATTCTGGGCCCAATTCTTTTCTCATTGTATATGTTGCCTCTAGGGTCGATTTTTAGGAAACATAATATTTGTTTCCACTGTTTTGCTGACGACATCCAGGTGTATATGCCCATCAAACTGAACAGCAGAGATCCATGGGAACCCCTGCTGAACTGTCTAAGTGACATCAAGTCCTGGATGAGAAACAATTTCCTAAAACTTAATGAAAGCAAAACCGAGGTCATATGCTTTGGTAAATTTGACCCCTCAAGCTACTCCTCTGGCACTCCGAGTCATTTGGCTCCTCACTGTCGTGATGCTGTGAAAAATCTGGGTGTCATTTTAGATAGTAGTTTTAAAATGGAGAAGCAAGTAAGTGCTGTTACCAAAATCAGTTTTTACCAACTCAGAGTCATTGCCAAGGTAAAACCTTATCTCCCACAGCAGGACCTGGAAAAAGTTATTCATGCTTTTATTACTTCCCGCCTGGACTACTGTAATTCTGTGTACTTTGGCATAGATCAATCATCTGTGCGCCGCCTGCAGGTAGTCCAGAATGCGGCAGCTCGTCTTTTAACCGGTTTAAAAAAGCATGAACACATTACCCCAGTCCTGTCATCCCTTCACTGGGTCCCTGTCCGTTTTAGAATCGATTTTAAGATTTTATTGCTTACTTTTAAAGCCTTAAACGGACTGGCACCTTTGTATCTGTCTGAGCTGCTTCACTGTCACACCCCTGTAAGAGCTCTGAGGTCATCGAACCAGCTGCTCTTACAGAGGCCTAAAACTAGACTAAAACAGAGGTGATCGAGCTTTTGCAGCAGCAGCAGCACCAAAGCTATGGAACGATCTACCTCTCCATATCCGCACAGCTCAGACGATACACACATTTAAATCTCTATTAAAAACACATTTCTTTTCCTTGGCATTTGGCTGCAGTGCTACCTCCTTTTAGATGATTGTTTTATGGTATTTTATGGTACTTGTTTTAAACGTTTTAATTTTTAATTTTCTTATGTTATTTATTGTTCTTAATGTTTTTATTTATTTATTTTTATTTTATTATTTTATTTATTTATTTATATATTTTTATTTTTATTTAGTATAGTCCTTGGGGTTACAGATCTTGTACAGCACTTTGGTCAACGTCGTTGTTTTAAATGTGCTTTATAAATAAACTTGACTTGACTTGACTTGACTTGACCTAGTCGGCCCACTTCCACCCTCGCAGGGTTACACCCATGTGCTCACTATGGTCGACAGGACCACACGGTGGGCGGAGGCTGTCCCTCTATCATCCATAACATCAGCGGATGTGGCACGGGTATTTATTGGCACCTGGGTGTCCCGTTTTGGCACCCCTTCAGACATT
Source organism: Archocentrus centrarchus (assembly GCF_007364275.1). Classification (NCBI taxonomy): domain Eukaryota; kingdom Metazoa; phylum Chordata; class Actinopteri; order Cichliformes; family Cichlidae; genus Archocentrus; species Archocentrus centrarchus. The sequence goes on along the minus strand of NW_022060277.1, from coordinate 1,069,768 downwards.
TCCTCAGACCGTGGCGTTCAGTTTACCTCTGAACTTTGGAACGCTGTTGCAGCGAGCTTGGGGGTTAAACTCCACCGCACCACGGCCTACCACCCCCAGAGTAATGGCCTCTGTGAACGTTTTCACAGGTCGATGAAAGCCTCCTTGCGGGCCAGCCTGACGGGCAGTTCCTGGGCGGACAAACTCCCATGGGTCATGCTGGGCATCAGGACAGCACCTAAGGAAGACCTCCAGGCCTCCTCCGCGGAGCTGGTCTATGGCCAGCCGCTGCGGGTCCCTGGGGATTTCGTCCCCAGCACCACGACCCCTTGGTCAGCTGCACCCCAGCGCTCCAGCCTGTTGGACAATGCCAGACGGTTTGCTCCACTTCCTACTTCCTGCCATGGTTTGCCGAACTCTCACGTCCCCAGGGGCCTGCAGTCTACTGCTACGTTTTCATTCGAGTAGATGGTCGCCGCGGACCCCTCCGGCCGCCTTATGAGGGCCCCTTCCGTGTCATGGGCACTGGAGACAAGCACTTTGTGGTGGACGTGGGGGGCAAAGCGGAGACTATATCCGTGGACCGCCTTAAACCAGCTCACCTAGATCCGGCTGGGCCGGTTAAGTTGGCGCTGCCCTCAAAATGAGGTCGGCCCCTGACTAGGCCCCCTTTTCCCGTTCCGTCTGCCCCTCAACCATGCCGCAGCAGAGCCCCTCAGCCGGCCGCTGAGGACGCGGTTCTGCCTCCTCCCGTTCGGCGGAGCCGTGCCGGGCGTTTGCTTCGCCCACCACGCCGTTGATGTTGTAGTGAATTCTGGGGGGCATGTGTAGTGCTCTCAACACTGATGGCATAATTCACTTTTGTATACATGTCCGGTTATGGTTAGGTTGTTTGTTCACCGTCTTTAATGTTGTGATTCATGTAATGGTCGCGGTCTCTTTAAGAGTCCCGATGACGTTTTTTTGCTGTTGGTGTTTTTTGGCTAGCTTTTTTCCTGTGTTAATAAACACGACTCACGGAGTCTTAAAGTGAGAAGTTTCCCGTTCGTTTTTCCACGCAAGGTTAACTTCCACAGAAGGTTTATTTTTCTAAAGGTTTGAAGCCCAGATTGTGGACTGAGCCTGATCAGCAGGCAGCGCCTCTCCATGTGCTGATCTCCTCTTTCAAACACAGCGTGCTCCACAGCAGGTTAGATCTGCACCTCTGAGCTCCAACCTGAAGCTGAGGCAGTCACAGTTTGATCCTCACAGTTTAGCTCTGCAGCATCTGGGCTAAAGCCTTCCAGCTGCTGCTGCCATTTAGTCCCAACCAGCTGTGACAGCTGCTGCTGCATGTGGCACTGTGGCTCAGTGGGTTAACAGGAGGTCCTGGGTTCAAATTCCAGCAGTGGCTCAAAGCTGTGGTTCCTGAGAGTGGGTTATCTCCCTGCAGGTAGGACTACAGCTGTGAAAAATGTTGGGATGTCAGATGAAGGTGTTTTTTCCATCTTTGAGTTTTCAGCCCACTGAGGAGTGAGAGCAGGGGCGTGGGCCCACCCTCCAACACATGGTGGGGTCACATGGTGCAGCTGTGGGTGGAGCTTCTAGGAGGATGGGGGGACTCTGGTCCTATTGTGTCTTCCTCAGAGCATCACTGTCAATATAATCAAATGAAATAAATATTTATACACCCTGAAAGCTCTGAGTCCAACATCAACAAGGTTTTTACCCTGAATCAAACTCCTCCATCTACAGGGGTCAAAGGTCATTTGTGTCAAATCTATCCAGTAAGACATTTCTGAATACATTTGATCTGCAGGCACAAACCAGTGACTGCTGTGTGTTCATCTGTGTGTGTTTGTCTCCATCTAGTGCTCCATTAGGTTTACTGCAGATGAGTGAACAGCAGCAGCCTGAGGAGCCACTGCTGCAGGGGATTCTGGGACGTCTGAGTCTAAATGAGGTCTCAGGCTCAGCTGCTGAGACAGAGACAGTCTCAGAGGCGTGGACAGCAGCAGTGTGTCAGATGTTCCTGCTGCTCAGCTCTGAACTGGCCCCTGATCAATAACACTCATTGATTGTAGAGACACACTCAGACTGACACTGAGAGTGAGAGCAGCTCAAAGCTGAGGGACAAACATGAAACAAAGTCACTGTGAGAACAGCTGGAACCAAACTGAGCTCCAGCTAAAGTTTCCATCATCACATCATTCACATATGAACCAACACGACTCTTCATTAACAGCTGTTTATTCTGCAGTTACGTACATAAACAGATCCGCTCGTTACAAACGTCTTAAACATTTAGATTTTAGTGTTTTTAGAACTTTCAGGCATTTTTACTAAAGGCAGAGGAAAGAGACGCTTCTCACCAACAAATATTCCACCTGACAAAAAATCAATGAAGTCTTTTTCTACCAAAGCAGGAGGCCCAAACTCCAAGTGAGAAGGAGACACTGATCCATATGCAGGCAGGATTGGTCCAAGGATGAGAGCTCAGCATCTGAAGAGGTGCTGTGCAGTCAGGTACTTAGCCTGGATCTAAGGAAACCTGGGAGTGACCATCTCACAGGACCTGTCCTGGACTCATCACATTAACATCACTGTGAAGAAGGCCAGACAGCGTCTCTACCTCCTCAGGGGGCTGAGAGACTTCAAGCTCCCACTCAAGGTGCTCAGGAACTTTTACACCTGCACCATCAAGAGCATCATGCGTGGGAGCATCACCACCTGGATGGGAAACTGCACCAAGCAGTACTTCATGGCCCTAAAAAGGGTGGTTCGTTCAGCTGAACGGACCATCAGAACCACCCTCCACAACCTGCAGGACATTTACACCAAGCAGTGCAGGCTGAGGGCCATGAAGATCCTAAAACAGCCCAGCCACCCCGGACACTCTCTCTTCTCCCTGCTCCCATCAGGCCGGCGTTACCGCTGCCTGAGGGCTAAGACTGAAAGGTTGAAGAAGAGTTTTTACCCACAAGCCATCCGTCTGCTCAACTCTGAGCCCTAACTGGACCATTATTGCACAGTGTAAATATTATAATTTATAATCTATAATTCCATGTAAAAGTGTGTATAGTGTATAGTATATAGAGTATAGTGTATAGTTTGAATTACTTATTTTTATTTTTATTCTTCTTATTTATATGTGTGTGTATATATGGTTGCAGGTACAAAATACATTTCACTGTGCATTGTACTGTGTATAACTGTGCATGTGACGAATAAACACTATCTTATCTTATCTGAGTCGATATAATGTAAACTGTTAATTTAGCTGGAGGTCAGCAGTCAAAGACGCCTCGTTAGCAGATAATTAACAAACAACAGTTTTGTAGGATCTGTCAGATTTGCAGTTTGATGACTGTTACTTCAGTTTGATGAAGGACTGTTTTTACTCACAGTCATGTGACCCTCAGTTATATCTCCAAAGCTGAGAGCAGCTGCTGCTTGATGGCTACTATATAAATGAGCTGGTGAGCCCGACAAGTTTAATTTCTTTACATTTCTTAGTCCTTCAAAGTGGGCATCAGCTGATTGTTGGGCCTGTGGAACACATACTGTACTGTTACTGTAACACATAGTTGCTGCACAGCAAACAAAATGTTTCTTTAAAGGTTTTTGTGCGACTGTCAGGTCCATCTGTTCACTGTGAGACATTTAGTGAACAGTATCAGTCACGCCTGCTGATTGGCACAAACCGAAGTGAAATAAAAACTTTAGGTGCTTAAACACTTTCTTTATTTACTATTGCCAGATAAGATGTGACATGTAGTTACTTTAAAGTACGTCATGTAGTATTTGACTGCACTGATTACTACAGGAGGACGGGGCAGCTGGAAACTCTCTGCTGTCACCTGGGGACACTGGATACACAGGCAGGCTGTTAAAGTCTGCAGGTCATGGGGTCAAACTCTGTTCAGGGTCCCATTCAAGAAGAGCACAAGTCCACTACATCTGAGTGATGAAGCCTTCAGGAGCAAAGTGTGGAGCAGATGTTCCTCTGCAGCTGCTGAAGGATCACATCAGCTCTGGTTTGCTCAGTGATGATGATGATGATGATGATGATGATGATGGGGAGCTGCCTGATATGGATGGCTGTCATCCTGAGGAGAAAAAATCGAAGTGGGTTTTGGTCTTCCACATGTTTCCTTCAGTGACTCCTGTAAATGCATCAGTGAGGAAGAACATGCAGCCTGGACCCTCAACAGCTGTACGACTATCACTGAGGGGAGGAGCTTCTCAGGGTTAGCATGAATCAGTGCTGACGTGTAGCACAGTGATGTGAGCCTGTGGTGATGGACTTACCTTTGTACCATTCCTCAACAGTCAATAAAGTGTACTACTGAGGAATGCTGGAGTACTTCATTGTACTGCACATGTTCAGATGTCCTGAATGTCTGAGTCAGCTGTGCTTTAATGTTTCTCTTTAGACTGTCAGCTGTCAGTGAGCCCAGGAGGCCATATCTCAGTGTGCTGATCATTTCCTCCATATTCATGCAGCGGAGAGTTCGTTAACTCTCAGCATGATATCAGAAGAAGTCCTGCTGACCAGGACGTGGCCCTGATTTCATTTTAGAAGCAAACCAAAGTAGAACGGGCCGTCCACTGAATTTGATTTGAAGGTAAAAGCAGCCAAAGAAGTCCAACAATAATGGAAACATATTAGTTCTAATTTTACAAGCTGTTACAGGAGATGTTGCTACAGGAGATGCTGTCACAGGAGATGCTGTTACAGGAGATGCTGTTATTCAATTCAATTCAAGTCAATTTTATTTATATAGCATCAAATCACAACAAACAGTCGCCTCAAGGCGCTTTGTATTGTGGGTAAAGACCCTACAATAATACAGAGAAAACCCAACAGTCAAAACGACCCCCTATGAGCAGCACTTGGCGACAGTGGGAAGGAAAAACTCCCTTTAACAGGAAGAAACCTCCAGCAGAACCAGGCTCAGGGAGGGGGGGTCATCTGCTGAGACCGGTTGGGCTGAGGGGAGAGAAAAGACATGCTGTTGAAGAGAGACAGAGATTAATAACAATTAATGATTAAATGCAGAGTGGAGTATAAACAAAGTAAATAAGGTGAATGAAAAGAAACAGTCTATTGTGGGAACCCCCCAGCAGCCTAGGCCTATAGCAGCATAACTAAGGGAGGGTTCAGGGTCACCTGATCCAGCCCTAACTATAAGCTTGATCATAAAGGAAAGTTTTAAGCCTAATCTTAAAAATAGAGAGGGTGTCTGTCTACTGAATCCAAGCTGGGAGCTGGTTCCACAGAAGAGGGGCCTGAAAGCTGAAGGCTCTGCCTCCCATTCTACTCTTAAGTATCCTAGGAACCACAAGTAAGCCAGCAGTCTGAGAGCGAAGTGCTCTGTTGGGGTGATATGGTACTATGAGGTCTTTGAGATAAGATGGTGCCTGATTACTCAAGACCTTGTAGGTGAGGAGAAGGATTCTAAGACTACAGAGAAGATTGGTGGATGTAGTGTAGGGGGAGCATATATAGGAGGATATATGATGAGGGTTGGTGTGACAGGAGGATCTGCTGTGGTGACTCCTAAAGGAGCAGCTGAAAGAAGTCACTCAGTATACAGAAGTATCTCAGACATGTCTTTGAATTGAACTTTATTTTGAAAAAAAAATGTACTATGCAATATGTACTGCAATGTACTGCAATATATATATATATATATATATATATATATATATATATATATATATATATATATATATATATATATATATATATATATATATATATATATATATATATATATATATATATATATATATATATATATATATATCATTGTCTGATTGTCCACATAAACATCATAAATTACACACAAACAATTTGTGCCTCCAACATCTCAACTGCTCAGACATATTAGAGATATTACACATACATGGTTTTTACTTCTTTGGAGTACAGTAAAATAGTGTATCATGAAGTATTTCTATGGTATCATATTTCCAAAAAAATTACTGCTGAAGCATTACCAGCAGTAATGAAACACTGTTGTGGTGCTATTATAGTTATATTGTAGGTTTTCCTTGTAATGATGTGTGAGGTGTTTTTACTCAGAATCAGAAGTCCTGAACTAAACAACATCTCCTGTTTCTTAAGACTTCTTCACAAACTGCAGAAAAAGCAGCACACTACAATTTAGGCTAGCAGATGATGTAAATACCTTACAGTGTAAATGTTGGCGCCTTTCAGACATCATCATGTAGGGAAAATATCCCAATAGATATCATACTTTAAATTCTGCCTTGTAAAATAGAACCACTGTACAAATGTGAAAAACCATTATAGCAGCAATAAAGGATCAAGAATCAAAGTACTAACAAAGTCAGTTCACTTCTGTTCACATGACCTTCACTCATTGATAAAAGAAGTCATAATGTAATAGTAGTTGTAATACTATTACAACTTATTATGATAAGTTGTAATAGTATGTAAATCTATTTAGAGTGCCTGAATTTAATATATATATATATATATATATATATATATATATATATATATATATATATATATATATATATATATATATATATATATATATATATTTGGTGCTATTGTATCCATATTGCAAGAGGGAGCAACACAATATGCCGTATCAACCTTAATTGTACATCTATTTCAGAGACTTCAGGCACATAATTTGAGTCATGTCAAATATAAAATTCTCAACATTACTATTTGCCCAAATCCACTGTGGTCTGTTAGTGTAATTTATGGCTCTTTCATGAGTCTGCATTAAGAGAATTTCAGTGATATAACACTAGCACAGAAGGTAAATCACAGTTTAGGTGTCACTTTGTGTCAAACACAAGCATTTCATTAATAAATGTAGTGTTCAAAAAGAACAAGTCATATCAGGTCACATCATTAATGTTTGTGGCCTGAAAACTCTGTTAAGGTTTCATGGTCCCTGGGTTTTCCTGCCCAACTTTTGAGTTTTGTATTTATCTTTGGATTCTTGTATTTATGGTACTTTGAGTTATTGAGTTTATATTTTCCATCCATATTCATCCGTTTATCCGGGGCTGGGTCACTGGGGCAGCAGCCTAAGCAGAAAAAACCAGACCTCCTTACCAGTGGGAACTCAGAGGCGTTCCCAAGCCAACCAAAAGATATAATCTCTCCAGCATGTCCTGGGTCTGTCCCGATAAGGCCAACAGGACCGCATCGTCTGCAAAGAGCAGAGATGAGATTCTGAGGCCACCAAGTCAGAAGGCTTCCTACAGCTGGCTACACCTAGAAATTCTGTCCATAAAATTATGAACAGAATCGGTGACAAAGGGCAGTCCTGGCAAAGTCCAACAGCCACAGGAAATGAGCCTGACTTATTGCCGGCAACATCCATGTAGACTGGATGGGCAAACTCCCAAGCACACTCCAATGTCTTTGAGATAAAGAGCTGGTCCAGCATTCTGCTACCTGCAATGTTCTTCTCAAATCTGAGGTTCAGCTAACAGATGAACCCTCCTTTCCAGCACCCTGGTATAAGCCTTTCTGGGGAAGCTAAGGAGTGTGAGCTCCTGATAGTTGGAGCACACCCTTCAGTCTCCCTTCTTGAAAATGGGACCCACCACCGCAGTCTACCAATCCAGTGGCACCGCTCCAGATGTCCACGTGATGTTTCAGAGGCGTATCAACCAAGACAGCCCTACAACATCCAGAGCCTTCAGGAACTCGGGGTGAATCTCATCCACTCCAGGGGCCCTGCCATCAAGAAGTTGTTTAACCAGTGACCTCACCCCCAGTGATGGGCGAGTCATCCCCCTCCTCCCCAGACTCTGCTTCCACTACAGAAAGTGTGTCAGTGGGATTCAGGAGGTCTTAGAAATATTCCTTCCACCTTGTGACTATATCCTCACTTGAAGTCAGCAGCAACCCACACTCACCATGTGAGTAGAGCACTGCTTTCCCCTCCTGAGTTTTTGCTTCAGCCACTGCCCGAGCTGTGTTCAACTTGGCCTGCCAAGCCTGCCACCCACAAAGCTGCCTGTGAAACCAAGCCCAGCTAACCAAGCCCGATAGGACTCCTTCAGCTTGATGGCTCCCTCCAACGTCAGTGTCCAATCTCTGGTTTAATGATAGGCACCGACCACCTTGCAGCCACAGCTCCGTGCAGCAGGGTCAACAATAGAGGTGTGGAAAATGATCCATTCAGACTCAATGTTCTCAGCCTCTCTTGGAATGCTGCTACAGTTCTGCAGTCTGGGGCCTCTGGCAGGCGTTCCCAACACACCCTTAATATATGTTTAGGTGCACCAGGTTTGTGCAACATCCTCCCCCACCACCTGATCCAACTCACCACCAGGTGGTGATCAGTTCTCAGCTCCTCTCTTCACCTGAGTGTCCAGAACATACGGCCACAGATCTGATGATATGATTACAAAACTGATCATCGACCTGTGACCTAGAGTGTCCCGGTGCCACGTGCACTTATGGACATCCTTATGTTCAAACAGGGTGTTTGTTGTAGAGAAACAGTGGTTTGCACAGAAGTCCAATAACGGACCATCGCTCTGGCTCAGATCAGGCAGGGTCTCACTGGTGTTGCCCATGTGAGCGCTGACGTCTCCCAGTAGTACGATGGAGACACCGGATGGAGCACCCCACCCAGCGACTCCAAGAAGCGTGGGTACTCTGAATTGTCATTTGGCGCATAAGTGCAAACAACAGTCAGCACCTGTTCCCTGGCCCAAAGGTGCAGGAACACCACCGTCCACTGGTGAAACCGGAGACTGGTTCCAGAGCCCAGGCCACGTGTTGAGGTTAGCCCAACTAGCCGGTATCACTCATAATCACACAGCAGCTCAGGCTTCTTCCCCATCACAGAGGAATTATACACACGCATTATATATATATATATATATATATATATATATATATATATATAAAAAACACACCTTGGACATATGCTGTATTTGTCCATTTGTCTTTAACATATTTACATCAGGCAAAGGTATGGATCATTTCTATATTTAACATTAGACTCTGTCGCATCCTAACCTACAGCATAGTAATGCTAATATTACAGAATATAATACAGAATATATTAAATTATTTAACAGTTGCTTCATGTCTCACATATGCCCTCTTATTTTCCCCATATGTGCAGCAACAGTATCTTCATGTTAAAGTCCTCCTTTAACTCTCTCAGTTTCTTCCTTCTTCTTTCCTTCTTTCCTTCCTCTCTTCCTCATGTGAGACCATCTGGATCTGATCTGAGCAAAAGTCAAAGATGGAGGGCAGAATATATAAAAATGTTTACTTTTGAAAATAACAGCATACACAACAAGTTTCATTACAGTGAAAATGAATCCAGTGAGTTTTATATGCAGTGATGAGCCCAGACAGACTGCTCCAACCACTGACACGACTCTTTAGCAGCAGATAATTTAAATTCTTTAAAGTCTTGATAATACTAGTGCTTATCAAAAAGACTACTGTGACAAAAAAAAATCAAAATAATTCAACATAATTCAAAAAGGTAAACATTCATTTTTACAGTTAGACACACTTTAATGGATTACACAGCAGTGGGGAATAAGTTTAATTACAGTAGAAGTCTTTCTGAAAGTGCTGTAACTAAGTTTAAGGATCTAATTCCTTCATTATTATGCTCTTCAGTGCCAACACAGTGCAGAGCAGCTACCTAAACTCTGCTCCCAGTGAGGTCGATTATCTCATCAATAGTTTTACATCCTCACTGCGTATAACTTTGGATACTGTGGCTCCTCTGAAAAGGAAAGCTTCAAATCAGAAGTGCCTGACTCCGTGGTATAATTCACAAACGCACAGCTTAAAGCAGATAACCCGAAAGCTGGAGAGGGAATGGCGTCTCACTAAATTAGAAGATGCTCATTTAGCCTGGAAAAAGAGTTTGTTGCTCTATAAAAAAGCCCTCCGTAAAGCTAGGACATCTTACTACTCATCATTAATTGAAGAAAATAAGAAATGGTAAATGGACTAGCTCTTATATAGCGCTTTTCTACTCAGTCAGAGCACTCAAAGCGCTTACACAACATGTTTAGATTTACCCATGCACTCACATTCATACAAGCACTTCCATGTTTATACTAAGCTAAGTGCTTTTTAATTAACTATCATTCACACACATTCACACTCCGACAGGATGGTCGGAGAGCAACTTGGGGTTAAGTATCTTGCCCAAGGATACATTGGCATGTAGCCTGGAGTAGCCAGGAATCAAACTGCTGACCTTCCGATCAGTAGGTGACCTGCTCTACCTACTGAGCTACAGCCACCCCAGGTTTGTTTTCAGCACTGTAGCCAGGCTGACAAAGAGTCAGAGCTCTGTAGAGCCGAGTATTCCTTTCACTTTAACTAGTAGTGACTTCATGGATTTCTTTACAAATAAAATTTTAGACATTAGAGAAAAAATTATTCATAACCATCTCAAAGATTATTCTTCATGTTTGGCTGCTTTCAGCACTGCTGGTATTTGTTTAGACTCTTTGGCTCCAGTTGATCTTTCAGAGTTAAGTTCAATAGTTACTTCCTCCAAACCAGCAACATGTTTGTTAGATCCCATTCCTACTAGACTGTTCAAAGAAGTCTTTCCAATTATTGATGCTTCAATCTTAAAAATGATTAATCAGTCTTTATTGGTTGGCTGTGTACCACAGACCTTCAAGGTGGCTGTAATTAAACCTCTACTTAAAAAGCCATCACTGGCCCAGCTGTCTTAGCTAATTATAGGCTAATGTCCACAAATCAGAGGTCACTAAAGTTAATCATGAATTGGTGTCCAAACAACGACGTGGGCTTCATAGATAATTGACAAAGTTTCTGGGGAAAACCTGGTCTTGTTAGGAGAGACGGCATCCATCCCACTTTGGATGGAGCAGCTCTCATTTCTAGAAATCTGGCCAAATTTATTAACCCTCCTAAAAACTGACTACCCAGGGTTGAGACCAGGAAGCAGAGCTGCAGTCTTACACTCCTCTCTGCAGCTTCTCTCCTCCTGCCATCCCCCCAAAACCCCATCCCCATAGAGTCGGTGCCTGCTCCCAGACCACCAAAAACCAAAGCTAAAATCAGCAAAAAGCTATTTAAGCATAAAAATTCAAAAACAATAAATAATACAGCTTCATCAACTGCACCAAAGAATAAAACAATTAAATGTGGATTATTAAACATTAGGGCTCTCTCTTCCAAGTCCCTGTTAGTAAATGATTTAATGTGATATTTTGTCCAGAAATGAACAATGCATCATCATTACAAGGTAATACTAATTATTTTGTCTGAGTGGTCAGCATGTTTTGCCTCACTGGTGCATTGACCTTTAGGCATGGTACTGGATGTGTCAGGATAAAAAGCATTCTTCACTACCTGGATGCTTACTTAAGCCAAGGGAATTCCAGTTTTCTCTGCTGGCCCAAGGCAATCACAGAGTTCCTGTGTGTGGTAGCAGGTTCTATTGTTCCCAGGTCAGGTCTGTAAAGAGGAGAAGACAGTTGGCACACACAGTGTTTATATGGGCATCTGAGAAACTCGTTTGTTTCATGCATGTCTCTGGAGGATGGCACTCTAATCAATCCTGGATTGCAGCCAGATCTTACAGGCCTAAGCTTAAATCCCAAAGGGAATTCTCCGACTCCTACAAGCATACCTCAGTTCTGACTCTCCCACCCCCTGCTCCATTATCTGGGTTAGTGCCAAGCTCCGAGAGGCTGAAGAGCCTTTCCCTCTGGGAATCCTCCCAGATTCCTACCCTGTACGAGCTCTCAAAGAAAAGCCACTGTTCACTGAGTCAGACCCTCCCTATGAGGCCAAACTTAAACCAGCAGCCTTTTTTATTTCCGTATATCAAGAACCTCAGTCTCTGCTCCTTTTCTAAGTCACTGAAGCTGTCATCTGGTAATTCTCCCCCCAAATTTGCCTGGGCTCACAACTGTATATGGCCCAGCGTACAGAGACAAAATTAAGCCATTTGTCCAGATTCTTGTGAAATATTCTTATGACTGATCTGTAGTGTACTCGTCACCTGTAGAGTTGAGGGCAGGACATCTTCAGGGATGCTGAGGTCAGTCCCAGCTTGCTGTGATTCCTTGACTTAGTCTTCCTCATCATATCTTTGACTTGGGCCCATGTGTAACTTTCACTCAGCTGTACACAAAGACACAAAAACATTTATCAGCTCTGCCTTGTAGCTGTGCCCACCAGAGTAAATGCACAGCCTGCAGCCTGACTGTGCAGTCTGGGCTCATTCCCAGTCACATGAAGTGTTTGGGCACTTATTCAAATACAATGATGCATTTTATGTTTAATACAAGTCTCAGCTTTGGTTTGATTCGGTTTACATGAATACAGAAATAATAGTGTTGCTGTTTAACACACAGGGTCAGATTTATTCAAATTAGCATGATGTCACAATCACAAAAATACCTTGATGGGAGGGAAAAATGTTGTGGGTTACCAAACAATGAGCTAATTTATATACAGTGACAGTTAATTTCAGTAGTGACCAGCAATCTACCCAGAGCTCAAAAACAAGCAGGTGGAGTTTGAGGGAACAAATATACTAACAAAAATATTAGTGGAAGCACATGTTTCATGTTTGTGTTTCTCTCTGAAACAGAGTTCAGATAAATGAAAGGAAGCTGAAGGAAAATCATCTTGTTTTTCCATATCAGATTTATTGGTAGGATGGAAAATACTACATGTGGTTTCATGGAAAGAAACACCCTCAGTTTCTAACACTGTTAAGTCATTTCTGTGCTAAGGTTGTACCTTATTACCTCAGTAGATGGTGCTCTGGTGCTGTTGTGGATTCCCATAAAGACTACAGCTACAGATACCAGCAAGCTCTGGGCAACATGTTAACTTTGTTCCTCTTTCTGTTAATCCACAGCTACTGAACTAAGTTCCATCCATCCATCCATCCTCTTCCACTTATCCTGTTCAGGGTCGTGGGGGGGGGGGGGGGGGGGGGGGGGGGGCTGGAGCCTATCCCAGCTGTCATAGGGCAAGAGGCAGGGTACACCTGTACAGGTCACCAGGCTGTCACAGGGCCAACACAGAGAGACAGACAACCATTCACACCTGTGGTCAATTTAGAGTGACCAATTAACCTAACCCCAGTAACTGCATGTCTTTGGACTGTGGGAGGAAACCAGAGTGCCTGGAGAGAACCCACACAGAAAGGTGGATTTGAACCCAGACCTTCTAACTGTGAGGCAGTAGTGCTGACCACCACCGTGCTGCCTGGACTAAGTTCACATTATTAAACTGGTTTTAAAATGAATTGAAGTCTAGTAGCAATTGTTTAACATGTTTGTGGGACACGCAGAGCTGTGTGTCTGTCTTAACATCAATATGTGGAAGACTGGTATGTAGTTTTAGAAATGTGTGTTAGTGACAAGTGAATAGTGCATAATGTCAAGACAGCACTGAGTTGCTGAGACAAACCTCATGCTTCGGCTAGCATGACATTGGTGGTAGCTCATTATCACGAGATAACATCACGCTGCTCACAACGCCATCGATGAAGTGAAATATGTGGTGTTTGAATGTTGTGGAAAGGTTTTCCAGAGGTTATGAGAGAGCGAATGAGTTACTTCGTTTTGGAATATTTACAGCTTTGTGGATTAGAAAGTTAGTTGTTTTAAATTCATTTGAATTGTGTCTAAAAAGGTCAGAACCAGGCTCAGGGAGGGGCAGCCATCTGCTACAAATGGTTCGGGTGAGGGGAGGGCGACAAGACAAAAGACATGCTGTGGAAGAGAGCCAGAGATTAATAACTAATGATTAAATGCAGAGTGCTGTATAAACACAGAGAGTGATAAGAGCTGAGTGAACAAGAAACACTCATCATGGGAACCCCCCAGCAGCCTAGGCCTATAGCAGCATAACTAAGGGAGGGTTCAGGGTCACCTGATCCAGCCCTAACTATAAGCTTGATCATAAAGTAAAGTTTTAAGTTTTAAGCCTAATCATAGAAGTAGCGATAAGATGGTGCCTGATTATTCAAGACCTTGTAGGTGAGGAGAAGGATTTTAAATTCTATTCTAGATTTAACAGGGAGCCAATGAAGAGAAGCCAATATGGGAGAAATCTGCTCTCTCTTTCTAGTCCCTGTCAGTACTCTAGCTGCAGCATTTTGGATCAGCTGAAGGCTTTTCAGGGAGCTTTTAGGACAGCCTGATAATAATGAATTACAATAGTCCAGCATAGAAGTAATAAATGCATGAATGAGCTTTTCAGCATCACTCTGAGAAAGGATGTTTCTAATTTTAGAAATATTGCGCAAATGCAAAAAAGCGGTCCTACATATTTGTTTAATATGTGCATTGAAGGACATATCCTGGTCAAAAATGACTCCTAGATTTCTCACAGTGTTACTGGAGGCCAAAGTAATGCCATCCAGAGTAAGTATCTGGTTTGACACCATGTTTCTAAGATTTGTGGGGCCGAGAACAAGAATTTCAGTTTTATCTGAATTTAGAAGCAGGAAATTAGAGGTCATCCAGGCCTTAATGTCTTTAAGACATTCCTGCAGTTTAACTAATTGATGTGTGTCATCTGGCTTCATTGATAGGTAAAGCTGAGTATCGTCTGCATAACGATGAAAATGTATGCAATGCTTTCTAATAATACTGCCTAAGGGAAGCATGTATAATGTAAATAAAATTGGTCCTAGCACAGAACCCTGTGGAACTCCATAATTAAGCTTAGTGTGTGAAGAAGACTCCCCATATGAAATCCAGCGCCCTGAGACTGTATGCTAAGCAGAAGGAATGGTAAGCAGACTGGTTCTTATGTAGCTCTTTTTTCTACCTGAGCACACAAAGTGCTTTATACAACATCTCTTCTTTCACCCGAGCATTTTTTCATACAAGCATTTTTTCCATGCCTACGTACTTTCTAACATTCATATGTCAATGTACATATTGGAGAGCAACTTCAGGTTCAGTATGTTGCCCTGTGATATTTTGGCATGCAGACTGGAGCTTTACAGACGGCTTTTTTTTAACAGAAAATATTTCCAGGCAAAATGAAGATCTCCTAAATTAGCAAGATGCCATTTCCTCTCCAGCTTATGGGTTATCTGAAAAAAAGCCTCATGCCAGAAGTGCTTGACTGCATGGTAAAACTCACTGACAAGGCAAAAGTTGAACTTTTTGGAAGGTTTGAGTTCCGTTACATCTGACTTAAAACTAACAGCATTTTATAAACAGAGTCAAAAGTTGGAGTAGTGTGATGGTCTGTAACTGCTTTGCTGCTTCAGCACCTGGATATCAGACTTGATAGAACCATGAATTCTGCTCTCTACCAGAAAGTCCTAAAGGAGGCTCTCTGATTATCAGTTTGTGCTCTGAAGCTCAAGCACACTTGGGTTATGCAGCAGGACGATGAGCAGAAACACTACCAAGTCCACCTCTGATTGGCTCATTCAAAAACACAAAAAAGGAAAGTTTTGGAGACTTAAATCTGATTGAGATGCTTTGGCATGACCTTAAACAGGCTTCATGCTTGAAAAACCTGCGATGTGGCTGCATTAAAACAATTCTGCAGAGCAGAGTGAGCCAAAGGTCCACCAGTGATGTGAGACACTCACTGCCAGTTAGCACAAACACTTGATTGCAGTTCTTGCTGCTGAGGGTGGCACAGCCAGTTATTAGGTTTAGGTGGTGATGACTTTTAACATGGGGCCATGTAGGTTTGGATAGCTTTTTCCCCCCATAAATGAAATCATTTAAAAACTGCATTTTGTATTTACCATGGTTCTCTTTGCGTACCATGAAAATCAGTTTGATCTGAAACAATCAGGTGTGACAAATATGCAAGAATAAGAAATCAGGAAGGTGCAAATCCTTTCACAGCACTGTATCACTCAGGAGTTATGATTTCTAAAGCCCCACTTTGCTTTCAATACAATCAGTGCTTAAAACGTTAAGTTATACACCACAGGTGCAATTAAATATTTAATTGTCCCATGAAACTGTACCTATTACAGTACAGTACTGTTACCTGCGGATTAGACCAATTTTCTGGACAAATAATGCAGAAATTTGCTTCATTTCACACATAAAAATTGTTAATTATAATGTGATTCTTTCAGGATAAAGTGTGTAGTACTCACCCTGTGCTGAGGGATGGAGAGCCCCTCAGTTCTGTCCCCGAGGAAGTGGATTTCCCCCTCGGTGTAACTCCTTCGGTTCAAGGTCTTCCTCCACATAGGGAGGAAGGTCAAACTGTCACTGCTCACCCCTGAAACACAAACAGTGAGCACCTACAGTGAGGGTATAGTAGAGTTTGCTTGAGTAATTCATTTGGTCCCTTCATGGATTTTGTTATTGCTATAAGAGCCTGCAAAAGTGTATACTACACATGTATGCTGATTAGCCACAACACTTTGTTTTTGTCCAAACAGCTTCGACTGACTGAAGGATGGACTCTGAAGCTGCTTTAACGTATGAAGAAAATGATAGTTTCATAAAAAAACCAAAACAAAAAGACTCAGAACAACTTAGTTTGATTTAAAGTATTTCTTTCACAGCGTGTCCTCGCTCTGTGCGGGAGTTTCAGCTCTTACTGTCATCTACAACAGTGTATGCCACTGTGAAGTGTTCATTGTTGGAAACCTTTGCATGTTTTTGCAGGGAGTAATGACTTAATAACAAATGGTATTAAGTAAACACACCACTGCTTATCGCAAAGGCTCAGTTTCTTCTGACCAGGAACTCTTCAATCTAGTGCTACATCTACATGGACTATGGACTAGTTCTTATATAGCGCTTTTCTACTCAGTCTGAGCACTCAAAGCGCTTATACAACGCGTTTACAACATGAATGTTTTATGTTTTATGTGGACATTTGGCTTCATTTTTCCCCTGAGTTAATCCAGCAGTGTAAACCTGCTCTAACCATAGTGCTGGCAGAGCTGTCAATTCTAATTTCCCAGTCCTATAATTCTGGCCACCTATCATCATCTCTGACTCTTCAAGCTCTTCTCCATCATAGGAAGGACCAAGGTATTCAAGAGTCCATGGGACATGTTTGTGTCATGAGCAGGAATGCCAGGAATTCTGCCACTCATGCTGTAATTTAATTTTCCCAGTGGAACACCAGATCCACATGGCACTCAGAGAGCACAACAGTAGTAATGTTCAAGATGACTCTGTTCCCAAATGCTGATCACCAACAGGCCCTTGTATCCATGGACAAGGTACAGCAGAACTGTCCTTCAGAGCAGAAGAAAACACGTGGGGCTGCTCTTGGACCAGGCTGCTAAATCAGTGTCAGACCATAGTCTTTCAGGCGTGGATCAAACAAAAATTAAAATGTGCTTGTATGTTTGTTTACGTGTCTCATTTGAGCACGTTATTAGTAATTAGTACTGACAGGGACTAGAAAGAGAGAGCAGATTTCTCCCATATTGGCTTCTCTTCATTGGCTCCCTGTTAAATCTAGAATAGAATTTAAAATCCTTCTCCTCACCTACAAGGTCTTGAATAATCAGGCACCATCTTATCTCAAAGACCTCATAGTCCCATATCACCCCAACAGAGCACTTCGCTCTCAGACTGCTGGCTTACTTGTGGTTCCTAGGATACTTAAGAGTAGAATGGGAGGCAGAGCCTTCAGCTTTCAGGCCCCTCTTCTGTGGAACCAGCTCCCAGATCCCTCCCTGAGCCTGGTACTGCTGGAAGTTTATTCCTGTTAAAAGCGAATTTTTCTGGGGTGGCTCAGCGGACAAGCAGGTGACCATGCATGCTGCGAGGCAGAAAGTTTCCCCCATCTCTCCTCCCACTTTCCTGTCTCTCTGCACTGTCAAATAAAGCTGCTATGGCCAAAAAAAAAAGAGAGTTTTTCCTTCCCGCTGTCACTAAGTGCTTACTCATAGGGGGTCATATGATCATTGGGTTTTCTCTGTATTATTGTAGGGTCTTTATCCCACAATATAAAGCACCTTGAGGTGACTTCTGAGTTGGCGCTATATACATTTAATTCAGGGAGGTTTCAGCAGCCTGAAGGGAACTCAGTTGCATATCAGGCTGAAATTATTGTACAGTGCAATCTGGTGGGAGAAAAAACTTTTATCTTCTAGGTTTAGAGCCACTGCATAAATGCTCTCATACTTGTTTGTCCAAACAAACTGCTTCATAAACTGCAGGTCTTGTTCACCTGTGCAGTAGTTGGTTGATTGCTGCTCTGTTGGACAAACCAGTGCAGTGTTACAGCTACTGTGACACTGACATCACTGTACCCAAAAGCAATTCATCATTTTTTCTTTTTTTCACCTATTACTAGCAACATGCTTCATTTCTGCTCCAAGTATATGATAGGCACATTTTTGGTTGCTGAAGATTTGCGATGCTCTGGGAAAATTACATTTGCAAAATTTCATGAGGTTTGTAAATGTGTGGATACTTGAAGGTGATATATTAATGTTGGACTACTGCTTTATGCCTTTTATGTAATTTTACCCTTATTTTATTGAAGGCCAAAAGGTTTATATCAATGTAATTTTCTTATTTAACAAAATGTATATTAGTTATAAAGTCAGAAATACAACACATGCACATTTATGAAAAAGCAAAAATAAGCTACTGTCTAAAAAACCAATTGATATAAAAGTGAAAATGAGCACTTAGTTTCAGAAATGAACAAAACCTGACAATCTCTGTCACTACACTAATTATTGTGCTATACATGTTAGGCTGTTCTCTCAGTCACCACTGCCCCACAGCAAGAAGCTCCTGGGTGTGAATCCACGGGCCGTCTGGGCCTTTGTGTGGAGTTTGTACTCCCTGTGCTTGTGTGGATTCTCTTCATATTCCATTAACCAACAATTCTAAATGGGCCTAATTGGCCTGTGAATGGCTGCCAGTGGAGCAAACCCTGGCAACTCGTTCAGGGCGCGCCCTGCCTTTCGTCTCGTGACAGCTGGTCCTATGGTATTACCTCTTCTGGTTGACACTGGGTGCTTTGTAACCTCTGGGATGGTGGACAGGTCAGACAGGGTTCCACTGGGTGACAAAAACTCATTTCTGGAGTGAATTTTTGGACCTTCCTGGAAGGCTAAGCTGGCTGCACCACAGCTGCAGTGCTGCTGGAAGAAGTCCTGGAAAAAGACAGCAGGCAAAAGACAGAAGTCTGTGTCAAAGTTTGGACTTAAACAGAAAGTGATGAATAACTATATAACTAATAAAATTGATTCTGAATGTGGTTTGGCATAAAAATTATCTTGATTGCAGTAGAACATGTACTACAGATCACTGCATTCAAATCCTGTTATCTAATGATGGAGAGCTGTAACTGAGGACATCATTTAAAAAATCAGCACAGATATTTTATACCTTGCTTTTCCCCTTTCTGGGCAATAAGACATAAATTAACCAGTGCTGGTAATATGCACTGGAGCATGTGGGACAAAAAATTCTGTAATAGGCACAAAACATGATGTGTGCATGACTAATGAGTGTGGAGGGAGTGATGAATGCAGTATGTGTGATCATTGTTTAACACTCACATATGCTGCATTAGTCTCTGTTGTTTAGTGGAACACGGCATTGAATAATTAAAATGAATCATAACATTAAATTATCAGCTTAGTTCAGCAGTTTGGTTTGTTACTAATGCTAAAACTGCATTTATGACAGAACAGTTCAGTTGGAAATATTAATTTTCACAGAGTCCTCCAGATTCTCAGAATCTTAATGACTTCATGTACTGATGATCTTCAAAGTCTTTCCAATTAAGGAATAATATTCTGACAATGTTCCACAATTTGTAGGAGCAGTTTTCTGCAGATTGTTGAAGCTCTGCCCATCTTTACTTCTGAGAAACCAACTCTTTAACATACTCTTATTATACCCAAACCTGTTCCTGACCTGTTGCCAATTAATCTGAATAGCTGCAAAATGTTGGCCCTGCGAGAGGCTGGTGACCTGTCCAGGGTGTACCCCGTCCCTCCCCCTATGGTAGCTGGGATAGGCTCCAGCTGCCCCCACAGCAGTTTCACACTGTTGAAACTTCATATTTAGATTCTACTTCAGTTGCTCATGTTTGCACTGAGCTGATACTTTGTACAACAGCTTTGTGTCCTGAATCCTGAAATGTGAGATTTTTGCAGTACTTTATTAATTTTAGCTTTTTAAAAAGTCTTTATAGACAGGATAGAGATATCCTGTTTGTGTTCTAATCTATTATGAGAGACTAGAACACTGCAGTGTTGAATCATATCTGATAGATTCAAATGTATGCATGTACTGTAGCTTTTCTGGTCTCTGACCCCCAAACTGAGGCCAACATGTTTAAATGGCCTCTCTTAGGCCTTTTACAGAAATTGTTCTTACTTGAAGAACCCCAAAATAATGGCGTTAAAATGGCATTATACACTTTAGTTATGAATTACAACATTACTGTCTCAATTAAAACAAATTCTGTGATGGCTGTGAGTATTGCTGGACATTGATGTGGCCAGTCAGTGGTCTTAGTTAGCGCTGCCCTACTATTTTCAAGTTCTTTGGAGTGCTACTGAGGACATCAATCATTTCTCATTTAAACAGGACACAGGAAGCCTTTCAGAAACTACAAATCCTGTTTGTTGGTGTGTCCAAATTAGGGAGCAATGCAACACATTTGTTGTGACTCAAGAGGTAGAGCAGGCCGTTTACTAATTGGAAGGTCAGTCATTAAGTTCCTGCTTCTCCATCCTGCATGATGAAGTATCATTGGGCAAGATACTGAACCCTGAGTTTCTCTCAGTGTGTTCATTGAAGTGTGAGTGTGTGAACATTAGGTTAAAAGTGCTTATGCTTATATGAATGTGTATGTGAATGGGTGAATGATGCTTGCAGTAAGAAAGTGCTTACACTGAGTAGAAAAGCACTATATTTGTACCAGTCCATTTACATAGCACACAGACCAACAACGCATATGTGTATCAAATTCCACACCCCCAGTTGCTGACAAGGGACCTGTTATGGCTTTGATGTCTCCAAACACTGCTGCAATTAACAAAAATAATCATGTTTAGGTCTCAAGATGGTAAATGAGTTAAAATAAAGAACTCTCACACACCTCTTTGGTCTTTGTCATCCTGCCATCGTTTTGCAGACTGCAGATCTGCCTCTGCAGCTGGACATTAGTCTCCTGCAGCTGGCTAATCTTCTCAACGAGTTGGCAGATGTGCTCCAGATAACCCAATCCTGAAGACAGTGGGTTGGAAGTTGCTTTTTGTGCCTGTACAAACAGAACACATATGGGTTAAGACATTTTAGAACGATAATGTTGTCAAATTTGTTTTCTTTGTCTCTACTTTTTTCCCCAGGAGTGCCATAATAGTAACTATCATCACTGGCTGGATTTATTTTATTTATTTATGGGATGTTATTAAATCAATTCAATTCAATTCAATTTTATTTATATAGCATCAAATCACAACAAACAGTCACCTCAAGGTGCTTTATATTGTGGGTAAAGACCCTACAATAATACAGAGAAAACCCAACAGTCAGAATGACCCCCTATGAGCAGCACTTGGTGACAGTGGGAAGGAAAAACTCCCTTTAACAGGAAGAAACCTCCAGCAGAACCAGGCTCAGGGAGGGGGGGTCATCTGCTGGGGGGGGGGCAGAGATTAATAATAACTAATGATTAAAAAAAAGAAACACTCGGTGCATGGGAACCCCCCAGCAGCCTAGGCCTATAGCAGCATAACTAAGGGATCTGATCCAGCCCTAACTATAAGCTTATACACTGCCTGGCCAAAGGACTCTGTGGAGGCCAATCCAGATGTTAAAATGATGTCTCATATTCCTAGAACCACTCTTTCACAATTCGAGCCTGATGAATCCTGGCATTGTCATCTTGGAATATGCCCGTGCCATCAGGGAATAAAAAATCCATTGATGGATTAACCTGGTCATTCAGTATATTCAGGTAGTCAGCTGACCTCATTCTTTGAGCACATAATGTTGCTGAACCTAGACCTGACCAACTGCAGCAACCCCAGATCACAGCACTGCCCCCACAGGCTCGTACAGTAGGCACTCGGGATGATGGAGCATCACTTCACCTGCCTCTCTTCTTACCCTGATGAGCCCATCACTCTGGAACCGGTTAGCCTCACTGATTAGTGGTTTTCTTAAGGCTACACAGCTGTTCAGTCCCAGTCCCCTGAGCTCTCTTCTCATTGTGTGTGTGTGGAAATGCTCTTACTTTCACCATTAAACACAGTACCACACAAAAACTGTAGGTCCCAGTGACAAACATTTACACTATGAGAACAAGGAGATGTTACTGAAGCAGGACATGTATTTTTTTATGTCTATATCACTAAAATTGGCAGAGGAATGGCAGTTTAATTCTGTAATTCTGTAAATGTCAGAGATTTAAAAAAGTCATTTTTTTTTAAAGAGCACAACCATAGCTATAATTTGAAGTATAAATTGTGTGGGTAGACCAGAATTTGTGGGTGTAAAAAGAGCTGAAAGAGAGAGAGAAAAAATGACAATTAAAATAGCTCAAGTTCTTCAGTGGGTGATGATGTCACCACTATAAAGGCCCTCCATAGAAACCATTGAAATTTCATCAAACTTAAACAGTCACTGTTTAAAAACCATAAAAGATACCAACAAACTGACTAATCCCTGAACAGTTCAAGGTCTTGGGACCCATTTAAAGTTTGAATTTTTTCTCTAGTTCAAAGTTTGCTGAACTAGTTAACTATCAAAGTAGGGTGGGTTTGAAAAGGTTTCAAACTTTCTCCAGTTCAAACGGCAACAATAAAATTAATAAAAAGTTAAATATTTTGAAAAGTATAAAGGTGGCAACAAAGAAAAGTAATAGGATAATTCTCCAGAAAAAGCTGAAGGTTTTGATCTGTGGCAGACACCGGGCAGGAGTTAAAGACCGAAGATGGTGGAGAAGGATAACAATAATGTGAATGCTGTGAAGCATTAATTAAACCAGACTGAATTATTTGTTTAAGATAAAAGACAACATAGCTGACCCTCTAACCCTAAAAACATTTAATAAGATTTAATGACTTTTAATAGATCTTTATTAAAAACATTTAGTGGAACAAACATGTTGGACTGAACAGTTTACTGACAGGTTTAGTGTCAATGCAGCAGGAAGCCCCAACAATAAAACTACCTGCTTTAAATTGTGTTGTTGCCTTCATGCCACTGTGACACCGGCAGACTGAGGATCTGGTATTGTGATCTGCTTGTTTCAGATGTTAAACTAGAACAGGAGAGTCTGACCTGACTTTCTGAAGCCAGTGCTTGGTCTGAAACTATTTAAGCCTGAGGCACAGGACATATAAGTGAAGCATCAGGAACCTGCAGTCACTCATCTGTCCTCGTTCCCGAATGCTCAGCCTGCTGTCAGACTCAATACTGACATCATTACTCTAGTCCAATCATTTTGTTGCCTACCTTCTGTGACTGTGACAAATGCCTGCACAGTGCTTTCATATAAGGCTTACTTTGTTTAGCAGTTTCTTTATTCTACACATTTATTTCACTTGGCAGTAAATGGACTAGTTCTTATATAGTGCTTTTCTACTCTAACTGAGCACTCAAAGCGCTTATTCAACATGTTTGCATTGCATGTTAGGGGTAGAATTAGCTTTCTGTGACACTTTACTGCCAGCAGAAGAAGTAAAACTTGGTTTAATGTGTGTGAGGAGGATGTACCCAGTGCTGCCACACCTGCAGCTTATTTTTCTCTGTTGAAGCAATAAACATCTCTTTACACCTGTAATGCTGTAACACTGAGATTATTATTACTTCACATCAGGAGACTTAAAAACCCCACAGTAATAACTTGTGTGAGCAGCTCCAGCTAAGCTATCAGTTGAAGTCTAGCTAGTATGACACAGATGCATTTTATTGTTTTTTTAATGTAAAAAGTTTGAGGCAGAATGTTGTAGAATAAAGTTTCTTGGACTCCGAGTAAAAACAAGTTTGAGTACTGGAAGATTTAAGGCCATTGTAAAGTTTTGTGAATGTGATGAGTTTCTGGAGAGGGAAGGTAAGGGCATGTCGGTGCTTTTGGAACTGGATGAAATACTCTCTGATAGAGAACTGCAAGGGGGAAGAGGTGGTGGCTCAGCTCCACATGAGGTGATGAAGAACACACTACTAACCAGAGAGACAGCGAGGACCAGCAGATTTAACAGGGAGCCAATGAAGAGAAGCCAATATGGGAGAAATCTGCTCTCTCTTTCTAGTCCCTGTCAGTACTCTAGCTGCAGCATTTTGGATCAGCTGAAGGCTTTTCAGGGAGCAACATCCAGAAACAAAACTGTTAACATTTTTATTTTTGTTGTTAATATCTGGTTTGAACAGCATCCCAGTTGTTTGGTGTATAGCCAACAAGATCATGGATGTTAACTACTCACCTGGTTTAAATTACTGAAGAAAAAACCTGGCTGAGCTAATATTTTAGCCTTGACCTGAGGCAACTCAATGTGGTAAATGGATGGTTTTCAGTCTCCGGGGAAATTAGAGGAGTCATAGTATTGCTTTCTTTCAGCTGTGTTTTTATAAAGGAACACTTTTAATCAGAGTTCAGCATCAAGTCAGTTAAACTTCTGGGATATTGAGCTGGTAGCAGAGGGGGGGTGCTAATCAGTGTCAGCTGCTTTGGAGCTTGTGAAATTAACCTGAGGGCCCGATGTAATCTAAGTGCCCTGTGCTCACTGCACAGCACTATGGAGCAGAACAAGTAGTAGCAGATTGGCATTTACCATATAATACCAGAACTGGCAGGTCCTCCACTGGTGTCCCGTGCTTTACACAGATGAGAGCAGGTTCACCCTGAGCACATGTGACACATCTGAAAGGGTCTGAAGAAGCCGTGGAGAACGTTATCTTGCCTTTAACATTGTTTAGCATCACCAGTTTGGTGGTGGGTCAGTCATGGTCTGGGAGACATATCCATGCAGGCTAGGCACCCTGACTGCCATCAATTCAATTCAATTCAGTTTTATTTATATAGCGCCAAATCACAACAAACAGTCACCTCAAGGGGCTTTGTATTGTAGACAAAGACGCTACAATAAATCAGGTATCAGGATGAAATCCTTGGACCTGTCAGACCCTACGCTGGTGCAGTGGGTCCATGGTTCTTCCTGTTGCATGACAATGCCCGGCCTCATGTTACAAGAGTATGCAGGCATTTGCTGGAGGATGAAGAAATTGATGCCATTGATTGCCCCCCACGCTCACCTGACCTAAATCCAACAGAACACCTCTGGGACATTATGCTTTGGGCCAACCAAAGCCACCAAGTTGCACCTCAGCCTGTCCAGGATCTCAGTGATGCTCTGGTCCAGATCTGGGAGGAGATCCTCCAGGACACCATCCATCGTCTCATTAGGAGCCCTGATGGTCAGGCATGCATGCAAGCACGTGGGGGCCACACAATCTACTGAGGACCACTTTGAGTTGCTGCAATGACATTTCAGCTAAATGGACAAGCCTGCTGTTTTATTTATTTACCACATTTCAGTGTAGAAAATACGGCATTTCAACACAAGCAGCAGACATCTGCACTGACTTTGTTCTACAGAGAAAATGTTCTGAAATTTTTTCTGGTTAAAAAAGAAATAAAAACTTTAGCTTTAAATGGTTAAACTTTAGCTTTAAATGGTTATTGTGGAAATAAATGCAAATTTGTTAAAATATTTATTGCTTCCCTAAAAGTTGGTTTTGAATATGTGTCTACTTAGTCAAGTGCTGGTGTAGGTGGCAATATCCATATTTCTCAGTAAAATTAAAAAAAAAGAGGAAATTTTATCCAACCACAAACATTCCTACATGTGTACCAACAAAAGCAGGATGTGAGTTCAGGTCGAGGTCTTTTCCCCTCTCTTTCCCATGCAGCTGGGTTGCTATGATGGAAACAATGGTCAAACAGCTCGAGGACTGACATCACTCATTTCCTCAGATCACACAGGCTTTTGATGATGAATCTATTCCAGTATGAGACTGTATGGAGGGTACTTCTAAATGATAAGCACACATATTCAATTACAGTCAACTCAACAAAAATGTCTTCAAATTTAAGCTGAAATCAATATCTACATTAGCAATGAATATTACTGTGTACACACTGTAAACCTGGATAAGTTGAATCTACTTAAAAAAACCAAGGTAACTCATTGCCTTAAATTTTTAAGTAATGAAACAGTTCATTTAACTCAGCCTGTTAAGTAAGCACTACTCCATTTCCAGTTGAACTAAATTGTATGTTCTAATTGACCAAACTTATCTTTTATAGTTCATTAAAAAATAAAACATCTTTTGATCAATCAATCCCCCTATCCTTTTCATGGTTGTGTGGGGGTGGTGGGGGCTGGAGCCTATCCCAGCTGACAGAGCAGTAAGATGCAGGGTACACCCCATACAGGTCACCAGCCTGTTGCAGGGCTGACACAGACAACCATTCACACCTGTGGGCAATTTAGAGAGACCAATTAACCTAACCCCAGTAACTGCATGTCTTCAGATTGTGGGAGGAAACCCACACAGACACAGGGAGAACATACAAACTCCACACAGCAAGAGTCCCGGGCCAAGGTGGAATTGAACCCAGACTATCAGATAGCTATTCTAGCTGTGAGGCAGCAGTGCTAACCATCACACCACCATGCAGCTGCACATTAATCCAGTCTGTTAAAACTGGTATAAACTAGATTTTTAACAGGTGCAAAACTTGATGATATTAAGTTGTTTGAACTCAAACACATGATTACAGTAAGATAGACCATCAAAAAGTACAGCCTACTCAGCATTAACAAGTAATGTTCACATTCTAGGTAATTTTAAGTAATATGAACTCAATATTTTTAAGTGGAATCAAAATCTGGGTTCACAGTGCAGTCTCCTGGCTGTAAATCATGCTTTTGCCTCCAAACAGTCAGATTTGTCAGTCTTTTAAGCAGGTTACATGTTTACCTACATGTTTATTTCAGGAACGCTTGCATGAGTCATTTCAGTAGGTACAGCATATTACCAATATGACTATTCATTTAGCAAAGAGTGTGTGCAGTCCTGGGCACCTCCTGGGTGAGGTGTTCCGGGCATGTCCTACAGGGAGGGGGCTCTGGAGCAGACCCAGGACACGCTGGAGAGATTATATCTCTTGGCTGGCCTGGAAATGTTCCCCCAGATGAGCTGGAAGGGGTGTGGGTGTCTCATCTTAGGCTGCTGGCCCTGTGACCTGGTTAGTTATTTATTTATTTATGGATGGATAGATGGAAAGTTTTTTCAGGACTTGGCTAAAAGAATGACTGAATATTGATAAATGTTCCCGAGTGGCCAGCACATTTTAGTCATTTTAGTTAGTGTAGCTCTCTGATTATAAAAAACAAGGTTTTCACAGGAATCTATGCAGGCCTGTGAAAACCTAATTACACCCTTAACACTTCAGTAGCAAAGGGTAAGTAGCAGCCAGGCACATTAGCAGTGCCTGGCTGCTACTTACGCTTTTTTAAGTCTTACTAAACTCAAACTGCTTTAGACTACAAGTTACATTCATACTTTATTCTATACACTTGAAACACAGTTTACAGTAACCAGTTCAGCTAACATGCATGTCTTTGGACTGGAAGGAAACCGGAGTACTTGGAGTAAATCCACACAGGCACAAGGAAAACATGCAAAGTCCACACAGAAAGGCCTCAGCTGGGATTTGAATCATGAAACATCACCAGCATGTGTCCATGAACCTCAGTGAACTACAGAAACCCTGTAAAGAAGGATGGGCCAAAATTCCTCCACAACGACAGATACAGAAAAGTATCACTTGGAGTTATTACTGGTTCTACGTGCTGCTGAGTCATGGGCTGCATTTAGTTTTTCAGGACTGAAGTCTAAACATGACTGTGGAGTAACTTAGAAATTAAACATAATGAACATCAGCGATAATGCTACCTCTGAAAGAGAACATGAATTCCAGCAGTATGAATATTTGACTGAAATTTGCTACGCAGGGTTTGATGCAAAATCCATGAATCTCAGCTACCAGACCTGCAGTAATTTTTTGGCGGCTAATTAAGATAAAGAAGGGAATTCCTTCCAGGAGATGACTCTCACTTCCTCAGGGGAAGTCAGTGATTGGGGTTGGGGGCTGCTCTTGACGGGACAGAAACATTATCAGGGCCAGCACTGATCTTATCCATGGCCTTACAGAGACCACTGAGCAGCCCACAGCTGGGAAGACTTAACAGGACTGCCCTGCTTGAAAATAAACACACACATACACACTACTGCACTTCCTCTGAGTTTTGGCTGATCTTGTGAGTCAAGGGGCAATATGGTCTCACATGTGGAAATGACTAAGAGACAAGGACGTGAACATGCTGCAGGTCTGACACGAGAACAAATGCAAGTTTGGATAACTAAATTACAGAACATCAGCCGCTGATGTCAGATCAGGAATCCCACAGTCCACACTAGCTTTAGGAGAAATATCAGTGAAACCTTCATATTAGAAAGAAGCCAAGAGCATTTT
Source organism: Archocentrus centrarchus (assembly GCF_007364275.1). Taxonomy (NCBI): domain Eukaryota; kingdom Metazoa; phylum Chordata; class Actinopteri; order Cichliformes; family Cichlidae; genus Archocentrus; species Archocentrus centrarchus. The sequence continues at coordinate 1,041,282 of NW_022060277.1, read as the reverse complement.
GTAGCATATCAGTTACATATTACTGTCATTTTGTCACATTAGGCTCATGTATATGATATAGCTAAAAGACATCTGAAGTAGAAAATGCATATCATGGTTTAAAAACTGAAAGAAATATATACTCAGGTCCCTTGGCACATTTTAATGCAGTGGGAACTCCTTTAGTGTAATTATACGATGTGCATAGACTTCAGTAGAAGTGTCTCAGTGTGTGAAATACACACCGAGAGATGGGAGTGGGACTCATCACTGTGACACCCCCCACCCCACCCCAGATGGAGAGGTTTGTTTTATAACTTGTTGCTTATAATGTGTTATGAAAGGGTGCATTTGAACTAAAACCATGACATTTATGAACATAAGAAGACACCTGCTGAATAACAGTCAAAGAATGTCTAAAAAAGCAGAACTACAGGACTCATCCATCCCATCTTCCTCCTGTAGACATCTTCAGGTTTTATACTTCCTTATAGAACTCTTCCCTGTGCATCAAACAATTGGGAAGGGGTTCTGACTAAGTATCATTATGACAGGGACTAGAAAGAGAGAGCATATTTCTCCCATATTGGCTTCTCTTCATTGGCTCCCTGTTAAATCTAGAATAGAATTTAAAATCCTTCTCCTCACCTACAAGGTCTTGAATAATCAGGCCCCATCTTATCTCAAAGACCTCATAGTACCATATCACCCCAACAGAGCACTTCTCTCTCAGACTGCTGGCTTACTTGTGGTTCCTAGGATACTTAAGAGTAGAATGGGAGGCAGAGCCTTCAGCTTTCAGGTCCCTCTTCTGTGGAACCAGCTCCCAGCTTGGATTCAGGAGACAGACACCCTCTCTGTTTTTAAGATTAGGCTTAAAACTTTCCTTTATGATCAAGCTTATAGTTAGGGCTGGATCAGGTGACCCTGAACCCTCCCTTAGTTATGCTGCTATAGGCCTAGTCTGCTGGGGGGTTCTTGTAATGCACTGTTTCTTTTCATTCACCTTATTTACTCTGTTTATACTCCACTCTGTATTTAATCATTAATTGATATTAATCTCTGGCTCTCTTCCACAGCATGTCTTTTTTCTCTCCCTTCAGCCCCCCCTCAGCAGATGACCCCCCCTCCCTGAGCCTGGTTCTGCTGGAGGTTTCTTCCTGTTAAAAGGGAGTTTTTCCTTTCCACTGTCACCAAGTGCTGCTCATAGGGGGTCGTTTTGACTGTTGGGTTTTCTCTGTATTATTGTAGGGTCTTTACCCACAATACAAAGCACCTTGAGGCAACAGTTTGTTGTGATTTGGAGTTATATAAATAAAATTGAATTGAATTGAATGGAATGGTGTCTGGAATTCTGGAGGGATATGCCCAAACCAACCTGCTGGTTCCTCATGACTCCAAAAAGTATGTCTTGACTTCCTCAGCCAAAAGAAACTCTGTTTGGGCACTTGTATCTGCAATCACTGCCCAAATTTCACAACCATAAACTTATATTGATAACAAGTGCTTCACCTTGAGTTCAATATTGGTGAAATTTGTTTTAAAAATTTCAAGGAATTTTTCTGTCTTCTCTGCCCCTCCCTGAGCCTGGTTGGGCAACAGAATTGTGCCTATTAAAATGAAGTTTTCCCTTCCCACTAGCCGATGCTCATAGAGCATCGGTGGATCTCTATTACTGCAGGGTCTAGTTTGAATTGAATTGATCTATTTTTCTTTAAAAAACAAAAAGCTGTTTGAAGTTCCTTTGCTGTTGCCATCGGATTATGATTTAATTTTTCCTTCTTCTGAATATGATAAGAAAATAACCTCAGAGATTTCTGTGGAAATTTAAATCTACTCATTTATTAAGATTTCCATTGTCTGTGCTTCATCCTAAATGCTTTCCCAAACATGACATTACTAGAAAGGAATGAGACACCAGATGTGTGTGCTGAGCATGTAGATAGGGAGGAAGGTACTAGAAGATCACACACTGCTGTTGCAGCCAACAGCAGTCTTCTCAGCATACACAGAGAGTGTTTTTGTCTCACTGCTCTGCAGTATATCTTTCAAAGCTCTCAGGGAGGAACTGTAGGCTTGTGTGTTTTTTTGGTCCAATGTTAGTTTTGGTATACGACTTATTCTTTTGATGAATCTATATAAAGTTATGTTAGTATATATGTAAGTATAATACCCAACAAACACTTCAGATTGTGAATACTGTTCATAATTTAAGGTTATAGTGCACTTATCCAGGTTATAGGGTGTTTGCTATTGTTATGTTCCCAGTACAAACACTGGTATGGCTGTTTGTCTGCATCCAGGCTTCTATTTTAATGGCATTTCACACTAGTGCTGATGAGGTATGCATTGGAAATGGATACAAGTGATCAGATATGCAGATAAACAGATCTATTTGATAGTGTTGAAAATATGACAGCAATGCACTCAGGAATGTCTCCAATTCTGGACCCATGAGGCATGTAGAGATTGTTGTATTTAATGACACACAGAGGAAGAGAGAGTGAGAGAATAGCATGTGAGTGAACACAGAGACAGTCCAAAGTGCTCACAGGTTTTATCCCTTTACTGTGGACTACAGAGTCCCTATTTAGAGGGGAAAGCATTTACATTATTAGTTGTGGTGACAGGTGAAAATAATATACTGTCTGTCAGTAATGTACTCCTGAAGTCATGCTGGGCCCCTAAAGTCACTGCGAAACTATCAAAGCGCCTTTATCTAGCTAAATATGTGAGCAATTTGAGATATTTGACACCTATTTGATATGTCCACATAGACTGCCAAGATCTGGACTTGGAAAGCAAGGAGGTCAAATGAGAGAGAAGCTCGTGGTCAGCGACAGTATCACCAGAAAAATCTCCAGTTCCCCAGCACAGATGAACAAGTGTTGCATGACATGCGGCTTCATAAAAAAGCTGTAAGGCAGGCCCTCCCCACTGCACGCTGTCTGCGAGCTGGCAGGCTCTTGTGTTTAGGTTTGACTGATGTGGCAGACATAAAAAAGCTGTGTCTCCAGAAATGCCTTTAAGCTTGACATCATCTTTGAAGAGAGACGGAAAGGATGCGATGGAACAGCTGTAGTGTTTACAGTAACTTCAGCATTTGATCTAAATACAGGGATGAAACACATTGACAAGATTCTGGCTGTAGTTGCACAACCTCCTCAAAATTTTTTAAACATATCTTTATTGATTTTATATAAACTCAACAATCAATACTTGGCAGTATCAATAATAATAATAATAATAATAATAATAATAATAAATGAATAAAATATAAAATTAATCAAATATACACTTATCAGTTAAGGTTTAAATGCATTTCTCACAGTAAATTAATTTTGTAAGGTAAGGACCTCGAAAGAGCACAATAATGAATTTGAGGTGTTGACTTGGCCTCCAAATTCCCCAAATCTCAATCCAGTCGAGCATCTGTAGGATGTGCTGGACAAACAAGTCCAATCCATGGAGGCCCCATCTCACAGCTTCCAGGACTTAAAGGATCTGTTGCTAACATCTTGGTGCAGATACCACAGCACACCTTCAGGGGTCTAGTGGAGTCCATACCTCAACGGGTCAGGGCTGCTTTGGCAAAAGGGGGACCAATACAATATGGTCATAATGTTATATTATCCTGAGAGTAGGTAAACAATGGCCAATCCAGAGTAAGTATCTGGTTTGACACCATGTTTCTAAGATTTGTGGGGCCGAGTACAAGAATTTCAGTTTGATCTGAATTTAGAAGCAGGAAATTAGAGGTCATCCAGGCCTTTATGTCTTTAAGACATTCCTGCAGCTTAACTCATTGATGTGTGTCATCTGGCTTCATTGATAGATAAAGCTGAGTATATTCTGCATAACAATGAAAATTGATGCAATGCTTTCTAATAATACTGCCTAAGGGAAGCATGTATAATGTAAATAAAATTGGTCCTAGCACAGAACCCTGTGGAACTCCATAATTAACCTTAGTGTGTGAAGAAGACTCCCCATTTACATGAACAAATTGGAGTCTATGAGATAAATATGATTCAAACCACTGCAGTGCAGCACCTTTAATACCTATAGCAAGCTCTAATCTCTGTAATAAAATGTTATGATCAACAGTATCAAAGCTGCACTGAGGTCCAACAGGACAAGAACAGAGATGAGTCCACTGTCAGAGGCTGTAAGAAGATCATTGGTAACCTTCACTAATGCTGTTTCTGTACTGTGATGAATTCTGAAACCTGAAAAAAATCCCCACAAAAACTGACAAAGAATCCCAATGATTAGATAGTCTTCTGTGAGCAAGCACTTGGCAACAGTAGGAGGAAGAATTTCCACTTAACAATTAGGGATCACAGGCAGAACCAGGCTCGGAGAGGTGCAGCTCTTTACCACCACAAGTTGAGTGGGAGGGGAAAGAGAAGTGAGAGAAAAGGAGCACAGAGACCCCAAACATCAGACAAGACAAAACAAATCACAGGACTGAATAGACAAAAGCTGACAGGCAGTAGTGGCATAGTGCTCAAATGTTAACTATAAACTTTATCAAAAAGGAAATTTGGAACCTAATCCAGATAAAATTACCCCAAAATCCAGCATCAGCTGGATTGTTTTAGATGAGTGATTGTTACTTTTAAGTATAGTGAATAGATAGAGAATAGAAAAAAATCAATTAAAATTAAATAATAAATGAATTCATTTTCTCCTTAGGGAACACAGATTTGTATCCAAACATGTTTAACCATTTGTTTTTTATTTTAATTTATCCAGCAGCATTCATACAGATTGGTTTGTTTTGTTAACACACTAAAAAAAACACCTTGGGCCTCCATGTGTTAATCAAACTTATAAGCACACTACAGAAAATATCAGTTACAGTGATGCAATTACCTGGTAGACATAGAGGCTGGGGCAATTTAAAAATTACAGATAATGACAGAGGTCATAAAATATCTTTGTAGTTCACCCACAAGGGATTTTACCAAGTCTGGAGGAGCCATAATTTTTCTTACTCAACACTGTTGGCACTAAGCAAACCCACACACACACACACACACATACACACACACACACACACACACACACACACACACACACACACACACACACACACACACACACACACACACACCTACTTTTTGCACATTGATGACATGTAGTTAGACATGTGAAAACCTGTTTTTACCAGCTCTCGGTATTACAGTAACAGTATTACAGATATTACCAGTCTAATTCATACCAAATTAGCACGAAAGATGGCCAGTGACCCTTAGATCACCTAATTCAATTTCTGTCATAATTGGATTTGTAAAAAGAAAAAATCCAGGATAATTTGAAAAAAATCCCCCATCCTTGGCCTTCTGGTGTCAGTGGACGCATCCAAAATGACATCATTGATTTAAGCTAAGGTAGCAGCAGGACGCATCCGCAGTGTGTCTCTTTTTCAGCTTGTGTCGAATGTGTGGATATCAAACTATGTATCAGTTTTAAAATTGTGTTCATAGAACAAGTAAAAGCAGAGTTATGATTCATAATTTATGCTACACTCTTTCCTGTATATTGCCCTCATGTGCGATGCGCATTTGGTGCAGGAAGAAATGCTAAAAATGGGATGGTTGCTCGCAAAAAGTGCTTGAGAGCCATCCCCTTTCCTATTGGTGAAAAAACGCACCACATCAACCGATAAAAAATTCTATGGCAATGTGTGGCATTTGGTTGCTGAGGGACAGGTGAAAGTTGTGAGAATGGCGGTAGCCAAAGACAGAGTTTTAAAATGTGAGAGATTTTAGTGTGTCTGGAGTGTACTGTGAGTATAGTTTGTGTGTAGCTGGTGTGTAGTGTGAGTATAGTTAGTGTGTAGCTGTTGTGTAGTGTGAGTATAGTTGGTGTGTAGCTGGTGTGTAGTGTGAGTATAGTTGTGTGTAGCTGGTGTGTAGTGTGAGTATAGTTGTGTGTTTCTGATGTGTAGTGTGAGTATAGTTAGTGTGTTTCTGGTGTGTAGTGTGAGTATAGTTGGTGTGTAGCTGGAGTGTAGTGTGAGTATAGTTGTGTGTAGCTGGTGTGTAGTGTGAGTATAGTTAGTGTGTAGCTGGAGTGTAGTGTGAGTATAGTTGTGTGAAGCTGGTGTGTAGTGTGAGTATAGTTAGTCTGTAGTTTGTAGTGTGATTATAGTTGTGTATAGTTGTGTGAGTATAGTTGGTGTGTTTCTTGTGTGTAGTGTGAGTATAGTTAGTGTGTTTCTGGTGTGTAGCTGGTGTGTAGTGTGAGTATAGTTGGTGTGTAGCTGGTGTGTAGTGTGAGTATAGTTAGTGTGTAGCTGGAGTGTAGTGTGAGTATAGTTAGTGTGTAGCTGGTGTGTAGTGTGAGTATAGTTGTGTGTAGCTGGTGTGTAGTGTGAGTATAGGACCTGTGTGTATGATTCAGTGTTGTGAGTTGGACAGCAGGGCCCAGCAGCTCGTGTCTGAGGCTCTTCAGTTCATTTAGTGCTCACACATACAGGATTGTGGCTGACCGATGAAAGGAAACCTGTTCTGTGGCATTTTGGTTCAGATTTTTTTCACTGCAAATCCTTACAAAGTCTTTCTGAGTGATCACCTTTATCCTATCATAAAATATAATATAAAAAAGTAAAACTAAGGTATTCAGTGTGCCATGTTGAATAGTACTGCAATTCAATTCAATTCAGTTTTATTTATACAGTACCAAATCAGAACAGTCGCCTCAAAGCACTTAAAGATATTAAGACAAGTTATTAATAAGCATATATAATATAATATATTCGCTAACTAAGTGTAGCCTTTGTAGAAAATAGAAGTGGTTGCACATATCCAGTAAAAGGGTCAGCTTAGCTCATGCAGGAGAGTTGATTTTGGAAATTGTGAAATGCCAAGCCCATCTAGCCTAGAAACATCTGGGCTATCTGAGACATCTGGGCTACGTTAGTCTGCTCAGCCTGCACCCGTATAAAGTCCACTGAAGGATCAGCTGATATTACGTAATTATTTTTTTTCTTACCTCACTAAGTCTGCAGCATTTGTCCATGTACTCCTCCAGGCTGTCACTGGTGGCACTCTGGTTAATAGGCTCTGGTTCAAAGGTTTTGCTCATCATGTCATCAGAGCTTTGTATTAAGTATTGCTTTCCAAACCTCATGTCCTCTGAGCAGGTCCTTTCTGTCACAGGAGTGGTGTCCCCAAGATCTTCATTTTCTTCAGGACCTGTTTCTGGAACCCTGCACTGGTCCATGTGCTCACCTATGTGCAACTCTACTGTCATAGCTGAAGAAATGAGTGTATTTGAATGAATGAACATACTGTCCTGAGTATCCAGTGCTGTATTTAAACTGTTATCCACTGCATCCGTTGCCTGTTTTATCTCAGGGCTCTTTTTATCTGCAACAGGTTTATCAGGGAGGATGGTGGGTTCAGAGTTCAAATTGGAGGAGTCACAGGAAGACTCTCGACTGTGGACCACAAAGCTCTGCTCAGAGCCTGTTGGGGTGGATGGAGAATTGGCTCCGCTGGGGAGCTCCACTCCAGAGTCCTCAGATTCAAACTTGTACAACCTTGGGAGCTGAGTCTCTGAGAAAATGGCAGACAGATAGTTGGAGCCCGACTTCATCTGAGGCAGCCCAGACTTTTCATGAAGTTGAGAATTCACCTGAGAGAATTTACTGGCATCAGAGTTTTCCTGGTCAGCAACTGACACGGTGGAGATGGTGGAAACAGCATCATCAGCCCTTAGGAGACTTTCATGGAAGTTGCTGAAAAGCTTCATTTTTGTCAGGACCACTTCACTGTCCAGTAGTGTGTCTTTGTCTCCTTTTCCTGTTAAAAAAATGAATAAATAAAAATTTATTGTTGCTACTGTCCTTCAGTATATGCTGAACTTAGTAACCATTTTCTGAATGTATCCTTTTCTGCTGCTGGGGGGTTCCCATGATGCACTGTTTATGTTCATTCACCTTATTTACTTTGTTTATACTCCACTCTGCATTTAATCATTAATTGATATTAATCTCTGGCTCTCTTCCACAGCATGTCGTTTCTCTCCCTTCAGCCCCCCCTCAGCAGATGACCCCCCCTCCCTGAGCCTGGTTCTGCTGGAGGTTTCTTCCTGTTAAAAGGGAGTTTTTCCTTCCCACTGTCACCAAGTGCTGCTCATAGGGGGTCGTTTTGACTGTTGGGTTTTCTCTGTATTATTGTAGGGTCTTTACCCACAATACAAAGCACCTCGAGGCGACTGTTTGTTTGATTTGGTTCTATATGAATAAAAATGAATTGAATTGATTTGAACTGTCTGTTTATCTGTGGACAAAGTACCGCACAAATACTCATAAACGAGGAGACTCCCAAAATGCAGCTATTCTGTTACAGCTGGTAATAATGAGCACTGAGCACTCATGGGTTGGAACTTCAGTTCACGTTGAAGGCATTGTGGCTGGTTCGTGCTGTGGTTTCTGTGGAACAGTGTCCCCCATACGCATCCATAAACTTCCAGTTTGAAAGACTTTCACACAGCCTGTAATTACTCTGATACTATGAAGGAAAACATGAAATCCCTGAGCTTAAGCCAAACTGAAATGAATTTAATGCTGTGGTGTGTACTTTGAACAATATCGAGATTATATGACACCAGGCAGATATTTAATCATAATCATTTTTTAGTGTATGTTAATATTGTAAAAGGTGCTTCACTCATTTTGTCCATATCAGATAACTAATAGTGAACTGGATCTTTAAAACATAAACAGTACACATGCACTGTCAAATCTGTATTTTGCTTTATGCTTGGAAAAAACTCAAGAACTCATGTTTCTGATGGATTATAAATCTCACAGAGTGAAAAGGTTTGATTGTACTGATACTGAAAAAGACAATATTTGCCTGAAACTCCATTACTGTGACTCAACAAACACCAGGAAGTCGGGTTTATTTTCATCAGAGAATATCTCACTTTAATTTTAAAGTAACTGAACTAACAAAAACAAAACAACACACCCACAACTGGAAGACAAACACAGCTGTTCAGACACTGCTGTTGAATTGGAGCAGGTCTAAGAAAACACTGACAGTATTGGCTGTGTGATATCAGCTTTTCGAGGCTCTGACCCACATCGCTTCCATAGATAAACAATGTCAGTGTCTTTCCAACACAAAAGCTAAGAACTTAACCAAAGGGCATGTTTGCTGTTTGCACACTGATCTCAGCTGAACTCAGACTCTTAAAATACACAAACATCCACAGTCATCAAATTATGCATCAGTCTCATCCAAAAAGAAACAAAACAATATGAATTAAGGGGAATTCAGAGGGCTTAAGAGCAGCAGTCATAATTGCGTGACAGTAACAGCCATGTAGGAGGGATGAAAAAAATAAACAGTTCTCTGTCATATCTTTGCTGTAAGGACAACAAAGTAGCCAGAATACAGTCAGCGTGTTATGCAGTCAGATGTAGCAGTAAAAGCTATTTACTCTCACAGGTTAACGTCGGCCACAATGATTCAGAACGGTGTTCTGGCACTTTCAATTCATGAACATTTAAATATGAACATGCACATTACACACAAACAGTTTCCTGACAGTTTGTCAGAAAATGTGTCTGTTAGTTAAAAGGTATGTGACACTGTCAGAGGTGGAGAACGCGGTAAAACAGACAGAACCTGACAGGAAGAGATTATTTTCAAACACACATGAACTTTGATAAACTGGAACCATTTACATGTAAAATTCAGAGTCATTTTTACAGTTTTTAACCCCAATATCAGCTCTATACAGAATTGAATTATATTTATGTGAGACAAGAATGACAGGATAAAAAACACTGTGGAAGAGAGCCAGGGATTAAGAATAATAACTAATGATTAAATACAGAGTGGGGTATAAACAAAATGGAAAGATGTACTATTTATGTGCTCTGTTGGGGTGATATGGTACTATGAGGTCTTTAAGATAAGATGGGGCCTGATTATTCAAGACCTTGTATGTGAGGAGAAGGATTTTAAATTCTATTCTAGATTTAACAGGGAGCCAATGAAGAGAAGCCAATATGGGAGAAATCTGCTCTCTCTTTCTAGTCCCTGTCAGTACTCTAGCTGCAGCATTTTGGATCAGCTGAAGGCTTTTCAGGGAGCTTTTAGGACAGCCTGATAATAATGAATTACAATAGTCCAGCCTAGAAGTAATAAATGCATGAATTAGCTTTTCAGCATCACTCTGAGAAAGGATGTTTCTAATTTTAGAAATATTGCACAAATGCAAAAAATCAGTCCTACATATTTGTTCAATATGTGCATGGAAGGACATATCCTGGTCAAAAATGACTCCAAGACCTGTAGCAGCTCGTAGGCTGTTGTGTTTTTAGGTGACTTGTGTGTGTTCTTTCAGGCCTGTCATTGAGGTAGGTAGAGCAGCAGCTGTTTTGTCTAACAGCTTCTTAATTACATGAATGGTGTTTCTAAGAGCTCCTTTTTTTCTCTCACTCTCCCCTCACTCCCTGACCAGCTATGGCTGCCCCTCACTGAGCCTGGTTCCTTTCCACCATTGCTTGTTGTTGGGTCATAGCCCAACATTATAAACAGTGATGTCAGTAACATGTTACTTAGTAACAAGTTACTTAGTAACAAGTCATTTACAGCCGTTTAAATACAAGCAATCATTTTCTGGCAAATACCAGAAATCAGTTTTTGGCACAACACCAGCTGCTGTTAAATGTAACTAATAATGTAACTTGTAATCTAACTTAGTTACTTCTAAAATTAAATAATCAGTAAAGTAACTAAGTTATTTTTTTTAAAGGAGTAATCAGATGACTTTTTCAAGGTAACTATGCCATCACTGATAATTAACCACCTCGAGATGACTGTTCTTGTGAACTGCCAAATATAAAGAAAATTCATTTGAATTGAATTAATTTTTCTGTTTTGATGTATTTAAAATTAAGATCAGTGTCAAAGCCCTTAAACATTTTTATCAGGGTTACAGCTCCCCACAGGGTGTAACAGGCCCCCCTGTGGTGAGCTGTTACACCCTGTGGATATACGAGTGTCAGCTTATGCCTGTTTGTGCAGCAGAGAGCAGGACGTGGACACTGATCCATTCCTGCTTCCACCATAAAAGGAAATATTCAGTGTTTCATGACAAAACTCAGTGAAACTCCTGATCAGACATGTTGCACTGTGTACAGCAGTACTAGACAGCACTTTATGTACTAAAGAGCAAGCAATCTGTCAAACATCCAATGAGCCAATGTTAGCCTGAAGCAGTGGGAGGAAGGTAAGGCAGAGCCCAAATGCTCCAGGTTGGCAGGTTACTTGGTTGTAGCTCCTCTGCAGTGTCTGTCTGTCAAATAGCAGCTGATCTGCTTTCAGTTCAAGAATTTATTTCCAGAAACAAATAATGTGAGAGTGAAAAATGTGGGATATAAGTGTACAGGTTCTGGTTAAAAGAATAACATCAGATACTGGTTTGTACTCGCTGCCATTCTGAGTCTCACTCTTATTTTCTTCATCTGTTCTCGGTGTGTGCTTGATCACGTGAATCACCAGCTCACAAAAAGGGTTGAGTGTAATTACACGCTGAAGTCATCTGGCCAACTCAGCCATGTAATCTGACTTCTGGCCATTGTGAAACAATCCCCACGCATCCCTACAGGTCTCTCCCTGAAATCACTGTCAGCTGCACAGGTGTCACCTTCATCCAGCTGTCCTCATCGCAGCCAAACAACACAAACAGATACTCTGTCCTATAATTCACTGCTGACTCAGCCTGTTTCTCTGTGTCTGACTAAACCCGACAACATGTAATTACAGACAGTCCACCATCTCTGCCCCTGCCCACACTCATCCTAAAACAGTTTCCCATCACATTCATTTCTCATTCTGATGAATTTTCATGTGAGTACTTAAAAAATCTGAGTTTTCAGGACTGAAGGTGTTAAAGCTGAGTGAGCAGATTGCCCTGCCACCCTCTCTGGATGCTGTAGGCCTGCAGACCCTGAGAACAAAGCTCTGAGCTGCCTTAAAGACAAGAGGAAAAACACAGCTCAGAGATGTTCGATCAAGCATCCTGTCTCAGAGTGATCTGCACACTCACAGTCTGATCATGATGTTTACGTCACTGCAACTCCAGAGGACCAAAGTAGTGTAATCAAGGTCTCAGCTGATGCTGCATCATGACCAGGAGATAACTTTAACTGATTTAACTGTTTTTTTTTTATCAGCAGTGGAGAGAGACAGGAAATGGGGGAAAGATACAGGGGAAGACCCGTGGGCAAATTGGCGACAGGCCGGGTCTCAAACCTGCGCCGCCCGCACCGCAACGCGGCATATATACGTGGTCGCTGGCTTCACCACTAAGCCACCCGGGCACCCGTTAAATCCATCTAAGAACAGAAATGCATAAACATCACTGGGGTGTTATGGAGTCAGACGTTCTTCACAGAAAACTGTAAGAAAATAAAGTTTGTGTTGTTTTGCTTAATCTGCAGGTTTTCCAAACTTACATTTCCTGCAGTAGCAACAAAAACGGTTCATGAGAGCGAAAATCTGGTTCCATTTTAGGGACTCGAGTCGGACTTATTTATAAAAAGAATATTTATTTCTGAAAGCATGCTGATTTGTTTTTGATTGACACTATCCTACATCTTATGTATAATAAGATGGCTCCAAGCAAAAGTAGCTGAAATGCAGATTCATACAGATTCATATGCAATAATTATAACACATCCTTAACTGAAGTGCTTGTTTTTCCAGTAGTTCTTCTCATGAAGTCAGTGTCAGGCTGCACAGGCTCTTATAAAGAGTAGCATTCCTGAGGCTTCCCCCTCTGACTGTCTCAGTGCAGAGGACCGGGTTTGTCTCAGGCATGTGGAGACTCTTTGGGCTTAGCTGTTGCTTCAGTTGTCCTCTGAGCACACGAGGTCACAAACAGGCTGTGACAAGACAACTATTTTTACATCCCTGCTGTGGTGTGTGTGTGTGTGTGTGTGTGTCAGTGCCACTGTGGGTGGTCCCACTGACCATTGATCATCTGGAGCTGCAGCAAAGAGGTTTAGGTGAAGCAGCCAGGAGCTGTTTGTTGTATTAGGAAGGCGGGTCTGCCGGGTTTGGAGCCGAGGTGCAGGAATATTATCAGTGTCTGCTTTCTGTTTGTCAACAAGACAACCATCAGGTGTAACTGCATAGAACCTGCTGGAGATGAGTGCCTCTAATGACTGTCTTCAGTTCTTAATTGATTAAATTGTTACAAAGCTTTGCAGCAGGTATATAGATTCTGAATAAATATGTAACACTTTAACAGACCAAAGCACCACAAACAAAAGCAAGGTCCCTGACATCACCTTTTAAACTTACATACAGAACACCAACCTCTGACCTCCTGATTGGTAGACGACCGGCGCTGCTTCCACAGCTACCCCAGGCTACTCAGCATTCATCACAACATTTTTTAAAGTTTGTATCCAACCAGCTCAGAAATCCATCTCATCCCAGTAAGAATTCCATATGCAGTTTATCTGCAGTCAGACATGCAGAGAATAAATCAGTACACAGATGAACTGTGCAGTGAGGGGAGGAAATCCAGCTGGTAGCATGTTTGATTTTGTATCTGCTGCCCAGCTGGGGTCCCTGTTATTTTTCCACTACTTTCTTGACTATGGTGCCATCAATCCATGATACCCAGACTTCTTGTCTGTATCAAAGTCAGTGGGGCCCTGTCTTATCAAAAGCCATTAAGATAAGACAAGAATGTGCAGGAGCACCAAACTCCTCCCATTAATCTCTCCATTAATCTGTCCCATTTCTGCGGTGGACCTGGATCACCTTTATGAAAATTAGTCACAGTGTTTAGTCCTTAAAATTACATTTTGAGCTTTCCAGCAGTCACACATATTATAAATATATAACAAATGAGCAATTTTTCAGGATTTCTTCAAACCGACTATCAAAAACATGGAGAACTGCCGTCACCTTGAGCCACAGAACAAAATAGCTCACATCTGTCACTCAAACACAACTCAAGTATTCAAAATAAAAGCAATCACTGGGAAAAACAACAACAACAACAACCCTGTTTGTTGTTATTTTACTTCCTGTTTGGGGTGTTAGAAAGAAAGGAAGAGCAGTTTTGGTTAATAAACTGATTGTTTTCTGAGGGTCGGTCTGTTATACAGTGTTTGGGCAGTGCTCCAGCTTCTAGTACAATGAAATTGTTGGGCCATTAAAGACTACAAAGAGATGCAATGCTAGATTTTTATTACTTTCTATTCTTCTCCATGATGTGAGTATGAAAGCTGCTTCCCTGCTTCTCTTCAGGAATAGGGAAGCAGCTTCCATCCTCACTCTCACACTGTTTTCTGTCACATTTGCTGTGGAAAGTTTAAACTGCAAACTGGCACAAAGTAAAATCACGATGATAAATACTAATGTTGACCAAGAAAGCTAGACAAGATTGGATACTAAGTATCCAGACACACCGGCAACATTCCTCATCAGAACAAATCTCTAAAACTTTGATGTCAGTCAGAGGGTGAAATCTATTCTTCTTTGTATGTGTCACACATTTCACTCACCTTTGCAACTTTAATGCCTGATGTCTGAGCAGTGTGACCCCTCTCTGCACTGTACTCCTGTCTATTAGTCAGCAAATGTGAGATTTATGGATGCACCTTTACTCCAAATGTTCTGTTTCCTTGTGAAACAAACACATCAGATTTCTATCGGTAATGTTTTGCTACAGTTTGGAGAAATGCCGTGTTCAGCTCCTCAACCCATCTATTCCTCCTCCCTGAGCTGAAGCAGAGAGGTAAAGAGACCTTTGACACAAGAACCCGGCACTAAAACACTGCAGCCTGCTGCACTATCAACAGTGTGTTATCTTTACAAGAGCCCTCTTCTTGGCAAACAATATAACTGGTATCAAGCAGAGTGTCAGTGGCTTCCTCACAGCAGCATCGATGAGGTTTAAGATCTTATTACACAAACAAATAGGGGAAAATATATGAACAAAGAAACATTAACAAGGATTAGTAAGATTCCTTATTTCCCAGTGGGTCACCACAGACTGTCCTTCCTGACACACCGCTCCCATTTATCCAGGCTTGTGACCCCCTGAGGTCTACTTGAAACAGGGATCGTTCATGAATGTGTTACAATTACTGAAGCTACTGGTACTGGGATAGGCTGACATTTCAGTTACAGTGTAGTAAAATATTCAGTGCTGCCAGCACATTTGCCATAATAATTTAACAAGAGCCCCCCCCCCCCCCCCCCCCCCCCCCACCCAAAAACAAACAAACAACACCAGAAAACCCAGAAAGTTCAAAACTAATAATGTGCCTCTGAGATAAATCATTCATCACAGGCTGCTTTAATGTGTGAAAACAAAATGCTCACATTTATTACATTATAATTATTGTAGGGCTTTACCTTATTAATATAAAGTGCCTCAGGGTGACTGTTGTGATATAAATACAATGAGATTGAACTGAATTCACAGTTTTGATCACACATACAGTGCAGTGCTGTGAAAAAGTATGCCCCCCCCCCCCCCCCCCCCCCCGATTTTTTTCCCTTTTCTTATTTGACACACTTACATGTTTCATATCATCAAACAAAGAAAAATAACCTGAGTAAATATAAAATGCACTTTATAAATTGTGATTTTATTAATTAAAGGTAAAAATCTACCCAGGCCTGATTACTGTCAGACTGCTGAATCCCTTAAATAGAAGCTGTCTGATAAAGTGAAGCAGGCTGAAAGATCTCAAACAGCAGCACATCATCTACGATCTACAGAACCAGCTGAGGAACAAAGTCAGTGACATCTCTCATGGCAGATGGAGGAGGAAGTATGCTGTTTAAGTTTATGCTGGGCCAATTAGAGCAGATTTGACAACTCTCAGCTTTCATTCAACCTTCTTCTACAAATGAAATAAGACAAAGTTTTATGATTAGAAAAGATGCAAGATCAGGTCTTAAAGGTTTTTATTTTATGCCTGACTAACAACCTGTTCCCTCCCAATCAAGGTAACCTCTGAGGCTTTTCACACTTTTTAAATGAAACTGTCAGTGACCCACAGTACAAAGCACGGCACAGACACGCTCAGAGCTCTAAATGCTATCAGAGAATAAGGATACGTTTCATCGGGGATTAGAAGAAACACACAACACACAGGAATGCTAAACCACTGGTAACTCACACATAAGATGACCTTACCTTTCCTCCAAGGTGCCAGGATGGAAAATGACTTCTGCCAGCTGATGACCAGTCCTGCCTTTTTCCTCTTCACACTCATGTTGCTGTAGCAAGTTTTGAATTTCAGAAAACTCAAATGTGTGCTTCAAAAAGGAAAGAAGAAAGAAAGAAAATAGTCCTTAGAGATCCCTCATGGTGCTTTAAGGGTGTATTCTGAAGATCAGCCGTGGAAAACGTGTCTGTTGTTGGAGGATTCGGTGTGGAAGCAGGATCATGATCCCTGTGTCTTTTTGCTGTGGCGCTTCTGTGCCTGTGAGTAAGAGCAGTTCCTAAAGCTGAGGAGGGGCTGGGCTCAAGCAGCAGCATTCACAGTCATGGGAGGAGGAGGAGGAGGAGGAGGAGGGGTAGACAGCCAGAGGGGGAATGTCCACAAGCACCCAGACATCAGCTTCAAAGCGGTGTACGATGAGCAAATGGCTTCCAGCGTGCACGCAGCTTAAGAACGCAAACCAGATCTGTGGATGTCAAAAGCTGAACAGCAGGGAATGGATGGAAGTCAACAAATTACTTTTTCTAATGGCAACAATTTTGTAATGTAACAAGTTAACTGTAAAACTAATGTTACCCAACAGTGCTGACCAGGAGCACCCTGTGAGGCTTGCCTTTTCACAGATACTCCAGCCAAGTCATCTAGACAAAATGATTTGTCTTATCTTACATTATATATCTCTCACCTATTTTTCATTTCATTCCAACGTTTAAAACAACTGTCACTTGATAGTGTGAAGCTTTTCCAGTGTTAAAGCTATGAGTGATATAGTGGATCATCTGGGTGTTCAAAAGTTAGAAAGCTGGATTCATATGGTCTTGGATTCTGCTAAATCTCTTACAGAAATATTGCCTGAGGAGATCTTTTCTGTCTGTCTCCTCCCACTGTCTCACTGCAGTGATAGGGCAGAAGGGATTGAGCAATGCTGTCCTTTATCATTAACTCATAGGAAATACCAAAGTATGGATCAGATCAAGTGATAAAAATTCCACAACAGTCGTGCTTTTGTTATTGTGACTTTTAATTTTAAAAGTAACCATGTTTAAACCGTCTGCTACCTTACTTCTGTCACTGATTGTATTGTATTACTCTGGTTGATGTTATGTTATCTGAATATCACTTTTCGTATAAATATTGACCCTTCACTAGACAGCACCCTGCCTGACATTTTTAACGCATAGTTTCACTAACTAGAAAAGCAAGAATGGAATTCAGACACACCCACATCCTGCTCTCAGGTCACCGTGAAGCCAAATCATCTCCAGCACATCCATGAAACGTCAGCCTCGCTTCAGAGTACTAGAAGACACTTCAGACACATTCAGTTCATGGCTGTAGTGGTTTTTATGGAAATGCATTCACACCAATAAAGCTTCATGAGCAGCCAGAATTCAGATTTAAGTATGTTTGCCTCAGATTAGTGTTTCCTAAGCTACATAGAAATGACTGCCTTCTCCCTGATTGGTAGAGTCTGTACAGGTGTAACTGGGCATTTAATAATTAAATTAAAATGCATCTCAACCAAAAACTCAGAAATAGTCTTTGGCATTTAAAGAAAATACTTTAGCACAGCTGTTTATATAACTGTAAATAATTCACAAGTTTAAATCAACACCCACAGAGGAAGGTTTAGGGCAGGTAGAGAGGTGAAGGAAAAGACAGCGTGTGTGTGTGCGTGTGTGTGTGTTCGCGCGAGTGCATGCATATAGGAGCAACACCTTGTTGTTGGCAACATCTCAAGTCTTTAGGAACTCCGGATGAACCTCATCCACCCCGGGGTGGGGGGGTAGCCACTGGAGAGCTTTTTGACTACTTCAGTGACCTCAGCTACAGTGATGAATGATTCGTCCACCTTATCCTCAGACTCTGCTTCCACTACAGGTGTGTCAGTAGGATTGAGGAGATCCTCAAAGTATTCTTTCCACCACCTGACTATATCCTTAGTTAAGGTCAGCAGCACTCCATCCTCACTGTATACAGCATTAGCAGGAAGCTGCTACCCCTTCCTGAGTTGCCTGACAATTTACCAGAAATGCCCTGAGTCCAATGGAAAGTCCTGCTCCATGGCCTCATTGAACTCCTCCCACACCTGAGGTTTTGCTTTGCTACTGTTAGAGCCACATTCTGCTTGGCCTGTTGGTACCTGTCAGCACACTCGCTGACAGGTACTCATTCAATTCAATTCAATTCAATTCAATTTTATTTATATAGCGCCAAATCACAACAAACTGTCGCCTCAAGGCGCTTTGTATTGTGGGTAAAGACCCTACAATAATACAGAGAAAACCCAACAGTCAAAATGACCCCCTATGAGCAGCACTTGGTGACAGTGGGAAGGAAAAACTCCCTTTAACAGGAAGAAACCTCCAGCAGAACCAGGCTCAGGGAGGGGGGGTCATCTGCCGCGACCGGTTGGGCTGAGGGGAGAGAAAGACATGCTGTGGAAGAGAGCCAGAGATTAATATCAATTAATGATTAAATGCAGAGTGGAGTATAAACAAAGTAAATAAGGTGAATGAGAAACAGTGCATTATGTGAACCCCCCAGCAGACTAGGCCTATAGCAGCATAACTAAGGGATGGTTCAGGGTCACCTGATCCAGCCCTAACTATAAGCTTTATCATAAAGGAAAGTTTTAAGCCTAATCTTAAAAATAGAGAGGGTGTCTGTCTCCTGAATCCAAGCTGGAAGCTGGTTCCACAGAAGAGGGGCCTGAAAGCTGAAGGCTCTGCCTCCCATTCTACTCTTAAGTATCCTAGGAACCACAAGTAAGCCAGCAGTCTGAGAGCAAAGTGCTCTGTTGGGGTGATATGGTACTATGAGGTCTTTGAGATAAGATGGGGCCTGATTATTCAAGACCTTGTATGTGAGGAGAAGAATTTTAAATTCTATTCTAGATTTAACAGGGAGCCAATGAAGAGAAGCCAATATGGGAGAAATATGCTCTCTCTTTCTAGTCCCTGTCAGTACTCTAGCTGCAGCATTTTGGATCAGCTGAAGGCTTTTCAGGAAGCTTTTAGGACAGCCTGATAATAATGAATTACAATAGTCCAGCCTAGAAGTAATAAATGCATGAATGAGCTTTTCAGCATCACTCTGAGAAAGGATGTTTCTAATTTTAGAAATATTGCGCAAATGCAAAAAAGCGGTCCTACATATTTGTTTAATATGTGCATTGAAGGACATATCCTGGTCAAAAATGACTCCAAGATTTCTCACAGTGTTACTGGAGGCCAAAGTAATGCCATCCAGAGTAAGTATCTGGTTAGACACCATGTTTCTAAGATTTGTGGGACCGAGTACAAGAAATTCAGTTTTATCTGAATTTAGAAGCAGGAAATTAGAGGTCATCCAGGCCTTAATATCTTTAAGACATTCCTGCAGTTTAACTAATTGATGTGTGTCATCTGGCTTCATTGATAGGTAAAGCTGAGTATCATCTGCATAACAATGAAAATTGATGCAGTGCTTTCTAGTAATACTGCCTAAGGGAAGCATGTATAATGTAAATAAAATTGGTCCTAGCACAGAACCCTGTGGAACTCCATAATTAACCTTAGTGTGTGAAGAAGACTCCCCATTTACATGAACAAATTGGAGTCTATGAGATAAATATGATTCAAACCACTGCACTGCAGTACCTTTAATACCTATAGCAAGCTCTAATCTCTGTAATAAAATGTTATGGTCAACAGTATCAAAAGCTGCACTGAGGTCCAACAGGACAAGAACAGAGATGAGTCCACTGTCAGAGGCTGTAAGAAGATCATTGGGAACCTTCACTAATGCTGTTTCTGTACTGTGATGAATTCTGAAACCTGACTGAAACTCTTCAAATAAACCGTTCCTCTGCAGATGATCAGTGAGCTGTTTTACAACTACTCTTTCAAGAATCTTTGAGAGAAAAGGAAGGTTGGAGATTGGCCTATAATTAGCTAAGACAGCTGGGTCAGTGATGGCTTTTTAAGCAGAGGTTTAATTACAGCCACCTTGAAGGTCTGTGGTACATAGCCAACTAATAAAGACTGATTGATCATTTTTAAGATTGAAGCATCAATAATTGGAAAGACTTCTTTGAACAGTCTAGTAGGAATGGGATCTAACAAACATGTTGCTGGTTTGGAGGAAGTAACTATTGAAGTTAACTCTGAAAGATCAACTGGAGCAAAAGAGTCTAAACAAATACCAGCAGTGCTGAAAGCAGCCGAACATGAAGAATAATCTTTGAGATGGTTATGAATAATTTTTTCTCGAATGTCTAAAATTTTATTTGTAAAGAAATCCATGAAGTCACTACTAGTTAACGTGAAAGGAATACTCAGCTCTACAGAGCTCTGACTCTTTGTCAGCCTGGCTACAGTGCTGAAAACAAACCTGGGGTTGTTCTTATTTTCTTCAATTAATGATGAATAGTAAGATGTCCTAGCTTTACGGAGGGCTTTTTTATAGAGCAACAAACTCTTTTTCCAGGCTAAATGAGCATCTTCTAATTTAGTGAGACTCCATTCCCTCTCCAGCTTTCGGGTTATCTGCTTTAAGCTGTGCGTTTGTGAATTATACCACGGAGTCAGGCACTTCTGATTTGAAGCTTTCCTTTTCAGAGGAGCCACAGTATCCAAAGTTATACGCAGTGAGGATGTAAAACTATTGACGAGATAATCAACCTCACTGGTAGCAGAGTTTAGGTAGCTGCTCTGCACTGTGTTGGCACTGAAGAGCATAACAATGAAGGAATTAGATCCTTAAACTTAGTTACAGCACTTTCAGAAAGACTTCTACTGTAATAAAACGTATTCCCCACTGCTGTGTAATCCATTAAAGTAAATGTAAATGTTACTAAGAAATGATCAGACAGGAGGGGGCTTTCAGGGAATACTGTTAAGTCTTCAGTTTCTATGCCATATGTCAGGACAAGATCCAGAGTATGATTAAAGTGGTGGGTGGGCTCCTTTACATTTTGAGAGAAGCCAATTGAATCTAACAATAGATTAAATGCAGTGTTGAGGCTGTCATTCTCAGCATCTACATGGATGTTAAAATCACCCACTATAATTATTTTATCTGAACTGAGCACTAAATCAGATAAAAAGTCTGAGAAATCAGACAGAAACTCTGAGTAAGGACCAGGTGGACGATAGATAATAACAAATAAAACAGGTTTTTGATTTTCCCAATTAGGATGGACAAGACTAAGAGTCAGGCTTTCAAAAGAATGAAAACTTTGTCTGGGTCTTTGATTAATTAATAAGCTGGAATTGAAGATTGCAGCTAATCCTCCTCCTCGACCTGTGCTTCGAGCATTCTGACAGTTACTGTGACTCGGGGGTGTTGATTCATTTAAACTAACATATTCATCCTGCTGTAACCAGGTTTCTGTAAGGCAGAATAAATCAATACGTTGATCAATTATTAAATCATTTACTAATAGGGACTTGGAAGAGAGAGACCTAATGTTTAACAATCCACATTTAATTGTTTTATTCTTTGGTGCAGTTGATGAAGCTGTATTATTTATTGTTTTTGAATTTTTATGCTTAAATAGCTTTTTGCTGATTTTAGCTTTGTTTTTTGGTGGTCTGGGAGCAGCACCGACTCTGTGGGGATGGGGTTTTGGGGGGATGGCAGGAGGAGAGAAGCTGCAGAGAGGCGTGTAAGACTGCAACTCTGCTTCCTGGTCTCAACCCTGGGTAGTCAGTTTTTAGGAGGGTTAATAAATTTGGCCAGATTTCTAGAAATGAGAGCTGCTCCATCCAAAGTGGGATGGATGCCGTCTCTCCTAACAAGACCAGGTTTTCCCCAGAAACTTTGCCAGTTATCTATGAAGCCCACGTCATGGTCCAAGGACCTCCACCAGATGCTCCCAACACCCCCCACTTCATGTTTAGGTGTGCCAGGTCTGTCCAGTGCCCTCCCCCGCCACCTAATCAAACTCACCACCATGTGGTGATCAGTTGATAGCGCTGCTCCTCTCTTTAACTTTTGTCCAAGACATATGGCCACAGGTACAGTACCAGTCAAAAGTAATTTCCTGCTTCTAAATTCAGATAAAACTGAAATTCTTGTACTCGGCCCCACAAATCTTAGAAACATGGTGTCAAACCAGATACTTACTCTGGATGGCATTACTTTGGCCTCCAGTAACACTGTGAGAAATCTTGGAGTCATTTTTGACCAGGATATGTCCTTCAATGCACATACTAAACAAATATGTAGGACCGCTTTTTTGCATTTGCGCAATATTTCTAAAATTAGAAACATCCTTTCTCAGAGTGATGCTGAAAAGCTCATTCATGCATTTATTACTTCTAGGCTGGACTATTGTAATTCATTATTATCAGGCTGTCCTAAAAGCTCCCTGAAAAGCCTTCAGCTGATCCAAAATGCTGCAGCTAGAGTACTGACAGGGACTAGAAAGAGAGAGCATATTTCTCCCATATTGGCTTCTCTTCATTGGCTCCCTGTTAAATCTAGAATAGAATTTAAAATTCTTCTCCTCACATAAAAGGTCTTGAATAATCAGGCCCCATCTTATCTCAAAGACCTCATAGTCCCATATCACCCCAACAGAGCACTTCTCTCTCAGACTGCTGGCTTACTTGTGGTTCCTAGGATACTTAAGAGTAGAATGGGAGGCAGAGCCTTCAGCTTTCAGGCCCCTCTTCTGTGGAACCAGCTCCCAGCTTGGATTCAGGAGACAGACACCCTCTCTATTTTTAAGATTAGGCTTCAAACTTTACTTTATGATCAAGCTTATAGTTAGGGCTGGATCAGGTGACCCTGAACCCTCCCTTTATCATGACCTTCATGTCCATGACGAGTTTGCAAACTTCAGATCACAACTGAAAAAGAGCCCAGCAACTTTTGCATATACCTAAGTGTTGCAAAACCAATGCAATGAAATAATCCTTCAAAACAGTGGAAGGAAGTGGCATAACTTAAGCTGGGATGAGAACACAAATAATCTTGAAAGTAAAGATGATGAGTAGTCACGGGGAGGGAGGGAAAGGGAGAAATCTAAACATTTTTAACAACCTTCCAGTATGACCCTCCCTGCCACTGTAGTAAATTGCTCTAAATGAGGTCATTCGTGTGCTAGTCAGCTTGTAAGGCGTTTTATGTCCATCCAGTAATTGTCAAAGTGATCCTGAGGAAATCACTCTTACTTTAGTTGGCAGATAGGATCACGGATGTCGGCTCTTTCCTTTTTATCCTCCAAACATCAGAAGGAAAAGCACCAGAGAAACAAAACATAACTGTGACAGAACCCTTACGTGTGTGTGTGTGTTTGTGTGTGCGTGTGCGTGTGTGTGACTGTCGTTGGGTAAAAGGAGGTAGGTAATTGGTTAAAATAGGGACACAGAGCTGTTGCAGGGGGTCAGTGGATGGCCTAGTAAAAATGTGGAGTGAAATGAATGAATGTGATACTTTTCATGGTGATTGTGATGTAAGGAAACCAAACAAATGGCTGATAACTTTATTTCACCAAAATTCAAACTGGACTTTTAACTTTTTTTTACTTTCATAAATACATTAAATTGTGGGGTCAGGAAGGCATGACTGATTTTCAGTTTCTATAGGAAGATATGTAAGAAAAGGTCTGAAAATCATGAGGACAGGGTGTAATATCTCGCCATAACAAATTTGTTTCATCTGCCCTCTGCTGGAGAGTTAGAGGACCAACACTGTGTCAGTCTAATACTTTGTCACGGTCCCCTGGGGGCTCTGGCCGGCCCTTTTGGTTATATTTTCTATTATGTTTTCTTTTTCTGCCTGTATGTTTGTGGCTGTATCGTGTGGAGTCTTGTCTGATGCAGAGGTAGGCAGGTCTTGGGGACTCCACCTACCTGAGGGTCACCTGTGGCTGATCTCATCACTCACCTGCTCTTCATGTACTCTGATGGAGTGGAGTTTTAAGCCGGTGGAAACTCTCAGTCAACACCAGATCTGAATGCTTGGGTTAATTCTTTTTTCCACGCAGACCTTTGTGCTGGGAAATTCCTCTTTGGAGTTGGTGATTTAATGTGTGTGTGAGACGCCGCAGCCTCAGGCGGCCGTAGACCTCCTGCAGCTTTGTGTTTTGTTTTTTTACACAACTTTTGGAATAAACTCTGTTTAGACTTTATCTCTGTGTCCAGCATCAGAGTCCTCACCAGCAAGTAATGGCACACTTACACAAAGATATCATTTTGTCCCTCTTCTCCTCCATCAGCAGGATTACTGGTGCACATTCACAGAGCATCAACAGATTTTAAAAACAGATCAAAAGTAGACTTTATTATATTTACGCAAAAAAACTGCACACCTTGTTGGACTCCTCTCACTTTGCTTACAACATGCATCGGTCAGTGTGAGGGCTGGAAGACCACAGCACATTTTTATTCTTTGATCCATCTATGCAGGTTCTTCCTCCTCCTCATCTGCATTCTCGTCCTCCTAATCTGCTCTGCTTCTTGGTCTCAAATCTGACTACCCAGGGTTGAGACCAGGAAGCAGAGCTGCAGTCTTACACGCCTCTCTGCAGCTTCTCTCCTCCTGCCATCCCCCCAAAACCCCATCCCCACAGAGTCGGTGCTGCTCCCAGACCACCAAAAACCAAAGCTAAAATCAGCAAAAAGCTATTTAAGCATAAAAATTCAAAAACAATAAATAATACAGCTTCATCAACTGCACCAAAGAATAAAACAATTAAATGTGGATTATTAAACATTAGGTCTCTCTCTTCCAAGTCCCTATTAGTAAATGATTTAATAATTGATCAACGTATTGATTTATTCTGCCTTACAGAAACCTGGTTACAGCAGGATGAATATGTTAGTTTAAATGAATCAACAACCCCGAGTCACAGTAACTGTCAGAATGCTCGAAGCACAGGTCGAGGAGGAGGAGTAGCAGCAATCTTCAATTCCAGCTTATTAATTAATCAAAGACCCAGACAAAGTTTTCATTCTTTTGAAAGCCTGACTCTTAGTCTTGTCCATCCTAATTGGGAAAATCAAAAACCTGTTTTATTTGTTATTATCTATCGTCCACCTGGTCCTTACTCAGAGTTTCTGTCTGATTTCTCAGACTTTTTATCTGATTTAGTGCTCAGTTCAGATAAAATAATTATAGTGGGTGATTTTAACATCCATGTAGATGCTGAGAATGACAGCCTCAACACTGCATTTAATCTATTGTTAGATTCAATTGGCTTCTCTCAAAATGTAAAGGAGCCCACCCACCACTTTAATCATACTCTGGATCTTGTCCTGACATATGGCATAGAAACTGAAGACTTAACAGTATTCCCTGAAAGCCCCCTCCTGTCTGATCATTTCTTAGTAACATTTACATTTACTTTAATGGATTACACAGCAGTGGGGAATAAGTTTTATTACAGTAGAAGTCTTTCTGAAAGTGCTGTAACTAAGTTTAAGGATCTAATTCCTTCATTATTATGCTCTTCAGTGCCAACACAGTGCAGAGCAGCTACCTAAACTCTGCTCCCAGTGAGGTCGATTATCTCGTCAATAGTTTTACATCCTCACTGCGTATAACTTTGGATACTGTGGCTCCTCTGAAAAGGAAAGCTTCAAATCAGAAGTGCCTGACTCCGTGGTATAATTCACAAACGCACAGCTTAAAGCAGATAACCCGAAAGCTGGAGAGGGAATGGCGTCTCACTAAATTAGAAGATGCTCATTTAGCCTGGAAAAAGAGTTTGTTGCTCTATAAAAAAGCCCTCCGTAAAGCTAGGACATCTTACTACTCATCATTAATTGAAGAAAATAAGAACAACCCCAGGTTTGTTTTCAGCACTGTAGCCAGGCTGACAAAGAGTCAGAGCTCTGTAGAGCTGAGTATTCCTTTCACTTTAACTAGTAGTGACTTCATGGATTTCTTTACAAATAAAATTTTAGACATGAAAGAAAAAATGATTCATAACCATCTCAAAGATTATTCTTCATGTTCGGCTGCTTTCAGCACTGCTGGTATTTGTTTTGACTCTTTTGCTCCAGTTGATCTTTCAGAGTTAACTTCAATAGTTACTTCCTCCAAACCAGCAACATGTTTATTAGATCCCATTCCTACTAGACTGTTCAAAGAAGTCTTTCCAATTATTGATGCTTCTATCTTAAAAATGATCAATCAGTCTTTATTAGTTGGCTATGCACCACAGACCTTCAAGGTGGCTGTAATTAAACCTCTACTTAAAAAGCCATCACTGACCCAGCTGTCTTAGCTAATTATAGGCCAATCTCCAACCTTCCTTTTCTCTCAAAGACTCTTGAAAGAGTAGTTGTAAAACAGCTAACTGATCATCTGCAGAGGAACGGTTTATTTGAAGAGTTTCAGTCAGGTTTCAGAATTCATCACAGTACAGAAACAGCATTAGTGAAGGTTCCCAATGATCTTCTTACAGCCTCTGACAGTGGACTCATCTCTGTACTTGTCCTGTTGGACCTCAGTGCAGCTTTTGATACTGTTGATCATAACATTTTATTACAGAGATTAGAGCTTGCTATAGGTATTAAAGATACTGCACTGCAGTGGTTTGAATCATATTTATCTCATAGACTCCAATTTGTTCATGTAAATGGGGAGTCTTCTTCACACACTAAGGTTAATTATGGAGTTACACAGGGTTCTGTGCTAGGACCAATTTTATTTACATTATACATGCTTCCCTTAGGCAGTATTATTAGAAAGCATTGCATCAGTTTTCATTGTTATGCAGATGATATTCAGCTTTACCTATCAATGAAGCCAGATGACACACATCAATGAGTTAAACTGCAGGAATGTCTTAAAGATATTAAGGCCTGGATGACCTCTAATTTCCTGCTTCTAAATTCAGATCAAACTGAATTTCTTGTACTCGGTCCCACAAATCTTAGAAACATGGTGTCTAACCAGATACTTACTCTGGATGGCATTACTTTGGCCTCCAGTGGCACTGTGAGAAATCTTGGAGCCATTTTTGACCAGGATTTGTCCTTCAATGCACATATTAAACAAATATGTAGGACCGCTTTTTTGCATTTGCGCAATATTTCTAAAATTAGAAACATCCTTTCTCAGAGTGATGCTGAAAAGCTAATTCATGCATTTATTACTTCTAGGCTGGATTATTGTAATTCATTATTATCAGGCTGTCCTAAAAGCTCCCTGAAAAGCCTTCAGCTGATCCAAAATGCTGCAGCTAGAGTACTGACAGGGACTAGAAAGAGAGAGCATATTTCTCCCATATTGGCTTCTCTTCATTGGCTCCCTGTTAAATCTAGAATAGAATTTAAAATTCTTCTCCTCACATACAAGGTCTTGAATAATCAGGCCCCATCTTATCTCAAAGACCTCATAGTACCATATCACCCCAATAGAGCACTTCTCTCTCAGCCTGCTGGCTTACTTGTGGTTCCTAGGATACTTAAGAGTAGAATGGGAGGCAGAGCCTTCAGCTTTCAGGCCCCTCTTCTGTGGAACCAGCTCCCAGCTTGGATTCAGGAGACAGACACCCTCTCTATTTTTAAGATTAGGCTTAAAACTTTCCTTTATGATCAAGCTTATAGTTAGGGCTGGATCAGGTGACCCTGAACCCTCCCTTAGTTATGCTGCTATAGGCCTAGTCTGCTGGGGGGTTCTTGTAATGCACTGTTTCTTCTCATTCACCTTATTTATTTTGTTTATACTTCAATCTGCATTTAATCATTAATTGATATTAATCTCTGGCTCTCTTCCACAGCATGTCTTTCTCTCCCCTCAGCCCAACCGGTCACGGCAGGTGACCCCCCCTCCCTGAGCCTGGTTCTGCTGGAGGTTTCTTCCTGTTAAAGGGAGTTTTTCCTTTCCACTGTCACCAAGTGCTGCTCATAGGGGGTCGTTTTGACTGTTGGGTTTTCTCTGTATTATTGTAGGGTCTTTACCCACAATACAAAGCGCCTTGAGGCGACAGTTTGTTGTGATTTGGCGCTATATAAATAAAATGGAATTGAATTGAATTGAATGAGTACCTGTCAGCGAGTGTGCTGACAGGTACCAACAGGCCAAGCAGAATGTGGCTCTAACAGTAGCAAAGCAAAACCTCAGGTGTGGGAGGAGTTCAATGAGGCCATGGAGCAGGACTTTCCATTGGACTCAGGGCATTTCTGGTAAATTGTCAGGCAACTCAGGAAGGGGTAGCAGCTTCCTGCTAATGCTGTATACAGTGAGGATGGAGTGCTGCTGACCTTAACTAAGGATATAGTCAGGTGGTGCATTTTTTGCATGCATTTTTTGTTTTTCTACAGTATCAGGTTTTGTGAAAAACTTACATTCGTGATCCTAAGGACACATACTGTCCTCTATCCAAAAACTGTTGTAAAAATATTATAAAGTAATATTTTTTCCACTTTAAATGATCCAGTCTTTTAAAACTACTTCAGCTTGAAATAAATATATCAAATATTACATATATTTTTGGGTATTTTAACCCTTCAAAGGCCAGTATTCTTACATACGCCACTGTTTTTTTTTTATCAAACATCCAAATAACTAAAATAATTTACATAAAATACATTTTACGGAGGAGAGGAACATGGCGATGCAAATGTTAGCACTGTTGGCACACACCAAGAAGATAAGAAGGTCCTGGGTTCAAATCCACCTTCTGCCTGGGGCCTTACTGTGTGGAGTTTTCATGTTATCCACATGTATGTGTGGGTTCTCTTAGGGGACTCCAGCTTCCTACCACAGTCCAAAAACATGCAATTTGTAGGGATAAGTCATTTGGTGATTCTGAATTGCCCATCGATGTGAATGGTTATCTGTCTCTCTGTCTTGGCCCTGTGACAGGCTGGTGACCTGTGCAGGGTGTACCCTCCCTCTCGCCCTATGGCAGCTGGGATAGGCTCCAGACCCTCTGTGACGCAGATTGGATAAGTGGAACCAAATGAATGGAATATTTGATTTTTATTAGGCCATGAGATGGTAAATGATTGGCAGCAATATGTTTTTTCATGCATTTTTTTGTTTTTCCTGCAGTGACAAATAAAAAAAAATCATACTTGAGGTTCTGAGGACAAAAAATGTCACCTTCTCAAAAACTGCTGTAAAAATATAGAGCAAAAGAGAAAGACGGTGAGAGACAGAGTGGGTGAGAGACAGACAGGGTGAGTGAGAGACAGACAGGGTGGGTGAGAGACAGACAGGATGGGAGAGTGTAGAGCTATGTGTCTGTCTGTGATTGTGAGAGTCCAGCTAAGGTAAAGCGGAGACTGCAAATGGACAAACTGTGGTGGTCTTTGCATGTAAAATGCATGTAAAATTCCCATATTTGCATGTAAAATTCACGCTGCTTCTTACTTCTACATTTACTGATGAGAGAGGGGCCTGCAGCAGCACCTTGTAGATTTGAGTTGATTCATTTTTTGACCTGTAAACACCATGCCATGTGCTGTAAAATCTTGTCATCTCCAAAAGGGCTAATCCTGCGCTACTGTTCATTCTTATAGCCATGGCTGCAGTGCAGGTGCAGAATCTACCTGAGCGAGAACCAGAACAAAGTCCAATTTTGTTTTGGTTCTTGCTGCTGAGGCCTCTTTGAAGCTCTGAAAGGTCCCTCATTGTTTATTATTCTTGAATTAGGTTTATAAAGCAGAATCTGGCCTTCAAAGAGAAAAGACTTGAAGTTGGACATCACACACACGCGCACACACACACACACACGTGCACATGCATGCCCGTGCACACATATACACACATACACGATGATCCAACATCAATAGTGACACACACTTCTTATTTCGGGAGCAAGAAAACCTTGCAGAAAACAGTAAAAAATGTGTAATTTTGATGCATGCATTGAATGGTAAAAAAGTAGCGCCACCTGGTGGACAAATATAAAAATCAAAAATTCAAAGTCAGTAGTCCAAAATAAAATCTTAATGAAAAAGATTGCATTGGTTTATGTGAAGATAAACGTGTGATCAAAAATGCCATTTTCAATGGTTTTGAATGGGACATTTTGTGTCCCTAGGATAACGAGTGTGACTTTTTGAATTGCTAAGCTAATTTAGGCTATAAAACTGATTTGACAGTTCTAAAATTTGTTGAAAATGATTAACCTTTGGCAAGTTTGAGTTATGTTCAATCAGCACAGACAAAGTGGCAGGCAAATTAAAAAAAAAAAAAACGCAAAATGTCCCTAAGATCTCCTAAGGGTTAATTGGAGGGGAAGGTGAACTCCCGCGGGTTGGGAGTTTGGGCACCCCTGATGTAGCTGCAGCCATAGAATATACAGGACTTTGTAACATAGAGAAGAACAGAGGATTGCTTCACGAGATCTAACTTTGTATTTGTTGCAGAGATCAACAGGTTCAATCAGGTTCTTAGTGCAGTTTTTCTGATCTGAGTCTTTGTGGACGTGTAGTTCCATTTCTGGAGGTGCGTGTCAGTTATGTACGTAGGACCGACACAGAACTCTAAATCAGGCTTTATTAGATTGATGGATGATAATTTTTGCATATAATCCAGAAGAGTTACACTTATATATCATCATTTAATGTGTCCCAGAGTGCCGTTTTCTTCCACTAATGGGTTTGCAGAAATCACGTAAAAAGCACACACACAAATATATATATATAATCGAGCTCTTTTATCGATCAGTTTTCTATCAATTACTCCATCAATTAATCAAGTAATTGGATAAGATAATTTTTCATATTAACAGTTCATCTGCACATTTTAACTTCCATTGGAATAAATAAAACTACAATTAACAGGAATAGCCTATAGAAAACTTATAGAGCTCTTCTTGTAAAAGCAAATATGTAAAACTGACAGACATGACAGGCTCTAAAAAATCTCCATTGGAGGCAGTTTAAAGCCAGATTAAATAAATCTATGATGATCGTGGTGTATTAATAAAATACAAGATAAACTTTAATGATTCCACAACGGGGACATTTGCATATTACAGCAGCTAAAGTACAGAGAAGGATGAAGTAAAATAAAATAGAAAACACTATATACAAAATTACACACATATACATCATAACTATATACAGTACAGTATAGAGACAGTGTGGTGTGGAAGTGCTTGGGTGGAGGTGTTTTATTAATTTTTATTTAGGAATAAAAAAAAACTGACAGTGTTGGTCTGAGGCGATTTGCTGTGTCTTGGATGGATGTGTTCTTGGAGAAAAAATCCTCGCTGACAAAGTCTTAATGCATATATAAAAGTTTATTACAAACAGTGTCAATACAGATGCTTCTCGAGCCATCTGGGAGAGGAGTCCCAATCTTCCTAACTCAACTCAACAAAGAGATCCCAGAGGTTATATAGTGTTGGCGAAACCCCCACATCCTAACTTTCCATACATGGCTATGAAAACAACTTCAACCTATACTTATATTGGACATCTGGTCAATTCCTTATATGGAAGCAAGAGAGCCTGCAAAGGGGACCCTATGCATTCTTTGAGCTGAGGCCAAACCTTTATGTTAAAATTCAGGTTACTTCTTTTTGCCCGAAACCTTAAAGAAAAGACCAAACATTCAACATATATGTTTTAACATAGCAGTACAGACACCACAGATTCTTTCTTTCTGGTATAACTTTCACAGCCCTAGAAAAGAGTGAAGAAGCAGAAAGTGAAGCTCTGATTGGTCCAGGGGCTTCTGATTCTGCTGCTAATGATACCATACGGGCCTCGACACAGGCTTCATTTGGACCCTTTTGCTCGGTACAGGCCTCAGGGCTTTGGTACAAGACGTAACATCACTACTCCAGGAATGGAGGCATTTGGAGGCTGAAATTGGCTCTCTGGGACACTTTTTGTAGTGAACTGATGAAAGCTGTGTCTCACATGGAGTGGATGTTAGTCCAACACATCAGACATGAGCTCTGCAGCTGTCAGTTGATGTGAGCATCAATGATTTGTGTTTCCTCTGCAGGTGAAGGTAGAAAGTGTGTGTGAGCTGCAGGGTTATAATAGTTTTGGATTTTACATTATAGTTTGGTTTTAGTTAGTTTTTACTTTTTTTCTTTAATTCAGTTAGTTTAATTAGTTTTCAGAGCGGTTTTTCTTGTTTTTATTAGTTTTTATTTTTGGTTTCATGCTTAGTTTTAGTTTAGTTTCAGTTAGTTTCAGTATTAGTTTTACTATTTTCATACCTAATCAGGTGCAAGATTCAAGGCGCAAAAGTGACTATTGTGTAATGAAAACTTGACAAAAAGATACCATTTAAAGAAATATATTCAACAACCAGCTGTTCACAAGACATGCTAAATTTGTGTAATATGAAGGACACACATGAACATGAACAGGGAGAAACAAAGAAAAACATGAACTCCCAAACTCAATAAATTCTACAATAAACTCCACAATAAAGTTCAGCATCAGTGCAGCAGATTAACAACAGCTACATGTGGTGTTTGACAAAAACAAACTCTTTGAAGGAGTCAAAGCTCAAATCCAGCTGCATCCTGATGTTCTCACCACCTGAAGCTGCTTCTGTTTTGGAGCTAGCTTGGTTAGATGCTGCTAATTAAACTTACAGGGTCTTTGTACACAACCCATGGAAGTTGTCGACCTCATGTCCACATTTATGCTTGTGTAGCTGGATTGTGTGTGTTAATTACCTTATGGTCGTGTGCAGGTGTTTGTACTCAAAGAGCCTCCATAGGGGACTCTGCTGCTTTCTCTGCAGACCGCAGCCATTACTCTGCGGACCAGCGCGGTGAGCGCACGCACATGTGCACGCACTCACACAGTTGTCCTGTGGCGCTCCCAGCTTAAACTCGGAGAGCGGAAAAAATTATTTCATATCAATCCACAAGGCTTAAAAAAAAAAAAACAAGTAAATGAAAGTCAGTTTATCGATAATTTCAGTTAGTTTTGTAAACTCACAATTCAGTTTTAATTAGTTATCGTTTTTTCCTTTTAATTATAGTTTTTATTTATTTCAGTTAACGACAATGTTTTTTCAATTTCAGTTTTCGTTATTTCGTTCGTTTTCGTTAACTATAATAAGCCTGGTGAGCTGATGTGAATTGAGCAGCATGGATCAGTGTGAGGACAGAGAGGAGGGAGCCCCTCCCTCTAAAACCACTCTGTGTGGGGAACATGAGAGCCAGACCAAAGCTCAGAGGTGAGATGACCATCTCTAACTGTCCATGACTCTTCTCCATGTCACAGCTCAGCACTCACATCACTGCTGCATCATTATTCACAGGAACCCACCTGGACCTGGACTTGGACCTGGACCCAGTTGTGTGTCCTTAAAGAGTGACCGGTCTGTACATCGTTTCATTGATTTTAAAGGTCAGCGTGCGTCTGCTGCAGAGAGGTGAGCTGTCAGTAACATGAACTCTTTGATTTAACTGCTTGATGTTGTTGGATAGAAACTGCAGTGCAAACACGTCGTTCCCTCAATCCCATTGAAACTGTCTCTGAAAAACAAGCCTTTGGTTTCTAAAGAGCTGAAAATCCACTTCAGCAAACAGGAAGTGAAACCTGTTCCAGGTGGGCGGTCCCACCACCTGTCAGTCTCAGCAGACATCAGTCAGTTTAAGGCTCAGAGTCCAAACACTCTGTGCAGGAAGTGTTGGACTCTAACAGGAAGTGTGTGAGACGCCTCTGAGGGGCTTTGCTTGGTAAGGAAACACTTCACATCACAAATATTAATGGTGCAGAAAATCCACAGATCTGAGAACAGAAACATGTGAGATTGAGCCGCTCATTAAATGGAGACATTAACCTTCAAATGTGAACATTACAATAGTAGAAACAGATGTGAATCTGGTTTAAATGTGTGTAAACAGCAGCGTGAGTGAACATGAATAAATGAATGTGATTGAGAGTTCAGCTTCGTACCTGCCTGTTCATTTATGAAGCTACGAGGAGTTTTTGGTGCCAGTTTTCCTCCAATAAACTGTGATGATGATTTCAAAGGATTCATATGAAATCAGGGACGGCTGTGCTGGACTTCAGGAGGCGTTCCCAACAAACAGGAAGTAAAGACTGAGCTGAATATTTGCTCTGTAAAATCATGTCTTTGTTGTTGTTCTCTAACAGCACACAGCAGTCTGCTGTTGTGTTGTTGTTGGCACACAAAGCACCTGTGAGTTTACCTGCTGAGGCTCCAACACTAAAGAAGGATGCAGGTGGCCGCACTGATGCCTGTTCATCATTTCACCAACATGAATCTGTGCAGGAAATGTTCTTGTTGCTCTTCTTCTTCCACACGCTCTGATGTGATTGGAGGACGGTCAGCCAATCACAGCTGCAGCAGGTCACATGTTCCACGCAGACACAGGTCATGTGGGAGCATCATGTGATCCTAAAGTGTGTGGGTGTCCATCAAAGAGCTTGAGGATAGTTTGACAGTGAGGCTGGAGTTTGCACTGAGCTGACTGCATCACACTCAGAGGGTTTCTAATATCCTGAGAAGATTTCCTGCTCTTTGTGTTTGTTATTGTGAGCTCTGAAATGTCAGAGTCAGCAGGTGGAATCAGGTTTCTCTGATCCCTGATGTGGATCATGGTGACCTCGTTTCTAGTTTCCAGCTCAGAGATCAGCTCAGTGGACAAAGAGACTGTAACTCAGTTCCTGTTGTTAATGTGAACTCACTGAGTGTTTGTGGTTTCCCTCTCAGACTGACTCAGGAGGAAGAGGAGGACAGAGCAGAGCCTGCAGGATCCAGCTGTCCGTCCATGAGGAGTGACCGGTCCAAAGATAGACCTCCATTCTTCAGTGATGGACCAACAGAGTAAGAGAACTGTGATGAGCTCCTTCACATGTTTCTGTGTTCCTGATAAATATGAGCTGAAACATCCTCAGATTGTTCCACAAGTCCTGAAGTTTGATTGAAAGAAACCAAAGAAGGAAACAATCTTAGACTCAGTCATTAGTGTTTGAGCAGAGCGATGCTCATATCTGTGGGAGCCTGTTTTTATTGAAAGATCAGAGCTGCTCTGTCTCTCATTCTCATGTCTTTGTGTGCCATCTTTGAGAGTGAGCTGTTAAAGAGTCTGGGGGGGTCACACAGGGACCCAGGGTAACGTCTCAGCAGCTAAAGGCCTGGATCATATTGGGGAGTGTTACTGAGACCACCATCAGGAGAACACTGAGCAGCAGTGGTGTTCATGGCAGGGCTGCACTCCAAAAACACCGCCTACAGCTAAATGTCATGTGGACGATCAACAGGACCCTAAGAGCCTTCATCAAGAACTCAATGGGTATGTGGAGAACAACACTAGAGGCCAACTTCAAGCCCATGGCACACGTCAACATCAAGTGTGGGATTTACCAAGGAGATGCTCTGTCCCCACTGCTGTTCTGCATAGGCCTGAATCCCCTCAGCCAGATCATCAACAAGACTGGCTACGGATACCGACTACAGAATGGAGCAAATATCAGCCACCTCCTGTACATGGATGACATCAAGCTGTATGCTAAGAGTGAACGAGATATCGATTCACTGACCCACACCACCAGGATCTACAGCAATGATATCGGCATGTCATTCGGACTGGAGAAGTGTAGTCGGATGGTAACAAAGAGAGGAAAAGTAGTCAGAACTGAGGGGATTACACTACCAGAAGGCAGCATTGCAGACATTGAGGACAGCTACAAGCACCTTGGAATCCCACAAGCAAATGGGAACCATGAAGAGGCCGCTAGGAAAGCTGCAACCTCCAAGTACCTGCAGAGAGTAAGGCAAGTCCTGAAGAGTCAGCTGAATGGGAAAAACAAGATCCGGGCTATCAACACCTATGCCCTGCCAGTTGTCAGATACCCTGCTGGGATAATAAGCTGGCCAAAGGAGGAGATGGAAGCCACCGATGTTAAGACAAGAAAGCTCCTTACCATGCATGGAGGGTTTCACCCCAAATCCAGCACCCTGAGCCTGTACGCTAAGCGGAAGGAAGGTGGCCGAGGACTAGTGAGTGTCAGAACCACTGTCCTAGATGAAACAATGAAGATCAAGGAATACATCAGGAAGATGGCCACAAAGGATTGTGTGCTTAGTGAGTACCTCAGGCAGCAGAAACCTGAGAAAGAAGAGGACAAAGAACAGGAACCATCATGGAAGGACAGGCCTCTGCACGGCATGTACCACCGGCAGATAGAAGAAGAAGTGGCTGACATAGAGAAATCCTACCAATGGCTGGACAAGGCTGGACTGACAGACAGCACAGAGGCACTAATCATGGCCGCACAAGAGCAAGCTCTAAGTATGAGATCAATAGAGGCTGGGGTCTACAACACCAGGCAAGACCCCAGGTGCAGGCTGTGCAGAGATGCTCCTGAGACAATCCAGCACATAACAGCAGGGTGCAAGATGCTAGCAGGCAGGGCATACATGCCATAACCAAGTGGCCGGCATAGTATATAGAAACATCTGTGTTGAGTATGACCTGGAAGTCCCGAGGTCAAAATGGGACACGCCCCCAAGGGTGGTTGAGACCAACAGAGCTAAGATCCTGTGGGACTTCCAGATACAGACAGACAAACTTGTGGTGGCTAACCAACAGGACATCATAGTGGTGGACAAACAAAGGAAGAAAATCGTAGTGATAGACATCGCAATACCAAGTGACGGGAACATCAAGAAGAAGGAACACAAGAAGCTTGACAAATACCAAGGGCTCAGAGAGCAGCTGGAAAGGATGAGGAAGATGAAGGTAACAGCGGTCCTCGTGGTAGTTGGAACACTCGGGGCAGTGACCCCCAAGTTGGGAGAGTGGCTCCAGCAGATTCCTGGAACAACATCCGAGATCTCTGTCCAGAAGAGCGCAATACTGGGAACAGCTAAGATACTGTGCAGGTCCCTCAAGCTCCCAGGCCTCTGGTAGAGGACCCGAGCTTGGAGGGCAAAAATAGACCGCCCGTAGGGGCGAGCTGGATTTTTTCATATATATATATATATATATATATATATATATATATATATAAATTTTTTTTTTGGGGGGGAGAATATTTATTTATTTACTGTTAATCTAACTGGTGTCTGTAGGCAACCGAAACTGCAGGACGCTCAGGCAGCACAGGGAAACCACATTTAACTGCCAAATAACAAACGATTGCTTATTTATGGTGACAGGTTGCAACCCTGGATATACTATAAGGACCTGATCAAGATTAGAGCCTAAAGATGTTCTATTTGCAAAGCAGAAAGGTCATGTAATGTTAGCTAGCTAACAAATTGACTAATGCTATCCTATTAATTAACAGCTACTGTCAGGACTGCTGTGGCAAACTAAGCAGGAGGGACCTCAGAGCAGGACACAGAAGAGTGCAGGATTGAAACTTGGGATTTTATTTACTGAGTTATAAACTGAGAAGGCTGAACCGAAGGCAGCCATACAAAGAAAACCCGAAACTAGAAATACAAACTGGAAAACTCGAAACTTGAAACAACAAACTAGAAAAACTCGAAAACACGAAAGCAACAGCAGGAATGTCACACAGACATAAAAACGACGAGGACTCGAACAAGGAACAGAGGGAAAACTAAGGGCTTAAATACACACAAGGAAATCAGGGAGAGTGGAAACAACAGGGGACAACAGGTGAACCAAATGAACCTAATGACAAAGGGGAAGCAAAACTAAACACAAAACACAGGGAACATGAGACTACAGAATAACACAGGAAGTGACTAAACATAACAGACACCGACCTAAACACAGAAAACCTGACAAACTGCGCATTACACAAAGAAACAACAAAGGAAAACCACACACTCAAACAACAAACTATAAGAAACAACTTGAAAATACAACAAAAGAAAGCTACACAACAGAAACTCAAAACGTTGGGCCACCGGCCCAGGACCATGACCATGACAGCTAGAAAAGACAAAAACACGTACCTCCATAATGTTCAATGAAGAATTTGTAGCCTTTGTCCAGTTTTGAACGTGTTGTCAGCGAAAACTTGTCTGCATGTAATAGTATATCCTAATACCGTATTTGTGGCAAATGTATTAGATCCCCAGCATCGAGGCGGAATGGAAGTTGTGACGTCATGTGAAAAGGGTCTATACCAAATGAACAACGCAGATAAAATTATTTTTTGCTCTGTGGATGAACTTAAAAAGATTGGCTCTCAGTACTTAATTTATTTTCGGAAAAAACTTACAATGTCTTGTATCTTGAACAAATGTTTTTGACCTCAATACTATGGATATTTGTGTAAAGATACTAACTTGATTTTTTTTTTTGTTGATTTCACAGATTCAGTTATGTTAGATCTACTTCACCACAGAATCACTTTTATCAATGTACATGCATGGTTTACTATCAGGAAACAGCTGAATCAGAGCTAGTTAGCAGCTCTGTAGTCGAGTCCTGAAGGGCAGATGATGAAGTTTGGGAGCTAAAATCATCTCGTTGATCTGAGGATGTTGAGCTGAGGGAGGAACTAATCACATCTCAGAGGGCTGAGTCTTCCTGAGCTAAATGATTTCCAGCTGTTGATCCTAAAGAGGACCTGTTAGCACTTCATTTGGGCTTTTCCTCATTCATAACTGGGCTTTTGCTCCCAATGATCCTGATTGGAATTCAGCTTTATGTCAAAGGTATTCTATCAAGTGCTCGAGGTTCTGTCTGTAAAACATCAGGTTTCCAACATGAGATTTTGAAGCTTTTGGCTCAGAAGTTGTTGATGCTCAGCAGAGCTCTGAGACTCAAAGCAGCACACTAAGCTGAGCTGTTGGTTCTCAGTGGGATCAGCTGGATGAAGAACATTTACAGCTACAGGGAGTCACTGAGTCACTGTTTCTGTCCAAATATCACTGACTGCATCTTTACCCTGTGCTTGAACTCATTCTTGATGGTTCCTCCACAGAGTGGACCAGCAGAGCTCAGTGGGTCCCAGTGGTCAGTCTGCCCAGCAGCATCAAACACAGCTGGACTCCATATTTATGGTCTGTACATGTACAACAAGTACTGTTACATCTATTCTGCTCACAGTCATCTCCATGCTGCTCTTTGGAGACCAGTGGATTGTCAGTGTGTCCAACATGGATCTGATGTTTGGCTCAATGATTTCAGTCTGATTGGCTCATTCATAAAGTATTCTGTTCCAGCTGCTGGAGAACAACATCATCACTTTTGTGAAGGACGAGCTGAAGAAGATCCAGAAGATCCTGAGTCCAG
Source organism: Archocentrus centrarchus (assembly GCF_007364275.1). NCBI lineage: Eukaryota > Metazoa > Chordata > Actinopteri > Cichliformes > Cichlidae > Archocentrus > Archocentrus centrarchus. The sequence continues at coordinate 1,001,947 of NW_022060277.1, read as the reverse complement.
ATTACCCAGAATGCTTAGAGAGGGAGGATGAAGAGCAGAGGAGGAGCAGCAGAGAGGCATTAGTGAAGATCACACTGGACTTCCTGAGGAGAATGAAGCAGGAGGAGCTGGCTGAGCATCTGCAGAGCAGTAAGAGGATTTCTCTAAAGATTGAAGCTGCTGGATGAATGAGACATTTACTGAAGTTTAAAGAGATTAAACAGCATGGATTCAAACAGGCATTCTTTATGGAGATGAAATAGTCACATCTATTTTGTAAAACATTAACCGATGTTCTTTATTCATTCAGACCGTCCTGCTGCAGTTTGTGGACGTGAACTTAAATCTGCTCTGAAGAAGAAGTTCCAGTGTGTGTTTGAGGGCATCACTAAAGCAGGAAACCCAACCCTCCTGAATCAGATCTACACAGAGCTCTACATCACAGAGGGAGGGGCTGCAGAGGTCAATGAGGACCATGAGGTCAGACAGATTGAAACAGCATCCAGGAAACCAGACAGAGCAGAAACAACAATCAGACAAGAAGACATCTTTAAAGGCTCACCTGGAAGAGATGAACCAATCAGAACAGTGCTGACAAAGGGAGTGGCTGGCATTGGGAAAACAGTCCTAACACAGAAATACACCCTCGACTGGGCTGAAGACAAAGCCAACCAGGACATCCAGTTCATGTTTCCATTGACTTTCAGAGAGCTGAATGTGCTGAAAGAGGAAAAGTTCAGCTTGGTGGAACTTGTTCATCACTTCTTCACTGAAACCAAAGAAGCAGGAATCTGCAGCTTTGAACACTTCCAGGTTGTGTTCATCTTTGATGGTCTGGATGAGTGTCGACTTCCTCTGGACTTCCACAAAACTACAATCCTGACTGACCCTAGAAAGTCCACCTCAGTGGATGTGCTGCTGACAAACCTCATCAGGGGGAACCTGCTTCCCTCTGCTCACCTCTGGATAACCACACGACCTGCAGCAGCCAATCAGATCCCTCCTGAGTGTGTTAGCAGGGTGACAGAGGTCAGAGGGTTCACTGACCCACAGAAGGAGGAGTACTTCAGGAAGAGATGAGGAGATGAGGAGCAGGCCAGCAGGATCATCTCCCACATCAAGACATCACGAAGCCTCCACATCATGTGCCACATCCCAGTCTTCTGCTGGATCACTGCTACAGTTCTGGAGGATGTGCTGAAGACCAGAGAGGGAGGAGAGCTGCCCAAGACCCTGACTGAGATGTACATCCACTTCCTGGTGGTTCAGGCCAAAGTGAAGAAGGTCAAGTATGATGGACTTGTTCCTCCGCTTCCTCCTGGGTCTTTCACTGCAGACCAATCAGAGTCTCCTACGAGGCCTGCTGACACAGACAGGAAGTAGCTCACAGACCAATCAGGAAACAGTCCAGTACATCAAGAAGAAGCTCAGTGAGAATCTGTCTGCAGAGAAAAGCATCAATCTGTTCCACTGTCTGAATGAACTGAATGATGGTTCTCTAGTGGAGGAGATCCAACAGTCCCTGAGATCAGGAAGTCTCTCCACAGATAAACTGTCTCCTGCTCAGTGGTCAGCTCTGGTCTTCATCTTACTGTCATCAGAAGAAGATCTGGATGTGTTTGACCTGCAGAAATACTCTGCTTCAGAGGAGGCTCTGCTGAGGCTGCTGCCAGTGGTCAAAGCCTCCAACAAAGCTCTGTGAGTAAATGTATTGAATCAAATCCAATCATTGTGGGTGCTCGCAATCATGTGATACTCTTTATGTGTCATAGAGACAGTCATCACATTTCTCAGACATTTCCCAGTTAAACTCTTATTAAAGTACCATCCAGATCCAGTCTGTGGTGGACACATAGCTGATAATTATTAACTCCTCCAAATAAATTCAAACACATATAAAAAGAATAAAAATCAATGACATTTAGTTCCTACCAAAAGCATGTGGAATAATCTAGTGCTCTGTAATTCTGCTGTTCTCCATTGAGTTCTTATTCCTGTAGGTTCTTTAATCAGATCTAAAAAAAAATAAAAATGTTGATTCACAAAACAAAATGTGTCTTCTCCACCCAGTCAGTATACATTACCTTCATTTTATTCCTATGCTTGAGAAATTTCATAATCAGTGTTCTTAGTGGAGTATTATCTCTCTTGATGAAGCCTCTACAGAAAACTTCATCCATCACCACCAAGTACTTCCAGTATTTTTAAGTATGAAGGTCTGATCCTCCAGCACCCTCTCACAAGTTCACTTTCCTTGAGCTGTTCAGCCATGATTCTGTTTCCAGGTCCAGGAATATATCCTGACACAAAGCTGTCACTCAGCTTGACCATCTTTTTCAAAATAGCCAATTTATATCATTCTGTGCACTTGCCTATGAGTGTGGTGTTTGTAGAGAACAATTCCTCCAAGTCCATAATTACTACTACTTAAGTTAAAATTAAATTTAAGTATAAGTGTATAAAATGCACTATATTGCCAAAAGTATTCACTCACCAATCAAGGTCACTGAATCCAGGTGTTCCAGTCACTTCCACAGGTGTATAAACCAGCACCTAGGCATGCAGACTGCTTCTACAAACATCAGTGAAAGAATGGGTCGCTCTCAGGAGCTCAGTGAGTCCCAGCATGGTACCGTGATAGGATGATACCTGTGCAACAAGTCCAGTCACTGCTAAATGTTCCACAGTCAGCTGTTAGTGGGATTATAACAAAGTGGAAGCAACTCAGCCATGAAGTGGTAGGCCATGCAAAATCACAGAGTGGGGTCACCTGCACACTCTGCTGAGGCACATAGTGCACAGAGGTCACCTCCAAGATTCAATCAGGACAAATCTCCAAACTTGGTCTTAAGATTTGTTCAAGAAGAGTGCATCGAGAGCTTCATGGAATGGGTTACCATCCTAGCAGCTGCATCCAAGCCTTGGATCACGGGGCCTTAAGCAATGCATCGAATGCAGCGATGTAAAACAGATCAAGCAGTGAAGACATGGATGAGCCAGTTTGGTGTGGAAGAACTTGACTGGCCTGCACAGAGTCCTGACTGTGAGCCAGGTCTTCTTATCCAACATCATTGTCTGACCTCACACATCTTCTTCTGGAAGAATGGTCAAAAATTCCCATAAACACAGCTAAACCTTCACAGAAGAGTTGAAGCTGTTATAGCTGCGAAGGGTGGACCCACATCATATTAAACCCTCTGGATGAAGAATGGATGTTACCCAGGTTCATATGTATGTGAAGCCATCAATTACAGCAAGTCGTCCAGATCTTTAAGCAGCAAAGCAGCCCCAGACCATCACACTACCACCACCGTGTTTGGCCATGAATTTTTCTCTCTACCAGAAAATCCCAGTTATCTGGCCATTAATTCTGGTTTGGTTGTACATCAGGACAATGATCTGAAACGTACATGCACGTCCACTTCTGAAGGGCTCAGGAAAAAATAAAAGTCTAAAATCAAAGTATTAACCCTATAACGCCATCAATCGCTGCTGAAGCACCTGTTATGTACACTTACCTGCCGTGAACACCTGTTTAAGACTGAGCGTATCACCGCTGAGCCGGCTGATCAAAGGAACTTTAACTTACCATAATTCTGCGACCGTTTGTCCTATTGGAAAAATTCAAATGATGACTGAAAGCTGAGAAAATGTGCTTCACAGACAATGTTAGGTCATTACGGTAATTGCTGCCAGAAGTCTGCAAACTGCGGCACTTTTGAAGTACGCTGTGTCACATTCAACACATTTGGCATTATAAGGTTAACTTAAACTTAAATCTCTTTGAGATGCTTTTATTGAGCCTTAATGCTAGAAAATCCTCCAGTTTGCCTGAATTGAAACAATTCTGCAAATGAGCGGGCCAAAGTTCCTCCCCAGTAATGTGAAGTTCCTGCTGTCAGTTATTTAATTTAAGGGGCAAATACTTTTCATGCAGGGCCAGCTATATTTAGATAGCTTTCTTTCCCCCTCAACAAAATAATCATTTAAAAACATGAGCAAATACAGAATGCAGTATGGAGAGCTGTTTCATTCCAAATTAATTAAATAATTAATGAATTAATTAATAAATACTGCTATTGATAAATTATTAATAAATATTCCATTAAATAAATAAATATCCCCATGAAATAAAACAAAAATATTTTTTAAAGAAATGTTTATTTTATTTTATTTTAATTTATTTCAAGATTTATTTTTTTACTTCATGATTTATTCATTTATTTATTTCATAATGGAGTTTTATTTTGTGACACTTTTATTTTGTAAAGTTACTTTACATATTTCAGTGACTTTTATTTTTTAACCCAGTTTTTCATTTTGAAGCTTTTTTTATTTCACGTTCTTATATTCAAATGAGGGGGCGGAGTTTTATCTGTGGGGCAGTGCTGGTCAGGAGTAGCAGAGGATAGCGGCCAAAAAGTTTGAAATAAAAATATTATGATTCTGTGACATAAAATAAACTTTTAAGATGTTTTCAGGGAGTGTAGCCAATATGAAAAAAATCAGGAAATACATTTTCACACTGCTGGAACTTATTGCTGCCTTTCAGCAGGCTTCATGAGACTGGCTAATCTAAACATAATCTGCCTTTTGGGACACTGGCCGTAAAACAGCTTGTTTCAGATGACCTGAGGGTCTGCACCAAGGTTCTGTATGTGATAATGGTTATTAGTATTTAACAATAATATGATCACAGATATTAGAATTGGAAAAGTGACCAACAGTACTGTATGCCTGTACCAGCAGGTACTGAGCTAGTATCACTAAATCTACCACCTCCCTGTACCTTGTCTTTTCAGATTTATTTATTTTATTGCCCTTTAAGGCCATTAATAATCAAAGGCACCAAAGTCAAGGAAAGGACCAGTATTGTGTCTATAAATGACAGACAACTGGACCAAGAACCAATTTTAAACTGTATCATTAGTTCTTCGCTCTCTTAGTAGAAGGTTGAAAATCCCAAAGATAGCAGTTTTACAGGATAAAATAGCAATTTTGCCCCAAGAAGGTGATTTCCCGAGAGTTATTAACTGAAAAAGTGGTATAATCACAGAATGGTGTGCAGTGTGTCCTCTATAGATTTTGAGTAAACTGGACATGCAGAGGACAAAAGAAGGGGCAGTCCTAAAACACTATTTACATCTGTCATGAAATGTGCTGTGTGTGTCAGGTTAGGACCCAATAATGCAGACTCCAGAGACAGAATATAAACTCAAAAAAAACGCAGCTTTATTGGTGGAAACCTTGGAAAACAAAACTGGTCAGTGCCAGCAAAACAAGTTACAAAATCACTGGAAGCATGGAGAAACACTGAAGGAGAGCACACAGTGGAGGAACCAGACGATGTCGGACATCTAACAACCTGACAAAGAACTGACGAGAACCTAGACAATAGAAACGCAGGACAAAGGTCCCGAGACTAAACAGGGAGCAGTAGAGTCCAAAACAGGCCCAAGAACTGAACAAAGACTGAGCCGGACCCTCGGGCTCTGGACTCACTGAACTCACTGGAGGCTCACACTGTGCTGGACCTTCGGGCTTTGGACTCAGTGGAGGCTCGGCCTGAGCCGAAACATCTGGCTGCTCGGGCTCCGGACTTGGCTCCAGATGTGGCTCGGCCTGAGGTGGGAGTGAAGACTCGGGCTGAGGAGCTGCTGCAGCTGACTCTGAAGACTCTGACTGAAGGCGCTGTAGACTGAAGAGGAAGCTGGGACCACTCTGCAGGGCGTGCAGTCGTTTCTTCAGATGATTGGGGCTGCTTTTGAGGGTCCTTTGCTACTCCTTGAGGCTCAGCTTGCCCCACCCGTGGAAACAGAACGGGTGCAGGAGTGAACCTATCCTCAGCTACTCCCATCTGTAGAACAGGAACGAGTGGAGAGGCGGGCCTGTCCATGGCTGCCCCCCCCCCCCCCCCCCCCCCCCTTCACTCACGGGAACAGAACAGATGCAGGAGTGAGCCTGTCCTTGGCCACTCCTACCCGAAAAAACTGAAAGGGTGTGGGTGCTGGGTGCCTCGCAGGAGCATAGCTCACTGTCTTTATAGCATCCACAGTCTCTAAAAACAATCTTTTCTGTGCCCAAATTATTAGCCACAGTCTCACAGTGTCAAAAAGTGGGCGAATGACTCCTCGGTGTTAAACCGCACACCTCTGAGGAAAACTCTCTCTCTCTCTGATTTCCTTGGCTTGGGCGGATGAGGTAACGGCGTCACCAGGAACCGTTCCACCCGGCTGGTTCTCCCAGAGCCAGGCGAGTGCCACTGTACAGATTGGTGTCCATGGGGTCCATTGTGCGGTCAGGTCATTCTGTCATGAAACGTGTTGTGTGTGTGGCGGGTTAGGACATAAAAAATGCAGACTCCAGAGACAGAATGTAAACTCAGAAAAACCTCAGCTTCATTGCTGGAAACCATGGAAAACAAGTTACAAAATCACTGGAAACACAGAGAAACACTGAAGGAGAGCACAGAGCAGAGAGACCAGACAACATGTAACGACCTGACAAAGAACTGACGAGAACCTAGACATGGGCCTGGGCCAGAGGCCCAGGCCCATGACAACAGCAGACAGTATCTGCACTATCTGAGAGTCATGTCATAAAGAAATAGGACAAAATCCACTTCAGACCTGAGACAGAACCTGACGGATGCAACTGCTGTTCATCAAAGCCTCATCAGAAATGGAAGTGAAACGGGAGGAAAGGCCAAATTACACAAGAACTGGACTGAAAATTATTACCAACAGGTCTGAAGGAAAAATGAATCCAAATCTGAAATTTCTGGTGCAAATTATCTTCAATATGTCTGGAGGAGGTCAGGACAAAGATACGATGAATGTTGACAACCATCTGTAAAACACTGTGGAGGCTTTGTCATGGTTTGGAGCTGCACTTCAGCCAATGGTGTTGGGAATCGTGTAAAATTGATACCACATATTTAACCTCTTGTACTGCAGGGCTGCAACAATTCCTCAAGTAACTCAAATAATTCCATCCATCCATTCTCTTCCACTTATCCTGTTCAGGGTTGCGGGGGGCTGGAGCCTATCCCAGCTGTCATAGGGCGAGAGGCAGGGTACTCCTGTACAGGTCGCCAGCCTGTCACACAGAGAGACAGACAACCATTCACTCACATTCACACCAATTTAGAATCAACAGTTCACCTAACCCCAGTAACTGCCTGTCTTTGGACTGTGGGAGGAAACCCATGCAGACACGAGGAGAACATGCACGGGGGCTCCGTCAAAATATCTTATATGCTTTAATCGCTGATTAACGACTAAAAATAGACCTTCAATAGAAACTTATTTAGGAGGATGCGTGTGAATAAAAAGCATTACAATATTAAGCTCATCCAGCCCCCAGTTTTCCAACAGAAACACTGATAACACAACAGCAGCAGCTGCTTTATGTGCTGTCTGTCTGAACACACGCAGTAAGCACAAAGACGTGGAGCCATTACTGAGACGGTGAGCTCAGGTGGAGCAACAGGAAATGTTTTTCTAGCATCCAAAACAGCAGTGCTTTTTTTCTGTAACCTCCATTAAACCTTTACTGGGAAACAGCTGGAGGTCCTTCATCAACCACCTGATCAGCAAATGAAGAACAGAGAACTTTGTAGCTGCTCCATCCACCCTGTTTGTTTCACACAGAGAAAAACTGCTGTACAGAATTTAAAATTTGCAGATGAACTGTTAATACAAAAAAGTATTTGATATCCAATTACTCAATTATTTGATGGAAAAATCAATAAAATACTCAGTTACTAAAATAATTGATAGTTGTAGCCCTAATGTACTGTATTTTATGTATATTTGCATTTGTTTTAAAAAACACAGCAATTATTTCTGATTTCCTTTGCAACAGTACTGTATATATTTTTATTGTCTAAGTTCAAACATGACATTTTTATCACAAATATTTTTTTCCAGACTGAATTTCTGTAACCTTTCAAAGAGAAGCTGTGAAGCTCTGTCCTCAGCTCTCAGCTCCCAGTCCTCTAGTCTGAGAGAGCTGGACCTGAGTAACAACAACCTGCAGGATTCAGGACTGAAGCTTCTGTCTGCAGGACTGCAGAGTCCACACTGTAAACTGGAAACTCTCAGGTCAGATCAAGTGGCTTTGTCTTTTTCAATTAAACATTATATAATAAAGGTATAATTTATCATTTTTATTCCTGTATATTTATAATTTAAATTACCTCAAATTTAGAGTATATGTGTAACTTTTTAAAACTATTTAACATGAGTCACTGAGGATTCCTTCACAAACTAAAATCTAGTAAGCTCTCATTGCATCACACAGTAACATTATTAATCTTCGTATTTATACTTTTTCAGACTGAGTGGTTGTAACCTTTCAAAGAGAAACTGTGAAGTTCTGTCCTCAGTTCTCAGCTCCCAGTCCTCTAGTCTGAGAGAGCTGGACCTGAGTAACAACAACCTGGAGGATGCAGGAGTGAAGCATCTTTCTGCTGGAGGGAAGAGTCCACATTGTAAACTGGAAAATCTCAGGTCAGATCAATAAACATTTTGTTTTTTCTCTTTTGGTAAAAGCACCCAATTCAATATTTACCTAATGAAGTTCAGCTTTATCCTGTTAGTGTTCTATCTTAGCATGTTTCATTATTTCTAAGTCACAGGTAATTACTACATTTTGGTGACCATTTAATAATAATTACACACTATTAAGTGGGTATCAGGAAGGTATTTGTAAATGTATTAACCTTTTATAAAGCCATATTCCACCTTATTATGTATTTATAAACATAAATATGTGGTTTAAATGTTGCCTCAAATATTTTATATGATTACCAAGCTCACATATAGCTCATATATAAATGTTGGCGTAACCATTTCTAAATAAATTGTTACATGAAGTACAAGCTAGTTATTTAGCAGCTGTTAAAGCTTCCTGCTATCATTTAGGAAGTCTAAGCAAATGATTAACAAAAGTATTTAGATGCACATTTACACATATTAAGATTATGTAAGAGCTAGTTGTCTGTGAGTTTAATACAGGTTTTATAAATCCTTATTTCATATTTTATTTGATGGCTATTTCAGGATGTTACTAGTTGTTAGTTAAGCATTTTGTGTGATGTCATCTGTAGTGAGGACTATCTATGAGTTAGGAAATATTTACAAATGAAACTGAAAAGTCAGCAGAACCTCCACACACACACACACACACACACTAGTTTCACCTGTCTTCACAACAGAAAAACAACACAAAGTGATAAAGAACATACAAATATTTACCTCAAAATGGAAACATAACTCTGCATTTAAGTTTGTAGGAAGAGAGAAAAATACGCACTGAGCAGCTGGAGGGAACTTAGCTTAAATATGCTGAAGCTTCTTCACTGAAAATAAAACATGAATAATGCAACAAGACAATAATGAATGTTCCACACAGCATCACAAACAGGTGTGAACTTAGTAAATGTTCTACCACATTAAACTGATAATATACTGGGGTGTAAGAGTTTGTAATTTCTTTAGTTTGATCCTCAAGTTCCCGTTTCCTCTGTAGCCAGTTAGCTAGCTTTAGTCAAATAAGCTACCATCAAATCAGGTTCATTTCCAAAGTGCTCCTGAATTAAATAAAGAAGTCAGGTCACCGTGGCCAGGCGCCCCTCAATCCAGTCACTCAAAGTTTTCACTTTTCTCTTTTCAGCTGAGTTCACCATCATTTAGAAACCATAAAAATACTGTCACTAAACATGTTATGAGTTTATTAATGAAGAATAAACTGTGTGTGTGCTTATACTATACTTTATAGATTAATTATTTACTAATACCATACTAATGCTTAGCAGTGTGTGATTTTTATAAAGTGTTACCTACATTTCTAGCCTGTTTACATAAGGCACTGAGTATTCCTTTGAAAACAAGGTTAAATATTGTAAAATAGTTACTCCTCACTGCATCATGAACCCACTTTAACACCTGTATTAATGGTCTTGTTTATGATTTTTCAGACTGAGTGGTTGTGATCTCACAGAGAGAAGCTGTGAAGCTCTGGCCTCAGTTCTCAGCTCTCAGTCCTCTAGTCTGAGAGAGCTGGACCTGAGTAAAAATGAACTGAAGGACTCAGGAGTGAAGCTCCTGTCTGTTGGAGTGAAGAGTCCACACTGTGAACTGGAAATTCTCAGGTCAGGATTCTTTTTTTTTTTTTCTGATGATCATTCAAAATCTGAATGATACACTATATTTCCAAATGTATTCACTCGTCTGCCTTCACACACATATGAACTTGAGTAACATGCCATTATTAATGCATAGGGTTTAATATGATGTCAGCCCACAGCTGCAACTCTTCTATTAAGGCTTTCCACAGGTTTAGGAGTGTTTATGGGAATTTCTGACCATTCACACATCTGTGAGGTCAGACACTGATGTTGCAGAGAAGGCCCAGCTCACACTCATTGCTCTAATCCATCCCAAAGGTGTTTTTATCACGCTGAGGTCAGGACTCTTCACACCAAACTGGCTCATCCATGTCTTTATGGAGCTGCTTTGTAGTGATGTTGGAAAAGGAAGGGGCCATCCCCAAACTGACCAAACCCTCAGCATCCTCTGAGCCCACTCTGTGATTTTACATGGCCTACCACTTCATGGCTGAGCTGCTGTCTTTCCCAGTCATTTCCACTTTGTTATAATCCCACTAACAGCTGACTGGAAATATTTAGCAGTGACTGGACTTGTTGCACAGGTATCATCCTATCACGGTACCACGCTGGAGTTCACTGAGCTCCTGAGAGCGACCCATTCTTTCACTAATGTTGGTAGAAGCAGTCTGCATGCCTAGGTGCTGGTTTATACACCTGTGGACATGAAAGTGGAGTGGGAGCCAGCAGTCATAGGGTACACCCTGGACAGGTTGTCAGCCTGTCGCAGGGTAACACAGACAGACAGACAACCTCATTCTCATTCACATTTACACCTAACTCAGGTTAACCAATTAACCTAAGCCCACTAATTGCATGTCTTTGGGCTGTGGGAGTAAACTGGCATACCCAGAGAGAACCCACACAAACACAGGAAGAACATACAAACTCCAGCCTGGATTCAAATTCAGGACCATTGTTGTGACTCAACATTACTAACTGTTGAACTGAGTGAGGAGATTTAACTTAGTTCATAGTAGTTTTAATGGCAGCTTGAAAACTTCACAACATGTCTGGCTCTAGTACACACACTGCAAAGCACACAATCATTCATCTGAATGATCTACACCCTCTCCTTTTAGTTTGGGCCTCTTATAAAATAATGAACATAGTGGCAGTGCAGCATAGCTGTCTTAATGTAACAATCCTGCATAAAAATAGCAGGTAATGATAAACTTATTGGTGAAACATTGTACAGCTTTGTACCCAAAATTACATTTGAAACACACTGGTAAATATTACTCACTGTTTAAGAGTGCCCGGCTCACCACAACTTGGTACCTAAAACAGCTTCAAAATCTGCCCCCCCCCCCCCCCCCCCCTTTTTTTTTTTAATACATGAACATCTCAGTCTTTACTTTTTTTTAGCCTGTGATGTCTGATGCTACTTTTCCACCGTCGAGGAGCCTGTGCTGGTTCTGTTCCCAATGAATCAGTGAAACGCTCAAGAATGGGCACGCGTTCCCACCGCGTTTCTCTGAACTGCTCCTCTACGTATGAGTGTGGGCGGGTCCTCGTCTGGACAAGAAGCTGAAGCGCAAACGTGGGAGAACATGCTCCCCTTTCTGTGCTGTAAATACGTTTTAGGGTCCAAACCAAACTACTGCAGCATCTGTGTGCAGCACAGAGGGAAACACAGACAGATTAGAGCAAGACGACAAGTACGCACTTTGTGTCCTTTTATCTGTGATATGAACTGATACAAAGCAGCAAGTTCAGCCTTAGAGCCCAACCTAATTCACAGCCGTGAAAATCGCTTCACTTTTCTCATGTAATACACATGTAATATTGTAGAAAACTTGATGTTGAGACAGCAGAGTCACGCCTCTCTGCTGCTTTCGTCACACGTTCTTGGTTCGAGACCAGCTAGTTTGCGGGACCGGAATTGAACCTGTTTTTGGGCTGAGCACTGAGTGCTTCTGGGGTGGAAAACCCGCCTAACGATTCAAATAAAGGCACCGGAACCCTGTTGGTGGGAAAGAGGCTCCTGTGAAGTGGAGCATGATGGGAAAAGTTTGAGAACCAGTGCTTTATGAAAGGAGAGGAGAAAATAATTGTGCTTAAATTATTTGTAAAGATTTAAATGGAATCCCTTTAAAATGGTTCAGTGTGTTAAATCCGTTTAAAAGAGTGTTTACATTATATATGGTTCATGTTTACAAGCTTCCTGTTTTATTGTGAAGGGCTCATGATTGTAACAGGAAGTAGTTTCCATGATCACAGTGATGCTGCTCTGCTATTGGTTGGAGAAGGAGGAAGTGAGTTTATGAGCTCATTAGCTTGCTGAGTCCATGTTAGCATTCATTAGCAGAGTGAATGGACTCATAGCCACTGTTTAGCTCCCTCAGCTGACATTATAGGCTGTAGTTGACTGTTACTGATGAGGAAGACTGTGAAGCTCCATCAGCTGGAGCTACAGAGTTACCACGGAGACGGCACCATCTCGGGATCATTCCTCGGCTGACTGAGAGACTCCAGCAGAGATGAGCTGGAGGTGCAGAGACTTGTGCATCAGCAGAGATCTTCATCAGCCTGCTGTCCTCCTCCTCCTGCTCCTCCCAGACTGTAAATGTGCAGCTTCAGCATTATAAGGAGCAGATTTTCTTTTTGCTCCTGGAGTGAAACGGCCGACCAGTTTGTGCCACAGAGCTCCCGAGCATCACTTCAGGCCTGCAGCAGCTTTCATTGGTGTTCCAGTTGGTTTATTGGAAGAATATCTGCTGGCTGGAGTGTGTGTGCAGAGAGAGTGTGGGCCCACCTTTGCTTCATGGAGCCTCATTGAGACTTTTGTCACTGAGCAAACTTAAAGGGACATTTCAGAGAAATTCTAATCTTTCATTTCATTGTTAAACATTTCCAAATCATTTCAGTTCATTGTGTTCTGCAGCTGCTTTGCGTGCTGTTTGCTTCTTCCTGTTATTTCCTGCTAATAAGTTCAGAGGATTTGGTGACTCAGTGTTACACTGAGCATTTGTGAGTGTGATAACTTTGCTGCCCACACTGCACAGTTTGCAGTGCAGCTATTCTAGTGTTCTTCTAGTTCATCTGAAGGGAAGAACAAGACTCAGGACACTAAATCTTCTTGGAAGTCCTCGTGTTTCATGAAGGCTGTTTGCTTTAAAGAAACCAGGGCCCTTACCTGCCACAGTGAGCACAGGTGGGCTGCAGGTATCATTGACTTAGTGAGCTTTGTTGTTGTGTTGCAGGATTCTCATTGGTTTGGACTTCAGCTCAGCTGGGATCAGAGATGGATGGAGGGAATTTAATGTCAGTCCTAGAAATCCTAAACAAGGAGCAGGAAAGGAGTTTGAGTGGATCAGCAGGAACATAGAACATGGGATTTTTGAACAGCACATTGCAGCATTCAGGCATGAATCTAACACACTCACACAGATTGATGGAGAGCTGCATTGTCACAGCTTTGATTGGTCACAGATTGAGCAGAGAGAAGTGGCTCTCTGTATGCGCACTGCTGAGAGAAAGCAGCTCAGTTCATTTGTGCTCTGTTTCAGTCAGATCAGCATTACTGAGGAGCAGGAAGTGGAGCTCAGCTCTAAACACTCAGCGTGAGGACTGAGTGAAGAGTTTGAGGACAGAGTTTTGGAGCTGCGCTCACAGCTTTGAGCCGTCCATGCAGAGTGCTCATTCTGATAACATGTCCCCTCCTAAAAACACTCCTCTGAGCATCCATCACAACCACAGCAGGTAGAAGATGGCCTTTGTTTCTCTCACTGATGTTTGTGGGATTCATTGAAATCTTCTCCTCCTCAAAGTCAAACTCCTCCAAATCCAGATGCCATCAGGACAGCAGCAAAAATCCTGGTGTCCACAACTTTGAGTCCCAAACTGACTCTGAGCCTCTTTAGTGAATCCAGCAGTTTTTGAACTTCCAAAGAAGTCTTTGAGCTGCAGACGTCAGGAAATCTGAGCCCAAATGTTCCTTTTTCTTTCAGATTCCACCTTTGGAATGAAGCTTTTCACAGGCTGCTCTCCTTTAAATGAGCTGCATCAAACAGCAGGGGAAGAACACACTGTGCTGAAGGAAGATGTGGGTTTTGTAGTCCATCTTCTGCTCATTGTAGTTCCAACACATCCAGCATCACGTTGTTAAGGAGAGACGAGTGTGAAGCGCTTCAGATTCTCAGCGCTCTTCTCTTTTCCTGAGTCCTTATTAATTCTCCTGCCACCTCCCAGCTTAGGAAAAGGAGATAGGAGACACTTTTAGGATGTCCACTTTGTCTCAGGCTCAGTTTGTCCTCCTCAGGTGCTGCCTGCCTCTCTGGATCCTCCTTCTAGTTTTTCATGGCTTTTTCTTCTGCTTTTTGTTTCCATCAAACTAATCAAAGGAAGCCGACAGCCCGCTGCGCTCCCGGCCAGAGGGGCGGAGACACTCACTGTGACGGAGCGCGATGTGAGGAGGGCGTTTAGACGTGTAAACACCAGGAAAGCGGCTGGACCAGACGGTATTAGTGGACGTGTCCTTAAGACCTGCGCTGACCAGCTGGCACCTGTGTTTACACTGATATTCAACCTCTCACTGAAACTGTGTGTGATTCCCACCTGCTTTAAAAAGTCCATCATAGTCCCTGTCCCAAAGAAACCACACCCCAGCAGCCCCAATGACTTCAGGCCCATAGCACTCACCTCTGTGGTGATGAAGTGTTTTGAGAGACTCATCAAGACATTCATCACCTCCTCACTGCCCACCACCCTCGACCCACTACAGTTTGCATACCGGCCAGACAGATCCACAGATGACGCCATATCCTTCCTCCTCCACAAGACCCTTTCACACATAGACACTGGTAAGGGGAACTATGTGAGAGTGCTGTTTGTAGATTACAGCTCAGCATTCAACACCATAGTTCCCTCCAGGCTGGTCTCTAAGCTGCTGGACCTGGGCCTGGGCCCATCCCTGTGCAGGTGGGTTCACAGCTTCCTGACCAGCAGACCACAGGTGGTACGAGTGGGTCACCTCACCTCAAACCTCCCTCACCCTCAACACTGGATCCCCCCAAGGCTGTGTGCTCAGCCCTCTGCTGTACTCACTGTACACCCATGACTGCGAGGCCATGTCAGAGTCCAACGTCATCATCAAGTTTGCTGACGACACTGCTGTTGTGGGACTAATCTCTCACAATGAGGAGACAGCCTACAGGAGAGAGGTCTCCCGCCTGGAGAACTGGTGCCAGGAGAACCACCTCCTGCTCAACGTCAGCAAAACAAAGGAACTGATCGTGGACTTCAGCAGGAAGCAGCAGAGGGACTACCATCCACTTGTCATCAGTGGTGCTGAGGTGGAAAGAGTGGACACTTTCAAATACCTGGGAGTGACCATCTCACAGGACCTGTCCTGGACTCATCACATAAACATCACTGTGAAGAAGGCCAGACAGCATCTCTACCTCCTCAGGCGGCTGAGAGACTTCAAGCTCCCACTCAAGGTGCTCAGGAACTTTTACACCTGCACCATCGAGAGCATCATGCGTGGGAGCATCACCACCTGGATGGGAAACTGCACCAAGCAGGACTTCATGGCCCTAAAAAGGGTGGTTCGTTCAGCTGAACGGACCATCAGAACCACCCTCCCCAACCTGCAGGACATTTACACCAAGCAGTGCAGGCTGAGGGCCATGAAGATCCTAAAACAGCCCAGCCACCCCGGACACTCTCTCTTCTCCCTGCTCCCATCAGGCCGGCGTTACCGCTGCCTGAGGGCTAAGACTGAAAGGCTGAAGAAGAGTTTTTACCCACAAGCCATCCGTCTGCTCAACTCTGAGCCCTAACTGGACCATTATTGCACAATGTAAATATTATAATTTATAAAGGTGTGTATAGTGTATAGTATATAGAGTATAGTGTGAATTACTTTTTCTTTTTTTATTTTTATTCTTCTTATTTATATGTGTGTGTATATATGGTTGCAGGTACAAAATACATTTCACTGTGCATTGTACTGTGTATAACTGTGCATGTGACAAATAAACACTATCTTATCTTATCTTAACATCTGAAGCACCAAAATTCATCAATGACATTTCATATGAATGACATCAGTATGTTTATGAATATACATAACAAAGACTACCTACGAAGAATGGAAAGGTCTGTAATTTTTATCATAGGTACACTTAAGCTGCGAGAGACAGAATCTAAAAAAAACAATCACATTGTATGATTTTAAAGAATGAATTTGCATTTTATTGCATGAAATAAGTATTTGATACAGTAGAAAAGCAGAACTTAATATTTGGCACAGGAACCTTTGTATGCAGTCACAGAGGTCAGACCTTTCCTGTAGTTCTGGACCAAGTTTGCACACTGCAGCAGGATTTTGGCTCACTCCTCCATACAGATCTTCTCCAGATGTTTCAGGCAACATTGAGTTTTGCTCCTTCCAAAGAGGGTTCAGGTCTGGAGACTGGCTCGGCCACTCCAGGACCTTACGGAGCCACTCCTTAGCTGCCCTGGCTGTGTGTTTGGTGTAATTGTCATGCTGGAAGACCCAGCAATGACCCATCTTCACTGCTCTTACTGAGGGAAGGAAACTGCTCCTTATAAAGGAGTTGTCCCACAAAACTAAACGTAGGGGAACAGAAAACAATCACAACAGAAAGCACACACACCGGAGCTACACAAACACGTCAGGTAAATTAAATCAAATCATTTCCTGAAATTCTACATAAATAAATATGAACGTAACAGGCAGAGACAACTGTAAACTATAAACACTATTAACAAAGAACTGGCATTGTTACACAGGCAATATGTTTTTTCACTAAAGGTTTCCCTTTTTAATTAAACTTAATTACATTTATTTATATAACAATGAAAAGTCCCCTCAGCGTGCTTTGTATTGTAAGATAAAGACCCTACAATAATACAGAGGAAACCCAACAGTCCAAACGACCCCCTATGAGCAGCACCTGGTGACAGTGGGAAGAAAAACTCCCTTTAACAGGAAGAAACCTCCATCAGAACCAGGCTCAGGGAGGGGGGGGTCATCTGCTGAGGGGGGGCAGAGATTAATAATCACTAATGATTAAATACAGAGTGAAGTATAAACAGAGTAAATAAGGTGAAGGAAAGGAAACAGTGCATCATGGGAACCCCCCAGCAGCCTGGGCCTACAGCAGCATAACTAAGGGAGGGTAACTCACAGACACTCACAGACTCCGTACAACAATCAGTGGTTTCTTTATTCGGAGCAGGAAGTGAGGCATCAGTCCTGGTTATCAGTCTGTGTGGGACTTCCACAGTCCTGCAGTTTCACTCTGCAGCCTTTCACTGTTTGCTGCTGTTCTTTGCGTTTCAGCTGAGCGCCCTCTGGTGGACAGACACACTCACTTCCAGATTTGAATAACTTTATTAGTATTCTACAGCAGTGCCACTGACATAAAGAGGGTTCAACAGTGACAGAAGAAGATGGAGGAAGCCCCGTGATCCACCGGGTTGGCCTGTCGTGGTGGTGACAGTCACACAGTCATATTCAGTGGAGTCATATTTAAAGGATTCAGAGGTTTCATAACCCAGAAACATGACGATGTAACAAAAGAGAAACTCCTCAGTAATCAAAGATGTTATAAATGTTCTGTCTTTATTTCAGAGTCTCTTTTTATTCTTTTTATTATTAAAAATGAAAATATTTGACTTTTTCTGCTGAAAATGAAACCAAATAAAAAATGTATGAGCATCAACTCAGAGCTGAAGGTCAGCTGTTAGTGTGAGCAATCACACAGAGACCACGGGGATCCAGAGAAACGATCTGATGCACAGGATCTCCTTCTGCTGATATTTCTCTGGAAATGACCTCTGACCTCTGACCTCTGACCTCAGAGCAAACATCAGCTCCTGCTTCAGACTGACCTCGATTACATCTCTGCTGACAAGAGCACGTGTGCACGGATCCCAGCAGTCACTGATGGTGTTGCACCATGAAGTCAGTCACAGATGGAGAACCTCCACCTGCTGCATCCACCAGATTTACCCCCCCCCCCCCCCCCAACCCCCCCGTGTCTCAATCCACTTCAGATACAGGAAAACCAAGCTGAAGCATCACTGTTTGGGCACATGACAGGACTTCCTCTGAGAGACCTGCAAATATGAGTTGCTCTGAAAATGATAACTTCACATCCACCCTGAACACCGGGTCCAGACCGCCTCCTGGTACGGGGTTAAAGTTCACCTGCTGTGCTGATGTGGCGTTGACCCAAACTGTGTTGGAGTTTGTGTGACCCACACTGAGTCACATTAATCTTACTGTGTTCAGTTTGTGAAGCTTCAGTGTAAATCTGCATCCTTCATAATGTTACAGGTAAATCTGAGTCGTGGTCCCTGTGAGGAGCCGGTGACCCCCCAGAGGTCCCGATCCCTCAGGTTGACCACCACTGAGACACACCAGAGGGAGCAGCAGCTCCATTCACAAAACAGAGATTTCACAGGACATAAACTCGTGAATATAATTTCAGTACAGAGGATTCAGGAGCAGGCTTTTATTTTGAAATACAAACAGTGCTGTTTGAAGATATGGAAGCCTGTCTATGCCAAAAAACAAAGGTAAAAAGGAAAACTGGAATGAATGAACGAAAATGGCTTTATTGTAGGTATTTATGCTTGAAGCATGATTGCTGCTATATTTATTCTAATGTTAATTTAAAAGTCTTCAGATATTTGAAGTTAAATTGTGCCTTCATTTCACTGAATGTCTCAATATCATAAAACGCAAGGACTTAACTCGCAGCGAAAACAATGTTACTTTCTGAGGTGCATGTAGACACATTTTTAGCACCCCCCTGCACCCATCCAAATCCATACACACACACACACACACACACAGGCTTTTGTATTTATTTTATTTTTATTGATATGATCTGTTATATTGTAACTACAGCACACAGTTGCAGAACAGTGACCTGTTATTTTACAAACACCTGGACTCTTGCAAATTTCAATTTGTAAATCACGCCGCGCCCACACAGCGCCCACACAGACACACAATATAAGTGGCGCCACAGCGGCGCACAGTTATATTTTCTGTGTAATGGTGCATGCCAAGCTCACCATTACATACATATTTACATCAGAACGGCATATAATCTGAGGACGAGCTGAGAATAAAAACTTACTTACTATGAATCGCCTTCTGAATAACAGGTGTTCGTTTGCAGCGATAAAACCGGTCGAATCAGCAATAAAATCCTCTAATACAAAATAATCCACTCTCGTGAGTCATTTAGTCACTTCGCTGAATAAATGTAGTCTGTTTTTGATGCATTCTGATAATCTGTTGGCGAGAAAAAACATTGTAAATACTGTTTACGCACGTCAGCGCATAGACTCCTGCTTCCTGCTCAGTTTACGCATGGAGGACGCACCGACTACACACTGATTACGCAGGGAGGTTATGGAGTCACGTGAAAACAAACCCCATAGTGCCATATACCCACGTGTTGGGAATTTTATTGGCTAGCCATCTGTGGTTTTGGATTTCAGATCAGAGTTGACCAATAAGAACGATTGGAGAACATTTGGGGGCATGTCCAGAAAAGCCACATGACACTGTCTGGTTATTATTGGCTCTGGAAAATCCATTTCATAACATGATTGGCTAAATGAGGTGTCAATCCAATTCTGAGGGTCTAGTCTGTCATATAAAAGCATCGTAAGGGCGAACGGCAGCTTTAATGTGACGCTATGAGACCTCAAAGTCGGAAGTCGCTACAGAGGGCCCAGGGGCGGGCCGTTGCCAGTTAACAGGCTAGAGATCCCTTCCAGGTGCCTCAAACCCCACTCACACCTGTTGAGGTCACCTGAAGTGACAAGGTCTCACAAATCTCACAGTGCTTTCACAGGAAACCCTTTGTGCTAATGACCCACAAAAGTCCAGAAAGTACTATGACCTGGATGACTGAGTAGCTACAGAGACAATGGGTCAACAACCACCTCCAAAGGGGACAACCCCCACTAGGGTTTAAATAAAGTCCAGTCACCTTTTATGAAGTTCTTGAGAACAGCAGGAATGACACTTTGCCCGTCAACAGTGAGCAGCAGGTGGAAGCTATCAGGGATCAAAAAGCATCCAATTTCACCAAATTATGCTGAATATGCATACGGTCAATATGGCTCCTATGACCATGGCTGCAGCCATCTTTACTTGACACACTCACCCACAGGTAAGTGCTTGCAAACTTCAATACCCATGAAAAAAAGAGCCAAATTTGAAATATTTTAAACTGATAATCAGAATGTTCCTAATTGATTGACTGTCATTTAATATTTCAAGATAAAACAGTCAGATGATCTCTTTCTTTAGAGACTGCATTGTGTCTGGGCTCATATTACAGTAGACCTGGCCTACACAAAGATCATTAACACTTTCACACTCAATCAAACCGTCTGAGAAATATTCTCGTTGTTCCTGATGATCAGAAATCATTCAAATCAATAACTTCATTGGTGTTTTCAATCTTTTAGTCCTATTTGAAAGCTTGAGGTTCAGATCAGCAGTTCGGACTAAGACATCAAAATATACTGTGGACCAAAATCTGTACATGTTTTGTGAAGCTGTAATCTTTACAGGGATTCTGCTGTAGAAACATGCACAGGTAGAGTCGAAGGCTGCAGTGCTGCAAGGCTGGCTGCTCGTCACTGCCTCTGTTACCTGTTGAAGATGAGGCTCTGGCTGCTGGGCTGGGGGTCAGCATGTGCTCAGCTTCATCACCGCTCTGGGTTCTTGGCTGACTCTGTGTTAGCATGTTGTCTGTGCAGATACATGCAAAGAGCTGAAGTTGTGTTAGCAGTGTAACACACCTGTTTCTGCCCTGGAGGCAGTTTTCAGTTTGCATGGAGCTTTTGTCCTTTTGCAGAATAAAAAAAAGTATTGTCCATATACTCTTCTGATGAAAAGCTGTAGACGGCTCCACCGTTTTCATCCTCCTGCACAGGAGCTCAAGTCAGCTGATTGTAGCAGGAAGAAAAAAGCATGTAGTTTTATTTTTATTTTCCCTTTTTGCCTGCCCGATGTGCAGATAACTGGAGGACCCAAGCATTAACATAATTGCAACTGTAATGTCATTAGTCAATTTAGCACAGTAATGAGTTATGTTATTTTGTTACTGAAAAATGTCATGTAATTACATTCATGCATTACAACCAACACTGCTGGTGAGGGTCACCATTCCACCGCAAACCAACATGCAGGAGGCACAGCGTTCACTCGCCCATCAAATAAATGTGGAGCAGATAAAGTGGCACTCCTTAGTTATTGTACTTGGTGACTGTAACAGAGGAAACCTCAGCCTGGAAGTGCCCAAATATAGACAGTTTATTAGGTGCCTGACCAGACAAGACAATATTCCAGTTCCCTGTTAGACTACAGTAAGCAATGCTATCACGTGGTCCCTGTGACGTGCTTGATAACGAGATGTTAATCCAAATATGAGACCTGAAATGATCCGAATATGTTGCAAACTGACCACAAAGAGAGGCAACCTGGCTGTATACATAATCAAGGCTACAAAAAAAAGATGTAAAAAAAAAAAAAAAAAGAGCCTTTGACAAATTTAAGCTTGTCTCATATTTAATTCAATTCAGTTTTATTTATATAGCGTCAAATCACAGTCGCGTCAAGGTGCTTTTTAATTGTTGGTAAAGACCCTACAATAGAGAAACAGAGAAAATCCAACAGTCAAAACGACCCCCTATGAGCAGCACTTGGTGACAGTGGGAAGGAAAAACTCCCTTTAAACAGGAAGAAACCTGAAACCTGAAGAAAATAAAAACGAGTGCCGATGACTCAGCAGGGACACGGAGGCCCCCTAAAGCCGGCTCCTCCGCCGCAACGCGGCTGCAAATTTGGGAAAATGCCAGAAGCTCCAAAAGCAGCCAAAGAAAGAAGCAGAGGAAGCCAAAGCAGGGAGTAGCTAACGTTTGGATCATTGGATCCAGCTACATCAAACGAGGAGAGGGGGCAGCACACCAGCAGTTTGGGCACAATTTTGGACTCAACGCCAAAGTTAAGTGGTGTGGAAAAGGTGGGATGCGTTGGGACGGCGTCCTTCCCCGTTTCTATGCCGAGCTCTCCTCACAGAGGCCCCCTGATGTTTTGGTGATCCATGCTGGAGGCAACGATCTGGGACTCACATCCGCCCAGAAACTGTAATGAAGACACAACTGAGGCAGCTGCATGCAGACTTCCCCGCCATGAAAATTGCCTTTTCCAGCGTCAATGAGCGCCAAGCATGGCGTTACGGAAGTCCACGGTGGATCGACAGCAACAGGAAGCTTGTCAATTCGAGTGTGAGAAAGGCTGTCGACTCCTTTGGAGGTGTCGTCATTGAACATCCTCAGCTGAAATATTACGACAATCAGATATTTCAGGGGGATGGAGTCCATTTCACCCAGAGAGGCAATGAACTGTTCCTGAAGAGCATTCACTCTGCCATCAAGAAGCTTCTTCAGGACCCACTGCAGAGAACAGAAACCAACACCCCCCACCGGTCACGCAGATGACCGCCCCTCCCTGAGCCTGGATCTGCCGGAGGAAAAGACAAAAAAATGTTTTTACACCTTGTCATTAAAATGTGCAGCCATGTTCATTTGGGTTGATGCCCTGCTCCACCAGTTCCGTCTTTATTAGCTTGAACGTGCCTGTAGCATCCAGTGACACCTGCAATAAAAATCACAGCAAAACTAATTAAAAGTGGACGAAACAAATCATGTTGGCAACAAAAAGGCTAAAGCACAAATGCATTTGTAAAACTGGAGGAGGTTGGGGACAGACACTGTTTTTTCAGATGAGCTAATAAGCAAATCATCAGTGTACAAATCCACAAGATTTTCCATTTTTCCACATTTTACACCATGAATTCCTGGGTGGCTCATGACGACCCTTGTAGTGTAGTGTTTGTGTGGACAACTTCGCAGTCACAACAAAATGAAAGGACACCGATGTTTGGATGGGGGCTTCCTCCAATGAAAAACACTTTTTCAGTACTTGGACCCAAGCAGACACGTGCGTACTTGTGATGTGACAAGTACAATACTAATGTGAGTCTGCATCTGCATTTTTTCTGTGTCAGACCTGATGCCACAAAACATAGTGGGCATGAGAAACATTTTGGTTTTTGAGTTTGTATAATAATTTGAAGTCTTTCCTACAAGGGGCTGAGAGGGGTTCTTCTATAGCAGGGGTCATCAACTACATTTATCCAAGGGCCAGAATCTTTCTTGGCACACAGTGTGAGGGCGAGATGCTCTTGTAAAGTTAAAATAAAATTAAAAGAATAAAAAAATAAAATGATCTAATTTTATCCTAAGTAATATATCTGATATATCAGTTTTCCTTTCAAATTTATACAAGTTTTACTGATGTGATGTGCAAGTCTTGCACTTACATGTTCTTCTCCTTTGACGGTTGTTATGGAGACACCGCAATTGTGTGCCGTTGTTTTCATTATAGATATGATGAGCACAGGAAACAATAAAATGTTACATGAGAGCAATGAGTTTATCTATGCACAATCTACTTTTCAGAAGGCGTTTTTGTTGTAGATTTTTTAAATGAATGTAGAAACATGAAGAGTCCAAATGCAAAACCCTCTAAATCTGCCTGGACACTTTTCTTTTAAAAGAGCATTTTTCTTTATCTGGATCTTATGGTAAATTTGAGTAAATTCACAGGTAATGGTGAGGTTCCCTTTAAAAAAAATAGTCATTTACCTACTTTTTAATAAATAATATTTTGTTTTGAGGGAAACCAGCAAAATCTTCAGTCTGTCCTCTGCCCAGTGTGAATGAAGCTAAAAAGTGCAAATATCAGACTATGATAAAAAGATTTCTACATAGATTCACACAGTACAGCTGCAATGGCACAAAATGGCAGCACATTTATTTTTCTTAGAGTAACATACAGTTCCATTTTTAGTAAAACACCTTCAAAACTTGTTACCCTCAATCCAATCAGCCTTTACAGAAAGTCTTTTGAATGAACTTGATTTAATTGTGCACATGGATCAGACATGATTGGAATGTGGTGAAATAATGTCGTTTCTCCTTTTCCCCTCACTTAATTTTACTAGTTTTTGGTCTCCAGGGTAAAATGAAGAAAATTTACAAATTGTTTGTTACTGATGCTATAGGATGAAAATAGTATGGCAGATATATATAATGCATTATATGACAAATGTGATGGAAGACAGTAATTCATTGTGCCGAGAAAAAGACACAATCGGGTTAAGGCAGCTGATGTATCAACGTGTTACAGCACAGAGTAGTAGTAGTAGACAACCTTTATTGTCATTCATTATACACCCAAATGTATGCAGAACGAAATTTCGTTGCATTTAGCTCGTACAGAGATTAAAAAAAATAATAAAAAAAAATCGTAACAATAAAATATATACCAGCATAATTTTAAAAGTTTTACATAATATGATAGATGGCATCGCTAAATAAACACAAAGTATGTAAATATCTAAAAATGTAAAGATGTAGCACCAGGAATATTAAATATAGGTTTATAGGATAAATACATAAATACACAATATAAATAACAGCATGGATAAGTATAAATAAGTGGCTAGTGAAAAAAAAAAAAAAAAAACTTGTTCTTATAGGAGAGGTAGATAAACATGCACAGATGGCATAAGGCTCAATCATCCTTGAAAATGTCCTTTATGTTGTGAGTTCAGCAGTCTAATGACATGGGGGAAAAAACTGTTACAGAACCTGGTGGTCCTGCACCGAATACTCCTGAATCTTTTACCAGAAGCCAGCAGGGAAAACAGTCCACAGTGAGGATGCGAGGGGTCACTGATAATGTTGTGTGCTCGGGATAAGCAGCGCACTGTTGCGAGGTCTTGAATGGAGGAAAGAGAAGACCCGATGATTTTCTCCGCTGTCCTCACCACTCTCCTCACATTCTTCCAGTCGGAGGCACTGCAGCCTCCACACCACACAGAGATGCAGCTCGTCAAAATGCTCTCTATGGTGCTCCTGTAAAATGTAATGAGGATGGGTGGGGGCAGGTGGACTCTCCTCATTTTCCGCAGGAAGTACAGACGCTGCTGTGCCCTCTTGACCAGTGACATGATGTTTACAGACCAGGTGAGGTTGTCTGTGATATGCACCCCCAGGAACTTTATGCTGTTGACCACCTCCACAGACTTGGTGTTAATACAAAGTGGAGCATGTCTGGGTTGGTTCTTTCTGAAGTCGATAATAATCTCTTTTGTTTTATCCACATTCAGAATCAAGTTGTTGGCACTACACCAACCCGCCAACAGCTCGACTTCCTCTCTATATGCCAGATCATTGTCATCCTTGATGAAGCCCACCACTGTAGTGTCGTCTGCGTACTTGACGATGTAGTTGGTGGCAGACTTAGGAACACAGTCGTGAGTCATCAAGGTGAACCGCAGGGGGCTCAGTACACATCCTTGAGGGGATCCTGTGCTGAGGGTAATGACATTGGAGATGTTCTGTCCAATTCTTACTGACTGTGGCCGTTCAGTGAGGAAGTCCAGCAGCCAGTTCCGCAGAGGGGTGCTGAAGCCCAGGGATTCCAGTTTGTTCACCAGATGCTGTGGAATTATGGTGTTGAACGCCGAGCTGAAATCCAAGAACAGCATCCTCACATGAGTGTTTTTCTCCTCCAGATGTGCAAGGCTCAAGTGAAGAGCAGAGGAGATGGCATCCTCAGTGGAGCGGTTTGGCAGGTAGGCAAACTGGAAGGGATCAAATGTGGTGGGCAGTCTGGAGATGATGTGCTCCCTAACCAACCTCTCAAAGCACTTCATCATGATTGGAGTTAGTGCAACAGGCCGGTAGTCGTTTAGAGATGAGATATGAGGTTTTTTTGGCACTGGGATGATGATGGCAGACTTAAAACATGACGGGACTTTGGCTAGATCCAGTGAGGTGTTAAAAATGTCTGTTAGAACATAAGCCAACTGGTCTGCACATTCCCTGAGGACCCGACCCGGTATGTTGTCGGGGCCAGGGGCCTTCCGTGTGTTGACTCTCCTCAGAGTCCTCCGCACATCAGCGATGTCAAGACAAAGTACCTCCTCCTCCTGATGGGGGACAGCTCTTACTGCCAGGGTGTTATTTAGTTCCTCAAATCTCCCAAAAAAGTTGTTTAGTCCATTTAAAAAGTCCACATCATCATCACACACAGAAGGAGCCACCTTATAATTTGTAATGGTCCGTATGCCATGCCACATGTCCTTGGTGTTAGAGGAGTTTTTGCTAATCTAATAGCACGATTTAAATTGGCTCTCGCTGTTCTCAATGCATTCTCATCACCAGACTTGAAGGCTGAGTTTCTGGCTTTGAGCACTTTGCATACTTCATTGGTCATCCATGGTTTTTGATTGGCACGGGTGGTGATGGTCTTTGTGACGCTGACGTCCTCCATGCATTTGTTTATATATGCTGACACAGTCATGGCATACTCATCCATGTTGATGTGGTCACTGTAAGTGGCAGCTTTCTTGAACATATCCCATTCAGTGCATTCAAAACAGTCTTGTAATGCCTCCATAGCCCCCTCAGGCCACACCCTCACCTGCCTCACTGTAGGTTTTTCTCTGATCAGCAGGGGCTTATATGCAGGAATTAGCATAACAGATAAATGGCCTGAAGAGCCAAGGTGGGGGCGGGGGGCTGCCTTGAATGCACCCTTCATGTTGGTGTAGGCCAAGTCTAAAGTGTTCATACCTCTGGTTGCACAGTCCACATGTTGATGGAAGTTTGGAAGAACTGTCTTCATATTAGCCTGGTTAAAATCCCCGGCAACAATGAAAAAGCCTTCAGGGTGGGCTGATTGCAACTCACTGATGGTACGGTAGAGAACACTCATAGCTTCCTTTGTATTAGAACTAGGAGGCACATAAACAGCAGTGATGGAAACTAGAGTAATCTCCCTAGGCAGATAGAATGGTCTGCAGATTACAGTCATCAACTCAATGTCCGGTGAACAATGGCTTGAGACAAACTTAGCGTTCCTGCACCAGTTGTTATTCATGTATATACACAGACCTCCGCCTCGGGATTTTCCACTGGAAGTGCAGCTCCTATCAGCACGGAATATGGTTAGCCCCTCGATGTTTACAGCATTATCCGGGATTGATGGGTTAAGCCATGTCTCTGTCAAAATTATTACGCAGCAGCTTCCCATCTCTCGCTTAGTAGATAATTCCAGCTGCAGATGATCCATTTTGTTCTCCAGAGAGCGAACGTTGGAGAGAAAGATGGAAGGAAGCGGCGTTCTGTAAGGGTTTGCTTTTAGCTTAGCT
Source organism: Archocentrus centrarchus (assembly GCF_007364275.1). Lineage (NCBI taxonomy): Eukaryota > Metazoa > Chordata > Actinopteri > Cichliformes > Cichlidae > Archocentrus > Archocentrus centrarchus. Next base: position 974,500 of record NW_022060277.1, on the reverse strand, counting down.
GTTAGCCCTGCTCGACAACCGCGCTTCCGCTTACGGTCACAACGCCTCCGCCTACTCCTCTGTCGGCTGGTTCTGCTGGTCGAGTCCACTGCTCCATAGGCCCCTGGGTCTTTTCGTAGCACTCCGAAGCTGCGCAGCCACTTCTTAGTAGTCCTGGTAACGGAGCCAAAGTCGCTAAAAATACGTAATTTCAACAGATGTTGACGATCATACACTAACACCCAATTATTTTTTTTAACTGATTCTAAAATCCTATGTGGCATATTTTAATTAAAAAAAATTCGTTCCTATCGCGAGCTCATGCAGCCGCAGCCGCACAGGGCGCCGCCATGCTTGAAAACCACTCCACCCACCGGTAAGGAGGCGGTAAGGTTTGGGACAACGGGTGCCTCCCAACCTAAACTCCAGACTGGGCTGCTCTCCAGCAGGTGGTGACAGAGAGAACCTTTGAAGGATGGAGGTGAAAAACAAAAATAACTCCATCCGGGCCAGCTGTTCTCCAAGACACACACGCTTGTCGTGATGCACACTCTGTGTGTGTGTGTGTGGGTCGATTCAGGAGAGCCTTCAGGGTGGCTTCTCTTGGTGGGTGGAGTGCTTTTGCTGGAGGAGGCAGAATTGGTCGACTGTTATGTTATTCATTCGAGGGTTTAATTTCGGCAGCTTTTGAGATTTTGCAAATAAATCGTAAATAATTTTAAGAATGATCCACATGGTTAGAAGGGAAGCAAACTAAGCAAATAAAAGATTTTTCTTGGTGGATTTTTGTGGACTGTAATCATTGCTAGGTCGTGTTTTATAATCATCGGTAATAAAGGAAGTCAGAGCTCTGGGAATTTGAGCCACCTCTTGAACTTTGTTTGAGCTTCATGCACTTCAAGACTTGTTGCTGTCCTGAAAACCCTCCATCTGTCACCCTGTCATCATGACAAGTAAAATACTAACAATAATAAGAGAAAATACATTTGACCACTTGACTGTTCTATAAAACAGTTTATAAAACAGTTAAAAGTGTTTTCTGAATTATTTCAACACTTTAATGGTCAAAATCGTGGAATTTATGCACTTCCTGTTCACACACACGGAAGAAAGGCGGGGTGATCCAGTGCAGTGCCCTGGCTCACCTCTGGGGGCGCTGTGTCACATACAATAAATGAAGCAGGCGTTTGGTGCATGCCCATTGCTGTCTGTCTTTATATCGCCAATATACATGATTGATTACACATGTGCTACACATGCTGATGTGCCAGAGTTTGACCTTACATTAAATATTATGTTATTCTTGCCATCAATTTTGAACTGTATGCAGTTGATTAAAGCATAATTAATCATTAGTATTATTAAAAATTAGGGCTGGGACTTTAACGCGTTAATTTCGATTAATTAATTATAGGGAAATTAACGCGTTAAAAATTTTAACGCATTTTAATCGCACTTTGCACCGTGGAACGTTTCTCAGTGCACGAGTTCCCGGCATACAGATTATATCGACGCACAATGTCCAAATTAGGGGCCGCATCCTGCGAAGGACCCGGCCCACGTCTTTCGCAGCCCACGAACACCACAAAGGCCGGAAGTGAGCGGCTAGCCTTCATATCAGCTGCCGTCACCTCTGCGTAGCTCATGTCGACTAGCAACCGTAAGTGCGAAGCACAGCTGTGTAAAAGCAGCTGTTAAACGGAGAACGAACTTTTTCTCCTTTTTGTGGTTTAATTTTAAGTCTTTAATTCAAAATAAGCTGTTAAAACAAGCATAACACATTTCAACATCAAGGAATACAGCTGAGCTAATGATTAATTTCCAACTATAACAAGTGAGACATTAATGTTGAATAAAACTATCCAGTTATGATGCTTAACTTTAATTTCAGGTGTTTGTTTATCACAGGAGCACTTCCACCCTTCATTGGTCTGTGTAGTAGACTGGTGGGAAAATAAACAAAATTTTGAAGTTTAAGCTTATGTATATTGATTTATTCATCAACTAAACTTAAATTAATATTTCTCATGTCAAATATTGAAATGCGATTAAAATGCGATTAATTTCGATTAATTAATTACAAAGCTTGTAATTAATTCGATTAATTTTTTTAATCGAGTCCCACCCCTATTAAAAATATAAGCTTCTAATTTGGGTTCATGCATGTGAACATCCGACTCCAAATGAGTCAGTGCCTCACCGTCACAAACCTCACCGCACGTCACTGCTTAAAACAAACATGGAGTCAGGATTTCCTGTTTTAATGAATCGTCACCAACAGAAGGATATTTAAATATCAGGAAGATCAAATTTACAGAAAAACCTCGGACAATATAAAACACTGATGTAGCTTCCACGATGGAAAAATGCAACCATGTGGAAGTGCTCTAAGTCTGTTTTCTGTCTGAAAGCCAGTGTGCAGATTCAGCCCTCCTCATCACATTTGGGGTTTCGCAACCAAGATGGTGGAAACGTTTGAGGTACGACGGACGGACGAGCCGACCGTCTGTGGCAAGCTGGGAACAGCTGACTGTGATGTGCTCAGAGTCCAGGAGAGGGGCCCAGCAGGTACAACACCATTGCCCAGAGAAGCCAGATAGAGGCCCTGGCTATGAACACAGTTTGTATCCATCCCAGGCTGGTTGCACTGCTCCCTGGGGGGGGGTCTGTCCATAGCCCTGAAGCTGAATCACAGAGAGGCAGACTGTCAGTAAAACCACAATACAGAGCTCTTGTCTCAAATTAAAGGCACTACATTTCATGAAATCCAATCAATTCCCCAGATAATGACTGAAATAGAAACAGATCACGTGTGTTTAATAATTGGAGCTACTTACATGAGGGACATGTGGGGGGGGTGTTGCTTAAAGGTCCATGAAGTGGACAGTCCTTTCTTTGTCTCTCCTCCTAAATCTAGCTCTTGTGTTCTGAAACCAAGTCTTCACCTATAAAGAGGAAAAAGACAGATTAATGAGCCAGACATGAACATGAATTAAATTTAATATACTTGTATTGTAGCAACCTTCAAAGAATAAAAACACTCACCTGTTTGTAGGTCAGTCCTGTCATCTCTGCCAGCTCTTCCATTTCATCTGGTTTGAGATGAGTCTGCAGACTGAAGCGAAGATTAAGAATATGTAGTTGCCTCTCTGAGAAAACCACCCGGTCCTTTCTCTTAGGTTTCTCTGCACTCTTCTCTGGAGCAGTGAAGGGAGCATGCAGAATCAAACCCGTGCTGCCATCCTCATTCTTTGGGACAGCAAGAACCTGTTTCTCCTCTGTGGCAGGGCTGCTGTTGCTTGTATCATTATGGAGAGCATTTTCAGCCCATGAAATGATGTCTGCCAGGGGGAGACTCCCTTCAGGGCTGCTGCCAGAACTCCACCAATCTGAGAGGGTAAAGAGAGCGAGGCCAAGTAAGAACAAGTCTATACAGTCCACATCAGTCAGTATGGTTACTGATGTGTTTGCATAAGATACTTTAGAACAGAAATGATACAAAGATAATTTGATGAAGTTTATACAGAACAGTTTCACACTCCCACAAACTTTCTCTGCATTTTAGTTTGGCTGCATTCTTAAACTTTGTCACCAGATGGCACCACTTTAAAAACAGAAGGTTAAAAAACTGTTTGGATATTTGGAAAGTCTTTCAAAACCAAGACGGACCTGAAGAGGACTCTCTGCTCAGCTGTGGAGGGAGAAATGGTGACTTCTGGTATCAGGCCTTAAACACAGAGTTTAGCCACCTCTGCTAATATTGGCTCATTGGGCAACAATGCTGAGTACATACCTGGTGAGAAGCAGTCCTCCATGGAAAAGTGGAAATTCATCCAGTCCTCCATCTTTGCAGCAGATTTGGTGTTTGTAGATCAACACAAGAAAAACTTCAAACCAAGCAGGATGGCGCTTTGTGTCGGAAGACTGACTCAAGAGCAGTGCTCCTGAGCGGGCTTTTAAGGAGGTGTGTGGGGGTGGGTGGGGGGTGTTGAGCCGTTCTTTGTGAGTCGCTTTACAAAGCAGTCGTGCCGGTGCCATCAGCTGACATCATTTGCATTCATTTAAAACGATTTCTCAGGTTTGAAAGGAAATAAATTGCAGTTAGAAAGCAGCCATATAAATGAGTCTTACCAAATCCTTCCAGCTTACACTTTCCAAAATATTAAACTCTGAATGCCCAGAATGACTTTATGATTTTACTCACTGATTCATCAAGAAAAGACAAAGTATAATTTCACAGACTCAGATTCATGGAGTCATGATTGTTTGGAAGATTTAAAGCATAAGTTGTAAAGGTGGCCAAAGACTGACTTAAGAACAATACTGAGTCTGTTTATAAATGATAAACTTTGATAAACCTGTGACTAAGACTTTGATAAACCTGTGTGGTTTGACAAAGATTAACATTACAAACCTGAGGCGGCCACAAGGCAAATTTAGCTGTATTATTATAAAGGCAAACTGGACAGCTACACTAAAGGGATTGTGTAGTTTTGTTGAATTAGCTTTGCTTTTCTTACTTTAGTTGATCCATTATTTACACTTTAGTTTCTCTGCTAAACAGCACAAAGGCTCAGGATTTTAGTCTCTGCTTAAATCTCAACAAAAGCCACTTTGAAGCCCATCATTGTTGCAGCAGATTCTCTGCTGCTTACATTTTTGACTTTGAGCCATTTTTAATTTCAACCCAGAACTGACTTCTGTGTTATTAAAGCCACATTGACACAGGCTTAGAGAGAAGTTGGAGACCTCCACAATCCCAAATGCTTGGGACCTCCAGCAGCAGCTGGGTGGATGCTGTTGGCCAGTACATGTTTCCCTACCAACTTTCTTTTTATTGAGTCTAACACGTCCTAATACAAACACCTTTACCCCCATTATGTTCCTTATGGCCCTGGTGCCGTTTGTGGTCCCAGGTTTCTGTCTGCATTGACTTGGTAATTAATCCCATCAGTGGTAGCAGGATGTGAGGCAGGGACTCTAACAGACACATTAGCGTATGTTTAGTGGCCTCTGGCTGAACTGGGTGTCTTTTCTGATTTTGAATGGGCCAGACGAAGTGTCTGCGGGGGTTGATGAGGGCAGTTAGCCTTGATATTCATGAACCTTCTCCAAATGACCTGCACCAACAAATATTCTGACTTTAGTTCTAAATTAGTGCTGAAAGTCAGTATTTGGATGTAGTTTTGGTATAATTTGCTTTATTTTGAGACATCTTCATTCATACCTGGATTAAATTCTTCATGTTCACATCAATCATGCCAGCTGAAGGATAAGAAATCAGACACAGGTCAACAAGGAAAAAAAATCCAATTGTATTTAAAGATTATCAGTTGTCACTTTCAGAGTGTTTCATTTAATAAAGTTACTAAAGACAAAACGAGTGTTCAGGGCTGTCATCTGGATATTCAGTTCAGATTTACTAACGTCTGCAGCAGCACAAACCTGTGAACCCTCAGCGTGAAGACTCAGCGAAGAGTTACAGGACAGAGTCAAAGTTTCAGCACTGAGCTCACAGCTTTGAGCCATCCTCGGGCGACAATTACACTCATAACATTTTCCCCTCTCATTCCAAATAAATGAACACTCCAACTATCACAGATCCCACACCCAAAGTAACACATGCTTTTTTCACTTATATTTGGTCTTAATCTTTCATAAATCACATTTGGATGATTCACTGAAATATTCTGCTAAAGTTTTGTGCTGGGAAAGGGAAACTTGTAAAAATACATGTTCAATAAGGCCAGCTACCAAAATATTTGTGTCCACGTGTTTGTCCTAAAATTCCTCATTAAATCCCAAAAGCAGATTTTTAACACCAAACAAGGGTTTAGCTGTGGTGCAGAGTGTTTAGTAAATCTGTCCCACAAGGATCCAAGTACCCAAAACTACATGTCCCTCAAAGATCCTTCAACTCAGGAGAGTATTCAGAGGTACAAAGTAAGTGTTTATTAATCCAAATAACACAACAGTAGTTACACATTAAATGAAAGCACTCCATCCACCGAGAGACGCCGCCCTGAGGACTCTCCTGAATACACACACACACACACACACACACACACACACACACACACACACACACACACACACACACACACACACACACACACACACACACACACACGCGCGCGCGCAACATGGAGGACATTTTAGAGTCTGTATCTGTTGATTTGGTCACATGGCTGTATTGTTGGATTTAGACCTTTCCAAACACTGTTTGGTGTTCAGTCTGAACCATCCCTACTGCTTTAAAGCTTTTTTTGTACCATTACCTCCTATGTTTTTGAAAAGCTTTTGGTTACGTGTGCTTAAATAAGATTTCCATCATAAATTTGATGTAGCAAAGAAACTCATTTGTCCATAAAAATCACCAGAATGAAGAAATGATGGAACTGAATTTAGAAAACAGTTGAAGTATGTTTCTGTGGCTCAGAAAACAGAAATGCATTCATTCCTAAAGTACCTCCCAGCTTCTTTTACTAACCTCTTTTCGATGGGATTTTCATCAAGGTCAAGGAAAAGTGGGTAGGAAAAGTGATGAGGAGTTAGGAAAATAGAAGAGCGGTGCTTTGAGAATTCAAACAACCACAGATGAGTTTGGTGATGGGATCACAGTTATGATGAAAGGGGATATGTTAGCACAACAGGGATGGATGCTTTCCAACAGGGAATATGTTGGATTTGCTACAGGAGTGAATGCATTTTGTTCAGACTGCAGCATCTGATACCAGCTTCATGGTCCGCACTTCCACACTGGCTGTGTTTTTGCCAACATGGAAGCTACATCCATGTTTTATACTGTCTGAGGTTTTTCTGTAAATCTGATCCTCCTGCCATTTCAATATCCTTCTGTTGATGCTGCTTCATTAAAACAGAGGCTGTTTGCATGTCGTGTCTGAAATGAGTTTTCCAATAAGCGAGGACTTTGGTAGAATGAAATCCTGCCTCCATGTTTTTATGAGCAGCTAACATGATGAAGGGTTTTCAGGACAGCTTGAGGTGCATGGAGATTAATAAAATTGAAGAGGTGCCTCAAATTCACAGAGCTCTGACTTTATTACCGATGACTACACAAATACAGTGAAATTCAACACAACTTACTGTAGCAGTGAATCCAGTCCATAAAAATCCATCTATGGTTTGCTTCCCTTGTAACCATGAAGGATAGGGGGTGGATGGGGATGTCATCCCTAGAGATATTTACAATTTATTCACAAAAATCTCAAAAGCTGCCCGTCATCATAAATGGTTACATTAAAGCATTTGAAATTGGTTCCCAACCAAAGAATCTCAAAGGTTTGGCTGTAACTTTAAAATGAAAGTTAGGTTGGAAAACGAACATGAACTAATGAAACAAAACCATGAGGTTTAAAATGACTTCAATCCTTTTATTTGCAGTGAACTTATGTTGGAAAGTCAAACTAATTCCAACAAGAAATCAGAAGAGCAAAATGAAAGAAGACAAAAGGAATCCTGACTGTTCTGCTTTTATGGTGAGGAGCTGTGATTTGGCTGGGCTGCAGAAGATTTTCATATCTCCAACCAGGACACAGAAGTCTGAGGATGGCTGCTTTAGACACAAACTTGATTTTCTCTTATCAATATGAAAATATGCAAAGTTTCAGGTCCCCACCATGTTTAGTTTTCTCAGAAATAGCTGAAAGGATGAAGGTAGGACTGCTCTTAGAGGGTTTTCTTGGATAATTTATAAGAGCCATTTGAAGAGGACAGATCCTTCAGATTCTGGAGATGAACTCTTGACTATGAATAGAGAAAAATGTAGCTCAAAAAACAAACAAAGATGGATTCTTGAAGACTAAAATATTTGGATGTTCAATGACTGACAGCAGATATGGAGGCAGGGACTGATATTTTACAGCTTCTAATTTGGAAGATTAACAAGTCTCAGAACTAAACTAAAAATAAACCACTAACATTGTTGGAACCATTTTTCCTACTGAACGAAATCCACCAACTGTATTAGTGTGAGGAAGAAGCACAGATCAACCTGTGACAGGCTGAACTCCCTTTTGCTGATCAGACATGGCACAGCACGATTTATCATAACTTCAGATATTGTAGATCATGGTAGACAAAAACACAGAGGCAGGATATCATTTCATTTATTTATTGAAAGAAATAATGTTATCAAATAAATGAACACTCCTGCTATTACCAATCCCACCACCAACACAACATGCTTTTTTCACAGTTACATTTGGTGTTAAAGCTCAAGTCAAGTTTGGATGATTCAGTTAAAATATTCTAAGGTTTTGTGCTGTGGAAGAGAAACTTGTAAAAATACATACGCAATAAGGCCAGCCACCAAAATATTAGTGTTCCCTAATTTCAGTCCTAAAAGTCTTCATTAAGTCCCAACAGCAGATTTTAAACACCAAACAAGGGTTTAGCTGTGGAGCTTTGAAAAGCTTTTTCCATCCCAACAACGTTTTGATCCCTCTCCTTCTTCAGTTTCTGATTTGTGCCCTTTCTTTGTGCCTCTCCTTCTCTGCCTGTTCAATCATCTCTAGAGAGGATTCTAATAAAATAGTCGTGATCGAGCGCGTTCTCGAAAGCGCGTGCTGGAGCGCCTTTTGTGTGTTTGTGTGTGTTTGTGTGTGTGTGTGTGTGGGGGGGGGGGGGGGGGGGCATGAAGAGGGGAGGTGAAGGAGCACATACTACAGACAGCATATACTACAAAATAAAGGCGCTTCTTTACAGTAGGTCTGTTTTATTCTGAAAGGGATAAAGAATCACATTAAAGAGATTCTTTATTCCTTACAGTAGGTCTGTGGGTGTTTTATTTTGAAAGGAATAAAGAATCACATCAAAGAGATTCTTTATTCCTTACAGTAGGTCTGTGGGTGTTTTATTCTGAAAGGAATAAAGAATCACATCAAAGAGATTCTTTATTCCTTACAGTAGGTCTGTGGGTGTTTTATTTGAAAGGAATAAAGAATCACATCAAAGAGATTCTTTATTCTTTACAGTAGGTCTGTGGGTGTTTTCTTTTGAAAGGAATTCCAGAATTCATTCCAGAGTGCATCTAAGGCATAAAGCCTTTGATCTTAGAACGTATAAACAGGCTCAACATTCAGACAGTTAGTGAAGCACAAACCAAGAAGGCTGTCAGACCCAAAGCAATCAGACGCTTAAACCACAGAAGCAAACCTGAGAAGGCAAAACTCTGAAGCACCTGCAAAGATGTCATACCCACGAAGACCAAAGAAAGGCAACATGCAGACGGGTGTGAACTATAATGCGAGGGAGCAGATCGCAGCTCCGAAGCAGCAGCTGGAATCCCAGGAAAAGGCAGAAGATTGGGAAAGTGAATGCACTGCCTCAAACTTTTGCCTTTATAGTGTCAATTCTTCTTCTTCTTCAGATCATTCAATGGTACAAGACCAGTACAATAAGCTGAGCATTACTCACCATAACTACCAAAAAGCCACAAAGGCACAAATTACCAGTCTGACACGGAAACTGAAGGAAACTGAGCGTAAACTAAATGAACTTCAGAATTGTTTCCTTGGCACCGATAATTCAGAGGACACAACCGTTCTGATGAGCCAGCTGCTCGAATCTCAGACCAAAGTAAAGGAGCTCGAAGCCAACAACACACATTTAGAGAAAACCATTAAGGATATGACAGAAGAGCATCATATGCTTGCCAGTCAATTTTCCGACAACAACGTGGTTTCAGAGCGCACCATTAATGAGCTGAAGAAACAGCTGGCAGAGGCTCGTTCACCACGAAACCTGAAGGAACAAAGTAGCCAAACTGCTGCAGTACTGAGTGCAAAGCCTTCCCGCCGAGCCACGAAGGCTTCACAGGCTGACTTCAGATCTGCCAAAGAGGCTGACCTTGAGCTCAAGTGTGGCAAACAGCAAGCGCAGATCCAACAGCTCCAGCAGCAGCTCCAGCTGCAGCTCAAGCAATTTGATGACAACAAAGTGGTTTCAGAGCGCACCATTAGTGAGCTGAAGAAACAGCTGGCAGAGGCTCGTTCACCACGAACCTGAAGGAACAAAGTACTGCTGCAGTACAAACTGCTGCAGTACTGAGTGCAGAGCCTTCCCGCCAAGCCACGAAGGCTTCACAGGCTGACTTCAGATCTGCCAAAGAGGCTGACCTTGAACTCAAGTGTGGCAAACAGCAAGCGCAGATCCATCAGCTCCAGCAGCAGCTCCAGCTGCAGCTCCAGGAATCTCAGAGACAACTGGAGGAGCAGGCAATCCAACACAGACAGGAGAGAGAGAAATTCCAGTCTGAAATGAATGAGGTAAAATCCCTGCTGACTAACTACAAGAACCTTCATGCTTTCTACCCTAAAGTCATGGAGGAGGAGAAGGAAGAAAAGAGCAGCATGGGAACTCCACTGGAAAAAGCAGAGGCAGAGAAGGAATTCCTGCCGCAGACTGTGGAGCCTCTGCAGAAAAAGCAAGACATGGAAAAAGGAAAGGAAGGAAAAGTGGACTTGGTGCCGCAGACTTCCTTGTCTCTGCAGGAGCCTGCTGAAGAAAAGCAAGGCACGGAGCAAGAAAAGGAAGTGCCGCAGACTTCCTTGTCTCTGCAGGAGCCTGCTGAAGATCAATCAAAGGCAGAAAAGGAGACTCACTGCTGGAAACTGTGAGATCTTTGCAGGAGTCTTTGAAAACACAACAAGGAAACGAGAAGATCCTCACCACCAAGCTGGAGAAGCTTGAGGAACAACCCAAGCAGAAGAAGAAGAAGAAGCGCAATTGGCTGCTTAGGCTATTCAGCAGAATCAAGTCCTAAAATTCTGATTTTTTTGGTCCTAAAAATCACATTTATACACAACATAATATGTCAGTGAACTTGTCAGAGGTACGGTAACAAATCATTCCTTGTTTTCCCCCCCCAACCGGCCGCGGCAGATGGCTGCCCCTCCCTGAGCCTGGTTCTGCCGGAGGTTTCTTCCTGTTAAAGGGAGTTTTTCCTCCCCACTGTCGCCAAGGGCTCGCTCAGAGGAGGGGATCTTCTGATTGTTGGGGGGCTCTTTAAACCAACCACTGATCAGTTCACTGGCATTACATTTCAGACTCAGCAAAGATGTAAACGGATGACTCCTCACAATCATGACATGACTGCCATGATGTCAGGAATCATCCATTTAAAACATCTTTGCTGAGTCACGTTTGGTTGTTTATCAATATGACTTTTAGGACCCTGAGACCAAATTTAATAAAATAAAAAGAAAAAAAATCAAAGTATCTGTGTGAATGTTTTCATATATACTGTATATACTGTTTTATGGTAAAATACTGGCAGCTGTGGTTGGCAGAACTTCACTATTAAAAATATGGTACAACACATGAGAAATGACATTTTACAACCAACAACTGCTTGTGGTTCATTAAGAAGAAAATAACAGGTAAAGCCCAGTGCACACAAAGACACACGGTTAAACTTTCAAAAGCTTTTTGGTGAAACAGATTGAAATGATCCAATCACTCGTCCAGTATGAAGGTACGGCAGTGTTGAGATCTTCTGTAAAACAGTGTGTGTCTGCATACATATCAATAAAATCCATGGTGCATTGCCTGGCTGATGAAGAGTGTGAGAGTCCAGGTATGACTGCAGAGCGTACTCAGGATGGGATGGAGTCACACATGGACACGATGCTCATGGAGCTGGAACTTAAAGCGAGTGTGGGCACCGGTTCAGCTCGCAGACCCACGTTAACCATCAGGTGTTCACTGTGGACGGGCACGATCCTTTCTGCAGCCAGAAAACAAAGACAAACCAAGCTGGATGGATGCAGTGCTGAAGCTTGATGCTGCCACAGATACTCGTGTGAAATAAGAAAAACGTCCTCTTTCAATTCAAAGCTTTTACATGTCAGGGCTATTCTAAAAAAATCCTCTGGTCTTTTTCAGGTTGTAAACGTCTTCAAATCCAAGTTCAAATTAACAGCATGACATTAGACTGTGTCATTATTCAGTAAACAAAGCTCAAATGCAGGGTCAGAATAAGTATAGCCTTCATTTTTACATGGCAATTAAGCAGGAAAGTGACAGCCAGGAGCTGATAATCAAATACACTTGATCAACTGCTCACCAGAAGTCGTGAGCAGCCCGATGAAAGTCGATGTTTTGGCTGCTCTGCAGTCCATCACGCTACAGACAGAAAGATCATGTCTCCTCCTCATCCTGGCCACACAGAGCAATCCACATGGCCAGGATGAGGAGGAGACAGAGGCAGAAGCAGCAGGGGAGCTATCTGATCAGGCAGAGAGCGCAGGAGAGGGGACCGCAACGACCCCCAGACGAGGCAAGGCACAGAGGAAGAGTAGTGACGAGATGATGGAGGAGGATTTGAAGAGGAAGGAAGTCAGGGAGGTAGAGAGAGAGAAGGAGGGAGCCCGGAGGGATGACACAACACACTTCCTGCTCAGATTAGCTCCAGCCACGAGGAGTTTGCTCCACCAAAGCAGTCATGGATAAGAATTCAAATCCAGGAGCTCGTCCATGAGGCAGAGTTTGGGCCATCACACAATGATCCATTTCTTTAGCTTATTCATTTCCTTATGCATGAGTTTGCTTTTTGGAGGCTTGGTTTAATGAAGAGTCTCAGTCATCCAGGCAGCCAGATGCAGGAGCGCAGCTATATACTTTCTGAGGTGCATGTAGACACATTTTTAGGAACCCCCCTGCACCCATCCAAATACACACACACACACACACACACACACACACACACACACACACACACACACACACACACACACCACACACGCGCACACACACACATAGGCTTTTGTATTTGTTTTATTTTTATTGATATGAATCTGTTATATTGTAACTACAGCACACAGTTGCAGAACAGTGACCTGTTAATTTACTACTAGTAACTTTAGGTTTTATTATTAAAGATTATCATGAACAGCTGATCACAGACACAAACTATGCAAATAAACACTGACACATTTATGAGCTAACAAGCTTTCCTGCTGCTGGACAAGCAGCAGGAAACCAAGGAGCTGGTGGTGGGTTCCGCAGGCGCAGACCCACCACACGGACACCGGTGAACATCCAGGGAGTGGACATTGAGATAGTGGACTCTTATAAGTACCTGGGTGTTCACCTAAACAATAAACTGGACTGGACTCATAACACTGATGCGCTCTACAGGAAGGGTCAGAGCAGACTCTACCTGCTGAGAAGGCTGAGGTCTTTTGGAGTGCAGGGGACACTCCTGAAGACCTTCTATGACTCTGTGGTGGCATCAGCCATCTTCTATGCAGCAGTATGTTGGAGCAGCAGCTTGTCTACAGCTGAGAGGAAGAGGATAGACAAGCTCATCAGGAAAGCCAGCTCTGTCCTAGGATGTCCTCTCGACTCAGTGCAAGTGGTGGGAGACAGAAGGACTCTGACCAAAATAACATCACTGATGGACAAGGTCTCCCATCCCATGCATGAAACTGTTGCTGAGCTGGAGAGCTCCTTCAGTGACAGACTGCTGCATCCTAAATGCACAAAGGAGCGTTACCGCAGATCCTTCCTCCCAGCAGCTGTAAGACTTTATAACCATCACTGCTCCCAACAAAAACCACAATAGCCTACACAATGTAGGATAATATATAATATACTGTAAATAGTCCGGCCTGTTAAGGTTCAACACACAGGCACATCATGTACATTGTATATAGTGTTATTATTATTATTATTAGTATTAAGGTTAATATTGTTTGTTGATTTTATATATATTCTTTCTTAATAGTGTGAATTATTATATCTTTATTTATATTTATAATAACTGCGGCTGCTGTTACACCCAAATTTCCCCTCTGTGGGACAATAAAGGCTGTTTCTTCTTCTTCTTATTATTATTATTATTATATATTATATTATATATTATAGGCCATTATTATAGATGTTATTAGGAAGTGATTAGACAGGAGAGGGGTTTTCAGGAAATACTGTTAAAGGTTCAGTTTATGCCACATATCAGAAGAAGACGAATTAAAGGCACGACTGGGTCGTAACATTCACGTAGTGCTGTTTCTGCTGTCTGTACAGCTCATCGTCTTCATCTTGTTCTCTCGGTGCCTCGAGTGGAGGTGGATTCCCCCGTCTGAAGATGCTACAGTAGAGTGGACCAACACATACGTGAAGGTCCGCGTGTATCAGAACGGCTCTGACCAGCCTGGAGAACAGAGCTGTTTCTACAGAGGCCGAACGGAGATGAACGAAGACCTGCTGAGAACCGGAGACCTCAGTCTGACCCTGAGACAGATGAAGACACAAAGACCTACACCTGCACCGTCTGCAGCAGGGAGGAAACATCCTGATGGAGAAACCAGTGGAGCTGAAAGTCACAGGTCAGAGGATCCAGCATCTAACATCTGAAGCACCAAAATTCATCAATGACATTTCATATGAATGACATCAGTATGTTTATGAATATACATAACAAAGACTACCTACGAAGAATGGAAAGGTCTGTAATTTTTATCATAGGTACACTTAAGCTGTGAGAGACAGAATCTAAAAAAAACAATCACATTGTATGATTTTAAAGAATGAATTTGCATTTTATTGCATGAAATAAGTATTTGATACAGTAGAAAAGCAGAACTTAATATTTGGCACAGGAACCTTTGTATGCAGTCACAGAGGTCAGACCTTTCCTGTAGTTCTGGACCAAGTTTGCACACTGCAGCAGGATTTTGGCTCACTCCTCCATACAGATCTTCTCCAGATGTTTCAGGCAACATTGAGTTTTGGCTCCTTCCAAAGAGGGTTCAGGTCTGGAGACTGGCTCGGCCACTCCAGGACCTTACGGAGCCACTCCTTAGCTGCCCTGGCTGTGTGTTTGGTGTAATTGTCATGCTGGAAGACCCAGCAATGACCCATCTTCACTGCTCTTACTGAGGGAAGGAACTGCTCCTTATAAAGGAGTTGTCCCACAAAACTAAACGTAGGGGAACAGAAAACAATCACAACAGAAAGCACACACACCGGAGCTACACAAACACGTCAGGTAAATTAAATCAAATCATTTCCTGAAATTCTACATAAATAAATATGAACGTAACAGGCAGAGACAACTGTAAACTATAAACACTATTAACAAAGAACTGGCATTGTTACACAGGCAATATGTTTTTTTCTCTAAAGGTTTCCCTTTTTAATTAAACTTAATTACATTTATTTATATAACAATGAAAAGTCCCCTCAGCGTGCTTTGTATTGTAAGATAAAGACCCTACAATAATACAGAGGAAACCCAACAGCCCAAACGACCCCCTATGAGCAGCACCTGGTGACAGTGGGAAGAAAAACTCCCTTTAACAGGAAGAGAACCTCCATCAGAACCAGGCTCAGGGAGGGGGGGGGTCATCTGCTGAGGGGGGGCAGAGATTAATAATCACTAATGATTAAATACAGAGTGAAGTATAAACAGAGTAAATAAGGTGAAGGAAAGGAAACAGTGCATCATGGGAACCCCCCAGCAGCCTGGGCCTACAGCAGCATAACTAAGGGAGGGTAACTCACAGACACTCACAGACTCCGTACAACAATCAGTGGTTTCTTTATTCGGAGCAGGAAGTGAGGCATCAGTCCTGGTTATCAGTCTGTGTGGGACTTCCACAGTCCTGCAGTTTCACTCTGCAGCCTTTCACTGTTTGCTGCTGTTCTTTGCGTTTCAGCTGAGCGCCCTCTGGTGGACAGACACACTCACTTCCAGATTTGAATAACTTTATTAGTATTCTACAGCAGTGCCACTGACATAAAGAGGGTTCAACAGTGACAGAAGAAGATGGAGGAAGCCCCGTGATCCACCGGGTTGGCCTGTCGTGGTGGTGACAGTCACACAGTCATATTCAGTGGAGTCATATTTAAAGGATTCAGAGGTTTCATAACCCAGAAACATGACGATGTAACAAAAGAGAAACTCCTCAGTAATCAAAGATGTTATAAATGTTCTGTCTTTATTTCAGAGTCTCTTTTTATTCTTTTTATTATTAAAAATGAAAATATTTGACTTTTTCTGCTGAAAATGAAACCAAATAAAAAATGTATGAGCATCAACTCAGAGCTGAAGGTCAGCTGTTAGTGTGAGCAATCACACAGAGACCACGGGGATCCAGAGAAACGATCTGATGCACAGGATCTCCTTCTGCTGATATTTCTCTGGAAATGACCTCTGACCTCTGACCTCAGAGCAAACATCAGCTCCTGCTTCAGACTGACCTCGATTACATCTCTGCTGACAAGAGCACGTGTGCACGGATCCCAGCAGTCACTGATGGTGTTGCACCATGAAGTCAGTCACAGATGGAGAACCTCCACCTGCTGCATCCACCAGATTTACCCCCCCCCCCCCCCCCAACCCCCCCGTGTCTCAATCCACTTCAGATACAGGAAAACCAAGCTGAAGCATCACTGTTTGGGCACATGACAGGACTTCCTCTGAGAGACCTGCAAATATGAGTTGCTCTGAAAATGATAACTTCACATCCACCCTGAACACCGGGTCCAGACCGCCTCCTGGTACGGGGTTAAAGTTCACCTGCTGTGCTGATGTGGCGTTGACCCAAACTGTGTTGGAGTTTGTGTGACCCACACTGAGTCACATTAATCTTACTGTGTTCAGTTTGTGAAGCTTCAGTGTAAATCTGCATCCTTCATAATGTTACAGGTAAATCTGAGTCGTGGTCCCTGTGAGGAGCCGGTGACCCCCCAGAGGTCCCGATCCCTCAGGTTGACCACCACTGAGACACACCAGAGGGAGCAGCAGCTCCATTCACAAAACAGAGATTCACAGGACATAAACTCGTGAATATAATTTCAGTACAGAGGATTCAGGAGCAGGCTTTTATTTTGAAATACAAACAGTGCTGTTTGAAGATATGGAAGCCTGTCTATGCCAAAAAACAAAGGTAAAAAGGAAAACTGGAATGAATGAACGAAAATGGCTTTATTGTAGGTATTTATGCTTGAAGCATGATTGCTGCTATATTTATTCTAATGTTAATTTAAAAGTCTTCAGATATTTGAAGTTAAATTGTGCCTTCATTTCACTGAATGTCTCAATATCATAAAAACGCAAGGACTTAACTCGCAGCGAAAACAATGTTACTTTCTGAGGTGCATGTAGACACATTTTTAGCACCCCCCTGCACCCATCCAAATCCATACACACACACACACACACACACACACACACACACACACACACACACACACACACAGGCTTTTGTATTTATTTATTTTTATTGATATGATCTGTTATATTGTAACTACAGCACACAGTTGCAGAACAGTGACCTGTTATTTTACAAACACCCGGACTCTTGCAAATTTCAATTTGTAAATCACGCCGCGCCCACACAGCGCCCACACAGACACACAATATAAGTGGCGCCACAGCAGCGCACAGTTATATTTTCTGTGTAATGGTGCATGCCAAGCTCACCATTACATACATATTTACATCAGAACGGCATATAATCTGAGGACGAGCTGAGAATAAAAACTTACTTACTATGAATCGCCTTCTGAATAACAGGTGTTCGTTTGCAGCGATAAACCGGTCGAATCAGCAATAAAATCCTCTAATACAAAATAATACACTCTCGTGAGTCATTTAGTCACTTCGCTGAATAAATGTAGTCTGTTTTTGATGCATTCTGATAATCTGTTGGCGAGAAAAAACATTGTAAATACTGTTTATGCACGTCAGCGCATAGACTCCTGCTTCCTGCTCAGTTTACGCATGGAGGACGCACCGACTACACACTGATTACGCAGGGAGGTTATGGAGTCACGTGAAAACAAACCCCATAGTGCCATATACCCACGTGTTGGGAATTTTATTGGCTAGCCATCTGTGGTTTTGGATTTCAGATCAGAGTTGACCAATAAGAACGATTGGAGAACATTTGGGGGCATGTCCAGAAAAGCCACATGACACTGTCTGGTTATTATTGGCTCTGGAAAATCCATTTCATAACATGATTGGCTAAATGAGGTGTCAATCCAATTCTGAGGGTCTAGTCTGTCATATAAAAGCATCGTAAGGGCGAACGGCAGCGTTAATGTGACGCTATGAGACCTCAAAGTCGGAAGTCGCTACAGAGGGCCCAGGGGCGGGCCGTTGCCAGTTAACAGGCTAGAGATCCCTTCAGGTGCCTCAAACCCCACTCACACCTGTTGAGGTCACCTGAAGTGACAAGGTCTCACAAATCTCACAGTGCTTTCACAGGAACCCTTTGTGCTAATGACCCACAAAAGTCCAGAAAGTACTATGACCTGGATGACTGAGTAGCTACAGAGACAATGGGTCAACAACCACCTCCAAAGGGGACAACCCCCACTAGGGTTTAAATAAAGTCCAGTCACCTTTGATGAAGTTCTTGAGAACAGCAGGAATGACACTTTGCCCGTCAACAGTGAGCAGCAGGTGGAAGCTATCAGGGATCAAAAAGCATCCAATTTCACCAAATTATGCTGAATATGCATACGGTCAATATGGCTCCTATGACCATGGCTGCAGCCATCTTTACTTGACACACTCACCCCTACAGGTAAGTGCTTGCAAACTTCAATACCATGAAAAAAAGAGCCAAATTTGAAATATTTTAAACTGATAATCAGAATGTTCCTAATTGATTGACTGTCATTAATATTTCAAGATAAAACAGTCAGATGATCTCTTTCTTTAGAGACTGCATTGTGTCTGGGCTCATATTACAGTAGACCTGGCCTACACAAAGATCATTAACACTTTCACACTCAATCAAACCGTCCTGAGAAATATTCTCGTTGTTCCTGATGATCAGAAATCATTCAAATCAATAACTTCATTGGTGTTTTCAATCTTTTAGTCCTATTTGAAAGCTTGAGGTTCAGATCAGCAGTTCGGACTAAGACATCAAAATATACTGTGGACCAAAATCTGTACATGTTTTGTGAAGCTGTAATCTTTACAGGGATTCTGCTGTAGAAACATGCACAGGTAGAGTCGAAGGCTGCAGTGCTGCAAGGCTGGCTGCTCGTCACTGCCTCTGTTACCTGTTGAAGATGAGGCTCTGGCTGCTGGGCTGGGTGGTCAGCATGTGCTCAGCTTCATCACCGCTCTGGGTTCTTGGCTGACTCTGTGTTAGCATGTTGTCTGTGCAGATACATGCAAAGAGCTGAAGTTGTGTTAGCAGTGTAACCACACCTGTTTCTGTCCTGGAGGCAGTTTTCAGTTTTACATCCAGCTTTTGTCCTTTGTGGAAAAAAAAAAAGTATTGTCCATATACTCTTCTCATCAAAAGCTGTAGACGGCTCCACCGTTTTCATCCTCCTGCACAGGAGCTCAAGTCAGCTGATTGTAGCAGGAAGAAAAAAGCATGTAGTTTTATTTTTATTTTCCCTTTTTGCATGCCCGATGTGCAGATAACTGGAGGACCCAAGCATTAACATAATGCAACTGTAATGTCATTAGTCAATTTAGCACAGTAATGAGTTATGTTATTTTGTTACTGAAAAATGTCATGTAATTACATTCATGCATTACAACCAACACTGCTGGTGAGGGTCACCATTCCACCGCAAACCAACATGCAGGAGGCACAGCGTTCACTCGCCCATCAAATAAATGTGGAGCAGATAAAGTGGCACTCCTTAGTTATTGTACTTGGTGACTGTAACATAGGAAACCTCAGCCTGGAAGTGCCCAAATATAGACAGTTTATTAGGTGCCTGACCAGACAAGACAATATTCCAGTTCCCTGTTAGACTACAGTAAGCAATGCTATCACGTGGGTCCCTGTGACGTGCTTGATAACGAGATGTTAATCCAAATATGAGACCTCAAATGATCCGAATATGTTGCAAACTGACCACAAAGAGAGGCAACCTGGCTGTATACATAATCAAGGCTACAAAAAAAGATGTAAAAAAAAAAAAAAAAGAGCCTTTGACAAATTTAAGATTGTCTCATATTTAATTCAATTCAGTTTTATTTATATAGCGTCAAATCACAGTCGCGTCAAGGGGCTTTTTAATTGTTGGTAAAGACCCTACAATAGAGAAACAGAGAAAATCCAACAGTCAAAACGACCCCCTATGAGCAGCACTTGGTGACAGTGGGAAGGAAAAACTCCCTTTTAACAGGAAGAAACCTGAAACCTGAAGAAATAAAAACGAGTGCCGATGACTCAGCAGGGACACGGAGGCCCCCTAAAGCCGGCTCCTCCGCCGCAACGCGGCTGCAAATTTGGGAAAATGCCAGAAGCTCCAAAAGCAGCCAAAGAAAGAAGCAGAGGAAGCCAAAGCAGGGAGTAGCTAACGTTTGGATCATTGGATCCAGCTACATCAAACGAGGAGAGGAGGGCAGCACACCAGCAGTTTGGGCACAATTTTGGACTCAACGCCACAGTTAAGTGGTGTGGAAAAGGTGGGATGCGTTGGGACGGCGTCCTTCCCCGTTTCTATGCCGAGCTCTCCTCACAGAGGCCCCCTGATGTTTTGGTGATCCATGCTGGAGGCAACGATCTGGGACTCACATCCGCCCAGAAACTGTAATGACGACCCAACTGAGGCAGCTGCATGCAGACTTCCCCGCCATGAAAATTGCCTTTTCCAGCGTCAATGAGCGCCAAGCATGGCGTTACGGAAGTCCACGGTGGATCGACAGCAACAGGAAGCTTGTCAATTCGAGTGTGAGAAAGGCTGTCGACTCCTTTGGAGGTGTCGTCATTGAACATCCTCAGCTGAAATATTACGACAATCAGATATTTCAGGGGGATGGAGTCCATTTCACCCAGAGAGGCAATGAACTGTTCCTGAAGAGCATTCACTCTGCCATCAAGAAGCTTCTTCAGGACCCACTGCAGAGAACAGAAACCAACAACCCCAACCGGTCACGCAGATGACCGCCCCTCCCTGAGCCTGGATCTGCCGGAGGAAAAGACAAAAAAATGTTTTTACACCTTGTCATTAAAATGTGCAGCCATGTTCATTTGGGTTGATGCCCTGCTCCACCAGTTCCGTCTTTATTAGCTTGAACGTGCCTGTAGCATCCAGTGACACCTGCAATAAAAATCACAGCAAAACGAATTAAAAGTGGACGAAACAAATCATGTTGGCAACAAAAAGGCTAAAGCACAAATGCATTTGTAAAACTGGAGGAGGTTGGGGACAGACACTGTTTTTTCAGATGAGCTAATAAGCAAATCATCAGTGTACAAATCCACAAGATTTTCCATTTTTCCACATTTTACACCATGAATTCCTGGGTGGCTCATGACGACCCTTGTAGTGTAGTGTTTGTGTGGACAACTTCGCAGTCACAACAAAATGAAAGGACACCGATGTTTGGATGGGGGCTTCCTCCAATGAAAAACACTTTTTCAGTACTTGGACCCAAGCAGACACGTGCATACTTGTGATGTGACAAGTACAATACTAATGTGAGTCTGCATCTGCATTTTTTCTGTGTCAGACCTGATGCCACAAAACATAGTGGGCATGAGAAACATTTTGGTTTTTGAGTTTGTATAATAATTTGAAGTCTTTCCTACAAGGGGCTGAGAGGGGTTCTTCTATAGCAGGGGTCATCAACTACATTTATCCAAGGGCCAGAATCTTTCTTGGCACACAGTGTGAGGGCGAGATGCTCTTGTAAAGTTAAAATAAAATTAAAAGAATAAAAAAATAAAATGATCTAATTTTATCCTAAGTAATATATCTGATATATCAGTTTTCCTTTCAAATTTATACAAGTTTTACTGATGTGATGTGCAAGTCTTGCACTTACATGTTCTTCTCCTTTGACGGTTGTTATGGAGACACCGCAATTGTGTGCCGTTGTTTTCATTATAGATATGATGAGCACAGGAAACAATAAAATGTTACATGAGAGCAATGAGTTTATCTATGCACAATCTACTTTTCAGAAGGCGTTTTTGTTGTAGATTTTTTAAATGAATGTAGAAACATGAAGAGTCCAAATGCAAAACCCTCTAAATCTGCCTGGACACTTTTCTTTTAAAAGAGCATTTTTCTTTATCTGGATCTTATGGTAAATTTGAGTAAATTCACAGGTAATGGTGAGGTTCCCTTTAAAAAAAATAGTCATTTACCTACTTTTTAATAAATAATATTTTGTTTTGAGGGAAACCAGCAAAATCTTCAGTCTGTCCTCTGCCCAGTGTGAATGAAGCTAAAAAGTGCAAATATCAGACTATGATAAAAAGATTTCTACATAGATTCACACAGTACAGCTGCAATGGCACAAAATGGCAGCACATTTATTTTTCTTAGAGTAACATACAGTTCCATTTTTAGTAAAACACCTTCAAAACTTGTTACCCTCAATCCAATCAGCCTTTACAGAAAGTCTTTTGAATGAACTTGATTTAATTGTGCACATGGATCAGACATGATTGGAATGTGGTGAAATAATGTCATTTCTCCTTTTCCCCTCACTTAATTTTACTAGTTTTTGGTCTCCAGGGTAAAATGAAGAAAATTTACAAATTGTTTGTTACTGATGCTATAGGATGAAAATAGTATGGCAGATATATATAATGCATTATATGACAAATGTGATGGAAGACAGTAATTCATTGTGCCGAGAAAAAGACACAATCGGGTTAAGGCAGCTGATGTATCAACGTGTTACAGCACAGAGTAGTAGTAGTAGACAACCTTTATTGTCATTCATTATACACCCAAATGTATGCAGAACGAAATTTCGTTGCATTTAGCTCGTACAGAGATTAAAAAAAAAAAAAAAAAAAAATCGTAACAATAAAATATATACCAGCATAATTTTAAAAGTTTTACATAATATGATAGATGGCATCGCTAAATAAACACAAAGTATGTAAATATCTAAAAATGTAAAGATGTAGCACCAGGAATATTAAATATAGGTTTATAGGATAAATACATAAATACACAATATAAATAACAGCATGGATAAGTATAAATAAGTGGCTAGTGAAAAAAAAAAAAAAAAAACTTGTTCTTATAGGAGAGGTAGATAAACATGCACAGATGGCATAAGGCTCAATCATCCTTGAAAATGTCCTTTATGTTGTGAGTTCAGCAGTCTAATGACATGGGGGAAAAAACTGTTACAGAACCTGGTGGTCCTGCACCGAATACTCCTGAATCTTTACCAGAAGCCAGCAGGGAAAACAGTCCACAGTGAGGATGCGAGGGGGCACTGATAATGTTGTGTGCTCGGGATAAGCAGCGCACTGTTGCGAGGTCTTGAATGGAGGAAAGAGAAGACCCGATGATTTTCTCCGCTGTCCTCACCACTCTCCTCACATTCTTCCAGTCGGAGGCACTGCAGCCTCCACACCACACAGAGATGCAGCTCGTCAAAATGCTCTCTATGGTGCTCCTGTAAAATGTAATGAGGATGGGTGGGGGCAGGTGGACTCTCCTCATTTTCCGCAGGAAGTACAGACGCTGCTGTGCCCTCTTGACCAGTGACATGATGTTTACAGACCAGGTGAGGTTGTCTGTGATATGCACCCCCAGGAACTTTATGCTGTTGACCACCTCCACAGACTTGGTGTTAATACAAAGTGGAGCATGTCTGGGTTGGTTCTTTCTGAAGTCGATAATAATCTCTTTTGTTTTATCCACATTCAGAATCAAGTTGTTGGCACTACACCAACCCGCCAACAGCTCGACTTCCTCTCTATATGCCAGATCATTGCCATCCTTGATGAAGCCCACCACTGTAGTGTCGTCTGCGTACTTGACGATGTAGTTGGTGGCAGACTTAGGAACACAGTCGTGAGTCATCAAGGTGAACAGCAGGGGGCTCAGTACACATCCTTGAGGGGATCCTGTGCTGAGGGTAATGACATTGGAGATGTTCTGTCCAATTCTTACTGACTGTGGTCGTTCAGTGAGGAAGTCCAGCAGCCAGTTCCGCAGAGGGGTGCTGAAGCCCAGGGATTCCAGTTTGTTCACCAGATGCTGTGGAATTATGGTGTTGAACGCCGAGCTGAAATCCAAGAACAGCATCCTCACATGAGTGTTTTTCTCCTCCAGATGTGCAAGGCTCAAGTGAAGAGCAGAGGAGATGGCATCCTCAGTGGAGCGGTTTGGCAGGTAGGCAAACTGGAAGGGATCAAATGTGGTGGGCAGTCTGGAGATGATGTGCTCCCTAACCAACCTCTCAAAGCACTTCATCATGATTGGAGTTAGTGCAACAGGCCGGTAGTCGTTTAGAGATGAGATATGAGGTTTTTTTGGCACTGGGATGATGATGGCAGACTTAAAACATGACGGGACTTTGGCTAGATCCAGTGAGGTGTTAAAAATGTCTGTTAGAACATAAGCCAACTGGTCTGCACATTCCCTGAGGACCCGACCCGGTATGTTGTCGGGGCCAGGGGCCTTCCGTGTGTTGACTCTCCTCAGAGTCCTCCGCACATCAGCGATGTCAAGACAAAGTACCTCCTCCTCCTGATGGGGGACAGCTCTTACTGCCAGGGTGTTATTTAGTTCCTCAAATCTCCCAAAAAAGTTGTTTAGTCCATTTAAAAAGTCCACATCATCATCACACACAGAAGGAGCCACCTTATAATTTGTAATGGTCCGTATGCCATGCCACATGTCCTTGGTGTTAGAGGAGTTTTTGCTAATCTAATAGCACGATTTAAATTGGCTCTCGCTGTTCTCAATGCATTCTCATCACCAGACTTGAAGGCTGAGTTTCTGGCTTTGAGCACTTTGCATACTTCATTGGTCATCCATGGTTTTTGATTGGCACGGGTGGTGATGGTCTTTGTGACGCTGACGTCCTCCATGCATTTGTTTATATATGCTGACACAGTCATGGCATACTCATCCATGTTGATGTGGTCACTGTAAGTGGCAGCTTTCTTGAACATATCCCATTCAGTGCATTCAAAACAGTCTTGTAATGCCTCCATAGCCCCCTCAGGCCACACCCTCACCTGCCTCACTGTAGGTTTTTCTCTGATCAGCAGGGGCTTATATGCAGGAATTAGCATAACAGATAAATGGCCTGAAGAGCCAAGGTGGGGGCGGGGGGCTGCCTTGAATGCACCCTTCATGTTGGTGTAGGCCAAGTCTAAAGTGTTCATACCTCTGGTTGCACAGTCCACATGTTGATGGAAGTTTGGAAGAACTGTCTTCATATTAGCCTGGTTAAAATCCCCGGCAACAATGAAAAAGCCTTCAGGGTGGGCTGATTGCAACTCACTGATGGTACGGTAGAGAACACTCATAGCTTCCTTTGTATTAGAACTAGGAGGCACATAAACAGCAGTGATGGAAACTAGAGTAATCTCCCTAGGCAGATAGAATGGTCTGCAGATTACAGTCATCAACTCAATGTCCGGTGAACAATGGCTTGAGACAAACTTAGCGTTCCTGCACCAGTTGTTATTCATGTATATACACAGACCTCCGCCTCGGGATTTTCCACTGGAAGTGCAGCTCCTATCAGCACGGAATATGGTTAGCCCCTCGATGTTTACAGCATTATCCGGGATTGATGGGTTAAGCCATGTCTCTGTCAAAATTATTACGCAGCAGCTTCCCATCTCTCGCTTAGTAGATAATTCCAGCTGCAGATGATCCATTTTGTTCTCCAGAGAGCGAACGTTGGAGAGAAAGATGGAAGGAAGCGGCGTTCTGTAAGGGTTTGCTTTTAGCTTAGCTGTTAGCCCTGCTCGACAACCGCGCTTCCGCTTACGGTCACAACGCCTCCGCCTACTCCTCTGTCGGCTGGTTCTGCTGGTCGAGTCCACTGCTCCATAGGCCCCTGGGTCTTTTCGTAGCACTCCGAAGCTGCGCAGCCACTTCTTAGTAGTCCTGGTAACGGAGCCAAAGTCGCTAAAAATACGTAATTTCAACAGATGTTGACGATCATACACTAACACCCAATTATTTTTTTTAACTGATTCTAAAATCCTATGTGGCATATTTTAATTAAAAAAAATTCGTTCCTATCGCGAGCTCATGCAGCCGCAGCCGCACAGGGCGCCGCCATGCTTGAAAACCACTCCACCCACCGGTAAGGAGGCGGTAAGGTTTGGGACAACGGGTGCCTCCCAACCTAAACTCCAGACTGGGCTGCTCTCCAGCAGGTGGTGACAGAGAGAACCTTTGAAGGATGGAGGTGAAAAACAAAAATAACTCCATCCGGGCCAGCTGTTCTCCAAGACACACACGCTTGTCGTGATGCACACTCTGTGTGTGTGTGTGTGGGTCGATTCAGGAGAGCCTTCAGGGTGGCTTCTCTTGGTGGGTGGAGTGCTTTTGCTGGAGGAGGCAGAATTGGTCGACTGTTATGTTATTCATTCGAGGGTTTAATTTCGGCAGCTTTTGAGATTTTGCAAATAAATCGTAAATAATTTTAAGAATGATCCACATGGTTAGAAGGGAAGCAAACTAAGCAAATAAAAGATTTTTCTTGGTGGATTTTTGTGGACTGTAATCATTGCTAGGTCGTGTTTTATAATCATCGGTAATAAAGGAAGTCAGAGCTCTGGGAATTTGAGCCACCTCTTGAACTTTGTTTGAGCTTCATGCACTTCAAGACTTGTTGCTGTCCTGAAAACCCTCCATCTGTCACCCTGTCATCATGACAAGTAAAATACTAACAATAATAAGAGAAAATACATTTGACCACTTGACTGTTCTATAAAACAGTTTATAAAACAGTTAAAAGTGTTTTCTGAATTATTTCAACACTTTAATGGTCAAAATCGTGGAATTTATGCACTTCCTGTTCACACACACGGAAGAAAGGCGGGGTGATCCAGTGCAGTGCCCTGGCTCACCTCTGGGGGCGCTGTGTCACATACAATAAATGAAGCAGGCGTTTGGTGCATGCCCATTGCTGTCTGTCTTTATATCGCCAATATACATGATTGATTACACATGTGCTACACATGCTGATGTGCCAGAGTTTGACCTTACATTAAATATTATGTTATTCTTGCCATCAATTTTGAACTGTATGCAGTTGATTAAAGCATAATTAATCATTAGTATTATTAAAAATTAGGGCTGGGACTTTAACGCGTTAATTTCGATTAATTAATTATAGGGAAATTAACGCGTTAAAAATTTTAACGCATTTTAATCGCACTTTGCACCGTGGAACGTTTCTCAGTGCACGAGTTCCCGGCATACAGATTATATCGACGCACAATGTCCAAATTAGGGGCCGCATCCTGCGAAGGACCCGGCCCACGTCTTTCGCAGCCCACGAACACCACAAAGGCCGGAAGTGAGCGGCTAGCCTTCATATCAGCTGCCGTCACCTCTGCGTAGCTCATGTCGACTAGCAACCGTAAGTGCGAAGCACAGCTGTGTAAAAGCAGCTGTTAAACGGAGAACGAACTTTTTCTCCTTTTTGTGGTTTAATTTTAAGTCTTTAATTCAAAATAAGCTGTTAAAACAAGCATAACACATTTCAACATCAAGGAATACAGCTGAGCTAATGATTAATTTCCAACTATAACAAGTGAGACATTAATGTTGAATAAAACTATCCAGTTATGATGCTTAACTTTAATTTCAGGTGTTTGTTTATCACAGGAGCACTTCCACCCTTCATTGGTCTGTGTAGTAGACTGGTGGGAAAATAAACAAAATTTTGAAGTTTAAGCTTATGTATATTGATTTATTCATCAACTAAACTTAAATTAATATTTCTCATGTCAAGTATTGAAATGCGATTAAAATGCGATTAATTTCGATTAATTAATTACAAAGCTTGTAATTAATTCGATTAATTTTTTTAATCGAGTCCCACCCCTATTAAAAATATAAGCTTCTAATTTGGGTTCATGCATGTGAACATCCGACTCCAAATGAGTCAGTGCCTCACCGTCACAAACCTCACCGCACGTCACTGCTTAAAACAAACATGGAGTCAGGATTTCCTGTTTTAATGAATCGTCACCAACAGAAGGATATTTAAATATCAGGAAGATCAAATTTACAGAAAAACCTCGGACAATATAAAACACTGATGTAGCTTCCACGATGGAAAAATGCAACCATGTGGAAGTGCTCTAAGTCTGTTTTCTGTCTGAAAGCCAGTGTGCAGATTCAGCCCTCCTCATCACATTTGGGGTTTCGCAACCAAGATGGTGGAAACGTTTGAGGTACGACGGACGGACGAGCCGACCGTCTGTGGCAAGCTGGGAACAGCTGACTGTGATGTGCTCAGAGTCCAGGAGGGGGGCCCAGCAGGTACAACACCATTGCCCAGAGAAGCCAGATAGAGGCCCTGGCTATGAACACAGTTTGTATCCATCCCAGGCTGGTTGCACTGCTCCCTGGGGGGGGGGTCTGTCCATAGCCCTGAAGCTGAATCACAGAGAGGCAGACTGTCAGTAAAACCACAATACAGAGCTCTTGTCTCAAATTAAAGGCACTACATTTCATGAAATCCAATCAATTCCCCAGATAATGACTGAAATAGAAACAGATCACGTGTGTTTAATAATTGGAGCTACTTACATGAGGGACATGTGGGGGGGGTGTTGCTTAAAGGTCCATGAAGTGGACAGTCCTTTCTTTGTCTCTCCTCCTAAATCTAGCTCTTGTGTTCTGAAACCAAGTCTTCACCTATAAAGAGGAAAAAGACAGATTAATGAGCCAGACATGAACATGAATTAAATTTAATATACTTGTATTGTAGCAACCTTCAAAGAATAAAAACACTCACCTGTTTGTAGGTCAGTCCTGTCATCTCTGCCAGCTCTTCCATTTCATCTGGTTTGAGATGAGTCTGCAGACTGAAGCGAAGATTAAGAATATGTAGTTGCCTCTCTGAGAAAACCACCCGGTCCTTTCTCTTAGGTTTCTCTGCACTCTTCTCTGGAGCAGTGAAGGGAGCATGCAGAATCAAACCCGTGTTGCCATCCTCATTCTTTGGGACAGCAAGAACCTGTTTCTCCTCTGTGGCAGGGCTGCTGTTGCTTGTATCATTATGGAGAGCATTTTCAGCCCATGAAATGATGTCTGCCAGGGGGAGACTCCCTTCAGGGCTGCTGCCAGAACTCCACCAATCTGAGAGGGTAAAGAGAGCGAGGCCAAGTAAGAACAAGTCTATACAGTCCGCATCAGTCAGTATGGTTACTGATGTGTTTGCATAAGATACTTTAGAACAGAAATGATACAAAGATAATTTGATGAAGTTTATACAGAACAGTTTCACACTCCCACAAACTTTCTCTGCATTTTAGTTTGGCTGCATTCTTAAACTTTGTCACCAGATGGCACCACTTTAAAAACAGAAGGTTAAAAAACTGTTTGGATATTTGGAAAGTCTTTCAAAACCAAGACGGACCTGAAGAGGACTCTCTGCTCAGCTGTGGAGGGAGAAATGGTGACTTCTGGTATCAGGCCTTAAACACAGAGTTTAGCCACCTCTGCTAATATTGGCTCATTGGGCAACAATGCTGAGTACATACCTGGTGAGAAGCAGTCCTCCATGGAAAAGTGGAAATTCATCCAGTCCTCCATCTTTGCAGCAGATTTGGTGTTTGTAGATCAACACAAGAAAAACTTCAAACCAAGCAGGATGGCGCTTTGTGTCGGAAGACTGACTCAAGAGCAGTGCTCCTGAGCGGGCTTTTAAGGAGGTGTGTGGGGGTGGGTGGGGGGTGTTGAGCCGTTCTTTGTGAGTCGCTTTACAAAGCAGTCGTGCCGGTGCCATCAGCTGACATCATTTGCATTCATTTAAAACGATTTCTCAGGTTTGAAAGGAAATAAATTGCAGTTAGAAAGCAGCCATATAAATGAGTCTTACCAAATCCTTCCAGCTTACACTTTCCAAAATATTAAACTCTGAATGCCCAGAATGACTTTATGATTTTACTCACTGATTCATCAAGAAAAGACAAAGTATAATTTCACAGACTCAGATTCATGGAGTCATGATTGTTTGGAAGATTTAAAGCATAAGTTGTAAAGGTGGCCAAAGACTGACTTAAGAACAATACTGAGTCTGTTTATAAATGATAAACTTTGATAAACCTGTGACTAAGACTTTGATAAACCTGTGTGGTTTGACAAAGATTAACATTACAAACCTGAGGCGGCCACAAGGCAAATTTAGCTGTATTATTATAAAGGCAAACTGGACAGCTACACTAAAGGGATTGTGTAGTTTTGTTGAATTAGCTTTGCTTTTCTTACTTTAGTTGATCCATTATTTACACTTTAGTTTCTCTGCTAAACAGCACAAAGGCTCAGGATTTTAGTCTCTGCTTAAATCTCAACAAAAGCCACTTTGAAGCCCATCATTGTTGCAGCAGATTCTCTGCTGCTTACATTTTTGACTTTGAGCCATTTTTAATTTCAACCCAGAACTGACTTCTGTGTTATTAAAGCCACATTGACACAGGCTTAGAGAGAAGTTGGAGACCTCCACAATCCCAAATGCTTGGGACCTCCAGCAGCAGCTGGGTGGATGCTGTTGGCCAGTACATGTTTCCCTACCAACTTTCTTTTATTGAGTCTAACACGTCCTAATACAAACACCTTTACCCCCATTATGTTCCTTATGGCCCTGGTGCCGTTTGTGGTCCCAGGTTTCTGTCTGCATTGACTTGGTAATTAATCCCATCAGTGGTATCAGGATGTGAGGCAGGGACTCTAACAGACACATTAGCGTATGTTTAGTGGCCTCTGGCTGAACTGGGTGTCTTTTCTGATTTTGAATGGGCCAGACGAAGTGTCTGCGGGGGTTGATGAGGGCAGTTAGCCTTGATATTCATGAACCTTCTCCAAATGACCTGCACCAACAAATATTCTGACTTTAGTTCTAAATTAGTGCTGAAAGTCAGTATTTGGATGTAGTTTTGGTATAATTTGCTTTATTTTGAGACATCTTCATTCATACCTGGATTAAATTCTTCATGTTCACATCAATCATGCCAGCTGAAGGATAAGAAATCAGACACAGGTCAACAAGGAAAAAAAATCCAAATTGTAGTTAAAGATTATCAGTTGTCACTTTCAGAGTGTTTCATTTAATAAAGTTACTAAAGACAAAACGAGTGTTCAGGGCTGTCATCTGGATATTCAGTTCAGATTTACTAACGTCTGCAGCAGCACAAACCTGTGAACCCTCAGCGTGAAGACTCAGCGAAGAGTTACAGGACAGAGTCAAAGTTTCAGCACTGAGCTCACAGCTTTGAGCCATCCTCGGGTGACAATTACACTCATAACATTTTCCCCTCTCATTCCAAATAAATGAACACTCCAACTATCACAGATCCCACACCCAAAGTAACACGTGCTTTTTTCACTTATATTTGGTCTTAATCTTTCATAAATCACATTTGGATGATTCACTGAAATATTCTGCTAAAGTTTTGTGCTGGGAAAGGGAAACTTGTAAAAATACATGTTCAATAAGGCCAGCTACCAAAATATTTGTGTCCACGTGTTTGTCCTAAAATTCCTCATTAAATCCCAAAAGCAGATTTTTAACACCAAACAAGGGTTTAGCTGTGGTGCAGAGTGTTAGTAAATCTGTCCCACAAGGATCCAAGTACCCAAAACTACATGTCCCTCAAAGATCCTTCAACTCAGGAGAGTATTCAGAGGTACAAAGTAAGTGTTTATTAATCCAAATAACACAACAGTAGTTACACATTAAATGAAAGCACTCCATCCACCGAGAGAAGCCGCCCTGAGGACTCTCCTGAATACACACACACACACACACACACACATACACACACACACACACACACACACACACACACACACACACACACACACGCGCGCGCGCAACATGGAGGACATTTTAGAGTCTGTATCTGTTGATTTGGTCACATGGCTGTATTGTTGGATTTAGACCTTTCCAAACACTGTTTGGTGTTCAGTCTGAACCATCCCTACTGCTTTAAAGCTTTTTTTGTACCATTACCTCCTATGTTTTTGAAAAGCTTTTGGTTACGTGTGCTTAAATAAGATTTCCATCATAAATTTGATGTAGCAAAGAAACTCATTTGTCCATAAAAATCACCAGAATGAAGAAATGATGGAACTGAATTTAGAAAACAGTTGAAGTATGTTTCTGTGGCTCAGAAAACAGAAATGCATTCATTCCTAAAGTACCTCCCAGCTTCTTTTACTAACCTCTTTTCGATGGGATTTTCATCAAGGTCAAGGAAAAGTGGGTAGGAAAAGTGATGAGGAGTTAGGAAAATAGAAGAGCGGTGCTTTGAGAATTCAAACAACCACAGATGAGTTTGGTGATGGGATCACAGTTATGATGAAAGGGGATATGTTAGCACAACAGGGATGGATGCTTTCCAACAGGGAATATGTTGGATTTGCTACAGGAGTGAATGCATTTTGTTCAGACTGCAGCATCTGATACCAGCTTCATGGTCCGCACTTCCACACTGGCTGTGTTTTTGCCAACATGGAAGCTACATCCATGTTTTATACTGTCTGAGGTTTTTCTGTAAATCTGATCCTCCTGCCATTTCAATATCCTTCTGTTGATGCTGCTTCATTAAAACAGAGGCTGTTTGCATGTCGTGTCTGAAATGAGTTTTCCAATAAGCGAGGACTTTGGTAGAATGAAATCCTGCCTCCATGTTTTTATGAGCAGCTAACATGATGAAGGGTTTTCAGGACAGCTTGAGGTGCATGGAGATTAATAAAATTGAAGAGGTGCCTCAAATTCACAGAGCTCTGACTTTATTACCGATGACTACACAAATACAGTGAAATTCAACACAACTTACTGTAGCAGTGAATCCAGTCCATAAAAATCCATCTATGGTTTGCTTCCCTTGTAACCATGAAGGATAGGGGGGGGATGGGGATGTCATCCCTAGAGATATTTACAATTTATTCACAAAAATCTCAAAAGCTGCCCGTCATCATAAATGGTTACATTAAAGCATTTGAAATTGGTTCCCAACCAAAGAATCTCAAAGGTTTGGCTGTAACTTTAAAATGAAAGTTAGGTTGGAAAACGAACATGAACTAATGAAACAAAACCATGAGGTTTAAAATGACTTCAATCCTTTTATTTGCAGTGAACTTATGTTGGAAAGTCAAACTAATTCCAACAAGAAATCAGAAGAGCAAAATGAAAGAAGACAAAAGGAATCCTGACTGTTCTGCTTTTATGGTGAGGAGCTGTGATTTGGCTGGGCTGCAGAAGATTTTCATATCTCCAACCAGGACACAGAAGTCTGAGGATGGCTGCTTTAGACACAAACTTGATTTTCTCTTATCAATATGAAAATATGCAAAGTTTCAGGTCCCCACCATGTTTAGTTTTCTCAGAAATAGCTGAAAGGATGAAGGTAGGACTGCTCTTAGAGGGTTTTCTTGGATAATTTATAAGAGCCATTTGAAGAGGACAGATCCTTCAGATTCTGGAGATGAACTCTTGACTATGAATAGAGAAAAATGTAGCTCAAAACAAAGATGGATTCTTGAAGACTAAAATATTGGATGTTCAATGACTGACAGCAGATATGGAGGCAGGGACTGATATTTTACAGCTTCTAATTTGGAAGATTAACAAGTCTCAGAACTAAACTAAAAATAAACCACTAACATTGTTGGAACCATTTTTCCTACTGAACGAAATCCACCAACTGTATTAGTGTGAGGAAGAAGCACAGATCAACCTGTGACAGGCTGAACTCCCTTTTGCTGATCAGACATGGCACAGCACGATTTATCATAACTTCAGATATTGTAGATCATGGTAGACAAAAACACAGAGGCAGGATATCATTTCATTTATTTATTGAAAGAAATAATGTTATCAAATAAATGAACACTCCTGCTATTACCAATCCCACCACCAACACAACATGCTTTTTTCACAGTTACATTTGGTGTTAAAGCTCAAGTCAAGTTTGGATGATTCAGTTAAAATATTCTAAGGTTTTGTGCTGTGGAAGAGAAACTTGTAAAAATACATACGCAATAAGGCCAGCCACCAAAATATTTGTGTTCCCTAATTTCAGTCCTAAAAGTCTTCATTAAGTCCCAACAGCAGATTTTAAACACCAAACAAGGGTTTAGCTGTGGAGCTTTGAAAAGCTTTTTCCATCCCAACAACGTTTTGATCCCTCTCCTTCTTCAGTTTCTGATTTGTGCCCTTTCTTTGTGCCTCTCCTTCTCTGCCTGTTCAATCATCTCTAGAGAGGATTCTAATAAAATAGTCGTGATCGAGCGCGTTCTCGAAAGCGCGTGCTGGAGCGCCTTTTGTGTGTTTGTGTGTGTTTGTGTGTATGTGTGTGTGTGTGTGTGTGTGTGGGGGGGGGGCATGAAGAGGGGAGGTGAAGGAGCACATACTACAGACAGCATATACTACAAAATAAAGGCGCTTCTTTACAGTAGGTCTGTGGGTGTTTTATTTTGAAAGGGATAAAGAATCACATCAAAGAGATTCTTTATTCCTTACAGTAGGTCTGTGGGTGTTTTATTTTGAAAGGAATAAAGAATCACATCAAAGAGATTCTTTATTCCTTACAGTAGGTCTGTGGGTGTTTTATTTTGAAAGGGATAAAGAATCACATCAAAGAGATTCTTTATTCCTTACAGTAGGTCTGTGGGTGTTTTATTTTGAAAGGAATAAAGAATCACATCAAAGAGATTCTTTATTCCTTACAGTAGGTCTGTGGGTGTTTTCTTTTGAATGGAATTCCAGAATTCATTCCAGAGTGCATCTAAGGCATAAAGCCTTTGATCTTAGAACGTATAAACAGGCTCAACATTCAGACAGTTAGTGAAGCACAAACCAAGAAGGCTGTCAGACCCAAAGCAATCAGACGCTTAAACCACAGAAGCAAACCTGAGAAGGCAAAACTCTGAAGCACCTGCAAAGATGTCACACCCACGAAGACCAAAGAAAGGCAACATGCAGACGGGTGTGAACTATAATGCAAGGGAGCAGATCGCAGCTCCGAAGCAGCAGCTGGAATCCCAGGAAAAGGCAGAAGATTGGGAAAGTGAATGCACTGCCTCAAACTTTTGCCTTTATAGTGTCAATTCTTCTTCTTCTTCAGATCATTCAATGGTACAAGACCAGTACAATAAGCTGAGCATTACTCACCATAACTACCAAAAAGCCACAAAGGCACAAATTACCAGTCTGACACGGAAACTGAAGGAAACTGAGCGTAAACTAAATGAACTTCAGAATTGTTTCCTTGGCACCGATAATTCAGAGGACACAACCGTTCTGATGAGCCAGCTGCTCGAATCTCAGACCAAAGTAAAGGAGCTCGAAGCCAACAACACACATTTAGAGAAAACCATTAAGGATATGACAGAAGAGCATCATATGCTTGCCAGTCAATTTTCCGACAACAACGTGGTTTCAGAGCGCACCATTAATGAGCTGAAGAAACAACTGGCAGAGGCTCGTTCACCACGAAACCTGAAGGAACAAAGTAGCCAAACTGCTGCAGTACTGAGTGCAAAGCCTTCCCGCCGAGCCACGAAGGCTTCACAGGCTGACTTCAGATCTGCCAAAGAGGCTGACCTTGAGCTCAAGTGTGGCAAACAGCAAGCGCAGATCCAACAGCTCCAGCAGCAGCTCCAGCTGCAGCTCAAGCAATTTGATAACAACAACGTGGTTTCAGAGCGCACCATTAGTGAGCTGAAGAAACAGCTGGCAGAGGCTCGTTCACCACGAAACCTGAAGGAACAAAGTACTGCTGCAGTACAAACTGCTGCAGTACTGAGTGCAGAGCCTTCCCGCCGAGCCACGAAGGCTTCACAGGCTGACTTCAGATCTGCCAAAGAGGCTGACCTTGAACTCAAGTGTGGCAAACAGCAAGCGCAGATCCATCAGCTCCAGCAGCAGCTCCAGCTGCAGCTCCAGGAATCTCAGAGACAACTGGAGGAGCAGGCAATCCAACACAGACAGGAGAGAGAGAAATTCCAGTCTGAAATGAATGAGGTAAAATCCCTGCTGACTAACTACAAGAACCTTCATGCTTTCTACCCTAAAGTCATGGAGGAGGAGAAGGAAGAAAAGAGCAGCATGGGAACTCCACTGGAAAAAGCAGAGGCAGAGAAGGAATTCCTGCCGCAGACTGTGGAGCCTCTGCAGAAAAAGCAAGACATGGAAAAAGGAAAGGAAGGAAAAGTGGACTTGGTGCCGCAGACTTCCTTGTCTCTGCAGGAGCCTGCTGAAGAAAAGCAAGGCACGGAGCAAGAAAAGGAAGTGCCGCAGACTTCCTTGTCTCTGCAGGAGCCTGCTGAAGATCAATCAAAGGCAGGAAAAGGAGACTCACTGCTGGAAACTGTGAGATCTTTGCAGGAGTCTTTGAAAACAGAACAAGGAAACGAGAAGATCCTCACCACCAAGCTGGAGAAGCTTGAGGAACA
Organism: Archocentrus centrarchus; assembly: GCF_007364275.1. Classification (NCBI taxonomy): domain Eukaryota; kingdom Metazoa; phylum Chordata; class Actinopteri; order Cichliformes; family Cichlidae; genus Archocentrus; species Archocentrus centrarchus. Next base: position 938,146 of record NW_022060277.1, on the reverse strand, counting down.
ACCCAAGCAGAAGAAGAAGAAGAAGCGCAATTGGCTGCTTAGGCTATTCAGCAGAATCAAGTCCTAAAAATCTGATTTTTTTGGTCCTAAAATCACATTTATACACAACATAATATGTCAGTGAACTTGTCAGAGGTACGGTAACAAATCATTCCTTGTTTTCCCCCCCAACCGGCAGCGGCAGATGGCTGCCCCTCCCTGAGCCTGGTTCTGCCGGAGGTTTCTTCCTGTTAAAGGGAGTTTTTCCTCCCCACTGTCGCCAAGGGCTCGCTCAGAGGAGGGGATCTTCTGATTGTTGGGGGGCTCTTTAAACCAACCACTGATCAGTTCACTGGCATTACATTTCAGACTCAGCAAAGATGTAAACGGATGACTCCTCACAATCATGACATGACTGTCATGATGTCAGGAATCATCCATTTAAAACATCTTTGCTGAGTCACGTTTGGTTGTTTATCAATATGACTTTTAGGACCCTGAGACCAAATTTAATAAAAAAAAGAAAAAAATCAAAGTATCTGTGTGAATGATTTCATATATACTGTATATACTGTTTTATGGTAAAATACTGGCAGCTGTGGTTGGCAGAACTTCACTATTAAAAATATGGTACAACACATGAGAAATGCCATTTTACAACCAACAACTGCTTGTGGTTCATTAAGAAGAAAATAACAGGTAAAGCCCAGTGCACACAAAGACACACGGTTAAACTTTCAAAAGCTTTTTGGTGAAACAGATTGAAATGATCCAATCACTCGTCCAGTATGAAGGTACGGCAGTGTTGAGATCTTCTGTAAAACAGTGTGTGTCTGCATACATATCAATAAAATCCATGGTGCATTGCCTGGCTGATGAAGAGTGTGAGAGTCCAGGTATGACTGCAGAGCGTACTCAGGATGGGATGGAGTCACACATGGACACGATGCTCATGGAGCTGGAACTTAAAGCGAGTGTGGGCACCGGTTCAGCTCGCAGACCCACGTTAACCATCAGGTGTTCACTGTGGACGGGCACGATCCTTTCTGCAGCCAGAAAACAAAGACAAACCAAGCTGGATGGATGCAGTGCTGAAGCTTGATGCTGCCACAGATACTCGTGTGAAATAAGAAAAACGTCCTCTTTCAATTCAAAGCTTTTACATGTCAGGCTATTCTAAAAAAATCCTCTGGTCTTTTTCAGGTTGTAAACGTCTTCAAATCCAAGTTCAAATTAACAGCATGACATTAGACTGTGTCATTATTCAGTAAACAAAGCTCAAATGCAGGGTCAGAATAAGTATAGCCTTCATTTTTACATGGCAATGAAGCAGGAAAGTGACAGCCAGGAGCTGATAATCAAATACACTTGATCAACTGCTCACCAGAAGTCGTGAGCAGCCCGATGAAAGTCGATGTTTTGGCTGCTCTGCAGTCCATCACGCTACAGACAGAAAGATCATGTCTCCTCCTCATCCTGGCAACACAGAGCAATCCACATGGCCAGGATGAGGAGGAGACAGAGGCAGAAGCAGCAGGGGAGCTATCTGATCAGGCAGAGAGCGCAGGAGAGGGGACCGCAGCGACCCCCAGACGAGGCAAGGCACAGAGGAAGAGTAGTGACGAGATGATGGAGGAGGATTTGAAGAGGAAGGAAGTCAGGGAGGTAGAGAGAGAGAAGGAGGGAGCCCGGAGGGATGACACAACACACTTCCTGCTCAGATTAGCTCCAGCCACGAGGAGTTTGCTCCACCAAAGCAGTCATGGATAAGAATTCAAATCCAGGAGCTCGTCCATGAGGCAGAGTTTGGGCCATCACACAATGATCCATTTCTTTAGCTTATTCATTTCCTTATGCATGAGTTTGCTTTTTGGAGGCTTGGTTTAATGAAGAGTCTCAGTCATCCAGGCAGCCAGATGCAGGAGCGCAGCTATATACTTTCTGAGGTGCATGTAGGCACATTTTTAGGAACCCCCCTGCACCCATCCAAATACACACACACACACACACACACACACACACACACACACACACACACACACACACACACACACACACACACACACACACGCGCACACACACACATAGGCTTTTGTATTTGTTTTATTTTTATTGATATGATCTGTTATATTGTAACTACAGCACACAGTTGCAGAACAGTGACCTGTTAATTTACTACTAGTAACTTTAGGTTTTATTATTAAAGATTATCATGAACAGCTGATCACAGACACAAACTATGCAAATAAACACTGACACATTTATGAGCTAACAAGCTTTCCTGCTGCTGGACAAGCAGCAGGAAACCAAGGAGCTGGTGGTGGATTTCCGCAGGCGCAGACCCACCACACGGACACCGGTGAACATCCAGGGAGTGGACATTGAGATAGTGGACTCTTATAAGTACCTGGGTGTTCACCTAAACAATAAACTGGACTGGACTCATAACACTGATGCGCTCTACAGGAAGGGTCAGAGCAGACTCTACCTGCTGAGAAGGCTGAGGTCTTTTGGAGTGCAGGGGACACTCCTGAAGACCTTCTATGACTCTGTGGTGGCATCAGCCATCTTCTATGCAGCAGTATGTTGGAGCAGCAGCTTGTCTACAGCTGAGAGGAAGAGGATAGACAAGCTCATCAGGAAAGCCAGCTCTGTCCTAGGATGTCCTCTCGACTCAGTGCAAGTGGTGGGAGACAGAAGGACTCTGACCAAAATAACATCACTGATGGACAAGGTCTCCCATCCCATGCATGAAACTGTTGCTGAGCTGGAGAGCTCCTTCAGTGACAGACTGCTGCATCCTAAATGCACAAAGGAGCGTTACCGCAGATCCTTCCTCCCAGCAGCTGTAAGACTTTATAACCATCACTGCTCCCAACAAAAACCACAATAGCCTACACAATGTAGGATAATATATAATATACTGTAAATAGTCCGGCCTGTTAAGGTTCAACACACAGGCACATCATGTACATTGTATATAGTGTTATTACTATTATTAGTATTAAGGTTAATATTGTTTGTTGATTTTATATATATTCTTTTCTTAATAGTGTGAATTATTATATCTTTATTTATATTTATAATAACTGCGGCTGCTGTTACACCCAAATTTCCCCTCTGTGGGACAATAAAGGCTGTTTCTTCTTCTTCTTCTTATTATTATTATTATATATTATATTATATATTATAGGCCATTATTATAGATGTTATTAGGAAGTGATTAGACAGGAGAGGGGTTTTCAGGAAATACTGTTAAAGGTTCAGTTTATGCCACATATCAGAAGAAGACGAATTAAAGGCACGACTGGGTCGTAACATTCACGTAGTGCTGTTTCTGCTGTCTGTACAGCTCATCGTCTTCATCTTGTTCTCTCGGTGCCTCGAGTGGAGGTGGATTCCCCCGTCTGAAGATGCTACAGTAGAGTGGACCAACACATACGTGAAGGTCCGCGTGTATCAGAACGGCTCTGACCAGCCTGGAGAACAGAGCTGTTTCTACAGAGGCCGAACGGAGATGAACGAAGACCTGCTGAGAACCGGAGACCTCAGTCTGACCCTGAGACAGATGAAGACACAAAGACCTACACCTGCACCGTCTGCAGCAGGGAGGAAACATCCTGATGGAGAAACCAGTGGAGCTGAAAGTCACAGGTCAGAGGATCCAGCATCTAACATCTGAAGCACCAAAATTCATCAATGACATTTCATATGAATGACATCAGTATGTTATGAATATACATAACAAAGACTACCTACGAAGAATGGAAAGGTCTGTAATTTTTATCATAGGTACACTTAAGCTGTGAGAGACAGAATCTAAAAAAAACAATCACATTGTATGATTTTAAAGAATGAATTTGCATTTTATTGCATGAAATAAGTATTTGATACAGTAGAAAAGCAGAACTTAATATTTGGCACAGGAACCTTTGTATGCAGTCACAGAGGTCAGACCTTTCCTGTAGTTCTGGACCAAGTTTGCACACTGCAGCAGGATTTTGGCTCACTCCTCCATACAGATCTTCTCCAGATGTTTCAGGCAACATTGAGTTTTGGCTCCTTCCAAAGAGGGTTCAGGTCTGGAGACTGGCTCGGCCACTCCAGGACCTTACGGAGCCACTCCTTAGCTGCCCTGGCTGTGTGTTTGGTGTAATTGTCATGCTGGAAGACCCAGCAATGACCCATCTTCACTGCTCTTACTGAGGGAAGGAAACTGCTCCTTATAAAGGAGTTGTCCCACAAAACTAAACGTAGGGGAACAGAAAACAATCACAACAGAAAGCACACACACCGGAGCTACACAAACACGTCAGGTAAATTAAATCAAATCATTTCCTGAAATTCTACATAAATAAATATGAACGTAACAGGCAGAGACAACTGTAAACTATAAACACTATTAACAAAGAACTGGCATTGTTACACAGGCAATATGTTTTTTCACTAAAGGTTTCCCTTTTTAATTAAACTTAATTACATTTATTTATATAACAATGAAAAGTCCCCTCAGCGTGCTTTGTATTGTAAGATAAAGACCCTACAATAATACAGAGGAAACCCAACAGCCCAAACGACCCCCTATGAGCAGCACCTGGTGACAGTGGGAAGAAAAACTCCCTTTAACAGGAAGAAACCTCCATCAGAACCAGGCTCAGGGGGGGGGGGGGGGGGGGGTCATCTGCTGAGGGGGGGCAGAGATTAATAATCACTAATGATTAAATACAGAGTGAAGTATAAACAGAGTAAATAAGGTGAAGGAAAGGAAACAGTGCATCATGGGAACCCCCCAGCAGCCTGGGCCTACAGCAGCATAACTAAGGGAGGGTAACTCACAGACACTCACAGACTCCGTACAACAATCAGTGGTTTCTTTATTCGGAGCAGGAAGTGAGGCATCAGTCCTGGTTATCAGTCTGTGTGGGACTTCCACAGTCCTGCAGTTTCACTCTGCAGCCTTTCACTGTTTGCTGCTGTTCTTTGCGTTTCAGCTGAGCGCCCTCTGGTGGACAGACACACTCACATCCAGATTTGAATAACTTTATTAGTATTCTACAGCAGTGCCACTGACATAAAGAGGGTTCAACAGTGACAGAAGAAGATGGAGGAAGCCCCGTGATCCACCGGGTTGGCCTGTCGTGGTGGTGACAGTCACACAGTCATATTCAGTGGAGTCATATTTAAAGGATTCAGAGGTTTCATAACCCAGAAACATGACGATGTAACAAAAGAGAAACTCCTCAGTAATCAAAGATGTTATAAATGTTCTTTCTTTATTTCAGAGTCTCTTTTTATTCTTTTTATTATTAAAAATGAAAATATTTGACTTTTTCTGCTGAAAATGAAACCAAATAAAAAATGTATGAGCATCAACTCAGAGCTGAAGGTCAGCTGTTAGTGGGAGCAATCACACAGAGACCACGGGGATCCAGAGAAACGATCTGATGCACAGGATCTCCTTCTGCTGATATTTCTCTGGAAATGACCTCTGACCTCTGACCTCAGAGCAAACATCAGCTCCTGCTTCAGACTGACCTCGATTACATCTCTGCTGACAAGAGCACGTGTGCACGGATCCCAGCAGTCACTGATGGTGTTGCACCATGAAGTCAGTCACAGATGGAGAACCTCCACCTGCTGCATCCACCAGATTTACCCCCCCCCCCCCCCCAACCCCCCCGTGTCTCAATCCACTTCAGATACAGGAAAACCAAGCTGAAGCATCACTGTTTGGGCACATGACAGGACTTCCTCTGAGAGACCTGCAAATATGAGTTGCTCTGAAAATGATAACTTCACATCCACCCTGAACACCGGGTCCAGACCGCCTCCTGGTACGGGGTTAAAGTTCACCTGCTGTGTTGATGTGGCGTTGACCCAAACTGTGTTGGAGTTTGTGTGACCCACACTGAGTCACATTAATCTTACTGTGTTCAGTTTGTGAAGCTTCAGTGTAAATCTGCATCCTTCATAATGTTACAGGTAAATCTGAGTCGTGGTCCCTGTGAGGAGCCGGTGACCCCCCAGAGGTCCCGATCCCTCAGGTTGACCACCACTGAGACACACCAGAGGGAGCAGCAGCTCCATTCACAAAACAGAGATTTCACAGGACATAAACTCGTGAATATAATTTCAGTACAGAGGATTCAGGAGCAGGCTTTTATTTTGAAATACAAACAGTGCTGTTTGAAGATATGGAAGCCTGTCTATGCCAAAAAACAAAGGTAAAAAGGAAAACTGGAATGAATGAACGAAAATGGCTTTATTGTAGGTATTTATGCTTGAAGCATGATTGCTGCTATATTTATTCTAATGTTAATTTAAAAGTCTTCAGATATTTGAAGTTAAATTGTGCCTTCATTTCACTGAATGTCTCAATATCATAAAACGCAAGGACTTAACTCGCAGCGAAAACAATGTTACTTTCTGAGGTGCATGTAGACACATTTTTAGCACCCCCCTGCACCCATCCAAATCCATACACACACACACACACACACACACACACACACACACACACACACAGGCTTTTGTATTTATTTTATTTTTATTGATATGATCTGTTATATTGTAACTACAGCACACAGTTGCAGAACAGTGACCTGTTATTTTACAAACACCTGGACTCTTGCAAATTTCAATTTGTAAATCACGCCGCGCCCACACAGCGCCCACACAGACACACAATATAAGTGGCGCCACAGCAGCGCACAGTTATATTTTCTGTGTAATGGTGCATGCCAAGCTCACCATTACATACATATTTACATCAGAACGGCATATAATCTGAGGACGAGCTGAGAATAAAAACTTACTTACTATGAATCGCCTTCTGAATAACAGGTGTTCGTTTGCAGCGATAAAACCGGTCGAATCAGCAATAAAATCCTCTAATACAAAATAATCCACTCTCGTGAGTCATTTAGTCACTTCGCTGAATAAATGTAGTCTGTTTTTGATGCATTCTGATAATCTGTTGGCGAGAAAAAACATTGTAAATACTGTTTACGCACGTCAGCGCATAGACTCCTGCTTCCTGCTCAGTTTACGCATGGAGGACGCACCGACTACACACTGATTACGCAGGGAGGTTATGGAGTCACGTGAAAACAAACCCCATAGTGCCATATACCCACGTGTCGGGAATTTTATTGGCTAGCCATCTGTGGTTTTGGATTTCAGATCAGAGTTGACCAATAAGAACGATTGGAGAACATTTGGGGGCATGTCCAGAAAAGCCACATGACACTGTCTGGTTATTATTGGCTCTGGAAAATCCATTTCATAACATGATTGGCTAAATGAGGTGTCAATCCAATTCTGAGGGTCTAGTCTGTCATATAAAAGCATCGTAAGGGCGAACGGCAGCGTTAATGTGACGCTATGAGACCTCAAAGTCGGAAGTCGCTACAGAGGGCCCAGGGGCGGGCCGTTGCCAGTTAACAGGCTAGAGATCCCTTCCAGGTGCCTCAAACCCCACTCACACCTGTTGAGGTCACCTGAAGTGACAAGGTCTCACAAATCTCACAGTGCTTTCACAGGAAACCCTTTGTGCTAATGACCCACAAAAGTCCAGAAAGTACTATGACCTGGATGACTGAGTAGCTACAGAGACAATGGGTCAACAACCACCTCCAAAGGGGACAACCCCCACTAGGGTTTAAATAAAGTCCAGTCACCTTTGATGAAGTTCTTGAGAACAGCAGGAACGACACTTTGCCCGTCAACAGTGAGCAGCAGGTGGAAGCTATCAGGGATCAAAAAGCATCCAATTTCACCAAATTATGCTGAATATGCATACGGTCAATACGGCTCCTATGACCATGGCTGCAGCCATCTTTACTTGACACACTCACCCACAGGTAAGTGCTTGCAAACTTCAATACCCATGAAAAAAAGAGCCAAATTTGAAATATTTTAAACTGATAATCAGAATGTTCCTAATTGATTGACTGTCATTTAATATTTCAAGATAAAACAGTCAGATGATCTCTTTCTTTAGAGACTGGATTGTGTCTGGGCTCATATTACAGTAGACCTGGCCTACACAAAGATCATTAACACTTTCACACTCAATCAAACCGTCTGAGAAATATTCTCGTTGTTCCTGATGATCAGAAATCATTCAAATCAATAACTTCATTGGTGTTTTCAATCTTTTAGTCCTATTTGAAAGCTTGAGGTTCAGATCAGCAGTTCGGACTAAGACATCAAAATATACTGTGGACCAAAATCTGTACATGTTTTGTGAAGCTGTAATCTTTACAGGGATTCTGCTGCAGAAACATGCACAGGTAGAGTCGAAGGCTGCAGTGCTGCAAGGCTGGCTGCTCGTCACTGCCTCTGTTACCTGTTGAAGATGAGGCTCTGGCTGCTGGGCTGGGGGTCAGCATGTGCTCAGCTTCATCACCGCTCTGGGTTCTTGGCTGACTCTGTGTTAGCATGTTGTCTGTGCAGATACATGCAAAGAGCTGAAGTTGTGTTAGCAGTGTAACACACCTGTTTCTGTCCTGGAGGCAGTTTTCAGTTTGCATGGAGCTTTTGTCCTTTTGCAGAATAAAAAAAAAGTATTGTCCATATACTCTTCTGATGAAAAGCTGTAGACTAGGGTTTAATATTTTTCCCGAAAATGGCATGAATCAAATCCCGGGAAAAGACGAGCAATTTCCCGGGAATCCCGGGAAAAAGTGGGTTTTATTTATTTTTATTTTAATTAGGCCTTCTGTAGCCTGTGTCTGGCTTAACCTATTTTGATATTGTAGATATTTTACTCAACTCCATTTTAAAAGCGAAATATGTTTAAGTAATCTATTTCATGAGACCTTCTTCACACATTAGGCCCGTATTCTAATTCATGATTGTTAGTAAGTGGCTGCAAACGAGGAAAAGAAACACTCGAAGTTAAACAGATATTTCTTTATTGTTCAGGCATATACTATAGGCTATATAATGCAAGATAACAATATATAATAATATAAAATTAACAACAAATTAAAGAGGAAAGAAGTACAACTGTGTATTAAAACGCTTGAAACGGAGGCTGAACGTGCCTGAAATGAAAAGTAATGCTTTCGCATTAAACGAACCCTTCTGTCAATATTTCCTTAACTTTAACATTCGGAAGCTTTCTTTTTTTTCTGAAAGTGTGCTTTTAAGAAGCAGAGAGCATCGAGAGATTCTGCGCTTAAGCGATTTCGGAGTTTAGTGACAAATTGGCCGCAGATAGAAAATGCTCTCTCCGCCTCCACGGATGTAGCCTGAACAGAATGCAGGGCATCAAACAACTGCTGCAGGTGGGGCGGTCTCCTGTTTGTAGCTTCGAACAGAGAAAACTCTTTGGTCAGAACTTTCATGAGGTCACCCTCTTTGATTTCATCTGACGCCGGCGTAGTGGTCATTGAAATGGCCTGCTGCAGATCCAATGCTAGGTTCCCTTCAGTTGAGACGTCTTCAGTCGGTGATGTAGGTCTGGCATCTGCATCACCCTCGCTCGCGCTCTCTTCGGAGAAACGGCCGAGGAAAAGACGCTCCACAAGTCCCTTAGCCGTCCGTATCAGCATCTGTCTTGATGGCATGGTGAAAATCTCAGTGGGCCTTGGTGCTGGTGCGACTAGAACACCGGGATCCAGAAGGTACCTGCCAAAAAATATAGTAATGAAAATGAGCGGATTGACCAAGGCCTCATTCTCCGATCACAAAATTAATAGGCTACGTTACTACTACTACTACTACTACTACTACTACTATAATAATAATAATAATAATAATGCTCACCTATACAAAGATACCAAGTTCTTCTGTCTCCGTTCCATGAATCTCCTCTCAATCGCATCCCTCATTTCAAGGCTCAGGGGGGTGTCCTGCTTTGTCAACTGGTCAATCATGAAGATGAAAATCCCATCAGCTTTAACGAGGGTGGTGTCACGGTTACAAAGCGATTCGACTCCCATCTTCACCGGCTTTAAGCAGGAGCTGAGTTGCTGAATGAGTGCAAGCTCTTCGTTGGTGATGATTAGTGCATTGTTGATATCAACGAGGGTCTTCGTCACTGGTCTGTGTAGTGCAATGTAGCGGTCCAGCATGTCAGCCAAACTGTTCCATCTGGTGCGACAATCCAAGATGAGTGCCAACTCTTTCCCCTGGTCTTGTTTGACACATTCCCTCAGCTTGTCGTTGCTGACTGGGGATTTGTGGAAGTGCCTCGCAATTTTACGCACTCGCTCCACGCTCCTGTACATGTCCTCTCTCACTGACCGATACCCATCCTCGCACACAGCTAACTCGTCATCAGAGTCTTCACTGCTCTCCTCCTCTTCTTCACTTGCTTTGCTCTCTCCATCAGAGGTGGCACGGTGGTAGAGCACATCTGTGACAGCCAGGTGAACTGCGTGGGCATAGCACAGCTGTAATTCCGGCAGCACCAGTCTCCCAAACTTCACCATCACTGATGCTCCATCCGTAGTGCAGCACACAATGTGTTGGTTCATGTCAAGCTTGAAACATTGAAGCTGATCGTCAACCAATGCTTTCACTTTTTCTGCTGGCATTGTTCCACGGACATGTATGACACCTAAATTCCAGTAAGTTTGCGCACCGTGCACATTTATGCTCATGTACCGCTTATGTTGGGAAGAAGTGTATTCGTCAATGGTCAACGAAAAACGCAACCCTTTCTTCACCATGTCTTGGAACATTTCGGCCAGTTTAATTTTCTCCTCGTTCGCAAACACTCTAACCTGCTTGGAGATTTCTGTGGGATTCTTTGGGAGAGTGTAGCCATCCCTCTTGAGTGCTGATCTCAGATACTCACATTTCGCCATACTATTAAAGGAGAATCCATCAAAAGCTGCCATCTCCGCTAGTATTTCTTCAAGAGACTTGCTGCTAACTCGGCTAAAGTAGCCATCCAGCATTTTAGCACGTTTTGAACATGATGGCCTTTCTTCGTGTTTGTCATGTTTGGACTCTAAATGTCTGCGTAGTCCGCTTGTTGATCCACCAGAACATTTGACGACTCGGTCACACAACATACATTTGGCGCTGTCATTATCTATTTTTGTAAAATGCCCCCACACAAAACTGTTCGTAGACATCATTGCCTGTATGCGCCTCGCTTCTGCTGAGTTACCGCAATACCGTAAGTACTGTTGACTCATCACCCCATCAATGTTACCGTATGACAACAAATCGACGTGCGCGACTTTTTTCCCGGTTTCCCGTCTTACGTTTCCCGGGAAACGGGAAATGGTTCTGATCGCATTTCCCGGGAATCCCGGATCCCGGGCTTAAACCCTACTGTAGACGGCTCCACCGTTTTCATCCTCCTGCACAGGAGCTCAAGTCAGCTGATTGTAGCAGGAAGAAAAAAGCATGTAGTTTTACTTTTATTTTCCCTTTTTGCCTGCCCGATGTGCAGATAACTGGAGGACCCAAGCATTAACATAATTGCAACTGTAATGTCATTAGTCAATTTAGCACAGTAATGAGTTATGTTATTTTGTTACTGAAAAATGTCATGTAATTACATTCATGCATTACAACCAACACTGCTGGTGAGGGTCACCATTCCACCGCAAACCAACATGCAGGAGGCACAGCGTTCACTCGCCCATCAAATAAATGTGGAGCAGATAAAGTGGCACTCCTTAGTTATTGTACTTGGTGACTGTAACAGAGGAAACCTCAGCCTGGAAGTGCCCAAATATAGACAGTTTATTAGGTGCCTGACCAGACAAGACAATATTCCAGTTCCCTGTTAGACTACAGTAAGCAATGCTATCACGTGGTCCCTGTGACGTGCTTGATAACGAGATGTTAATCCAAATATGAGACCTGAAATGATCCTAATATGTTGCAAACTGACCACAAAGAGAGGCAACCTGGCTGTATACATAATCAATATTAAATGTCTTACTTTTTTAATTAAAGTGTTTCAGGTGTCTTCCTTCACAATAAATTGAACACATTAACATCACTATACCAGCTCATTCTGGTTTCTTAATTCATAAAATTCATATAAGCTGCTGAAATATTCAGGGTCTCAATTCATCAGTCTTCGAAAACCCTGAATTCATGAAACCTTTCAGAGATGGTAGTATAATCACAGTAACACGGTGTTCAGATGAGTAATCACTGTCCTCCAGGAGAGCAGAACATTGGAGGATCAGTGTGGTACAAAAGGGAACTTTTCACCAGTGAAACACAGTAAACACATCTGTTAAGATTACATCAGACCCTGGGCATAAATGATATCCTTTCTGTCTTATCATTGTATTACTATTACAATTAGCTAACCAAACAGCTGGGTGTTTAGTTGAACAGTTCAATTAAATATCACTGACCCTTCAAATGGGACAATGGTAGCACCCTTTTGATCCAAATTTCCATCTGAAATTGATGATGACAAGTGAGGGACGGCTCTGTGTACGACCTGTTAGCCCCAAACAGCATTTATTCAGTTTATACATGTACATATAATTTATCACCACAGAATCTCTAAAGCAACATATGTATTTTTAATGACAACAAACTGTTAACAATATCGAAGCTTTAAACCTTTAAAATCATAAATAACTCATACCTGTGGACCGTCTCAAACATCACGTCTGCAGTGAACCCTCTGTTTTCATTTCACTGCTGCCCTTATCTTTAGCAGTATTTAAAAAAAGTACAAATGTAGAACTATAAGATATACGTAAGTATATAACAGCACAAACGGAATAATCTGAATTTATAGCATTTGAACACAAATAACCTATGTAGCCATGTTTAGTAACAAAAATATAAAATGAGTGCTTTTCCAGTCCTCAGAGGGTTACGAACTCGATCATAATAAAGGTCCTCATTTAGTAAGATGAACTTTATAAAAACATAAATAAAACCTCATTAGAAACACAGCAAGTTATGTACAAACCTCTCAGTGTCCATTTAAAACACAAGCACAGCAACACATAAGCAATAACTCATCTGTCAAAACCATTTGTCCTTGTTTTACATATCATGTACAATAAACATGCTGCAGTTCACAGGTAGAGTCTGCTGTCCTAAACAAAAGGCCTGGAGCAGTAACCTCTGCATGGAGACACCAGGCTGTTTGTCACTGTGCTGTAGTGACAGCTGTCCCTCCATAACTAATGGATTCATGTACGTCATGCAAAAACAATCTTATTTCACCTACAGATCTGAAATGAATGCTTTCCAATGAGTTATTCCATGAATTCAGTCCTCAGTTACTATTGTGCAGCGCAAGTAGCTAGGCTATATGCTAGGCTATGATGCAGATGGAATTGGGAATTAGAGTTTGGGACACCCGCTGCCAACCAAAAAGATCGAACTCTCCTTGATATTAATTCTCCGTCTCTAAAATCCAACATAAGGGACGAGGAGCATTCCTCCAAAACAAATTCCTTCATTTGGCCTTTTGATGGAGAGCACTGTAACACACTGTAACACACTGTAACACACGGCTCTGAGATCCCCTCAGGCGTTGAGGTGGGCTGAGGTCGAGTCCCTGTCATCCTGAAACCTTCCATCAGGACAGAAATGTTTCCTCACAGGATGAAGGCGATCACTGAGAACAGGTTTGTGACCAAACAGCTCGTCTCTCTGCAGAAACATCAGGTTTGTCAGTCTATCTGTATCCATCTGTACTGTCTGCTGCTGCTTTTTCCAAAATCGGCGTCTGCCTGCATCTTACACAGTAAACTGGAACCAGCTGCAGCCCAGGAACAGGACACATGCTGCAGGCATTAGACACAAACAAAGTGGTTCTGCTCCCATACCCATACTAATATTTAGTATCCCAGAAAAATATTTACTATGTATTATGCGAAATGTACTACTCCAACAAGCTACATGTCAAGTAGCATGTCCCACTAATACTGCAGGAAACTACTGCAGAGAGCTGCAGTAAATTTGGAACGGCTCTGCAGTCACACAGGGGTTAAAGGGGGATTGGCAGGTGGGGGGGACCCTAAGATGGGGTGTAACACTGATGGTGTGAAAGAATCACACTGAAATAAGTCCTAATAATTTGTATTGTGAGCTTCAGTAGATTTTACTTTGTCCAGGTTGTGATCAGCTGCCACTCACAGATTTACTGCTCTTTGTGCATTTAGCCAACTGAATTCAGCAGGATAGAAGCAGCTGCTTCCTGCAGGGTAAAGGTCAAATTTAATCTGCATCATCACCTTAAATACATACATGTCTGCCACCCTTGATGTAACCCAACACCGACCACGCACATCACAGCCTGCTCTGCACCGCTCCCACACAGTGCACCACCACAACCTTTAGCCTGGACTTAACTGTCCAGTTTTTCATGCAAACTTTGAATAACACAAAATTATTATACTTCAGTTTTTTTTGCAAGACATTTCACAAAAACATAATTCAGCAACACATCATGTATCCATCCAATATCCCCAAACCCTCTAACATCTATTAGGATTATTATATCTCACTTGCTGAGGGTCACACACCTCACTGGGAAATACAGCAAGTGTACATTCAGCTACCGACACACAAACTCAGAAACTGCACAGAAAAAACTTTGTCTGCTGAGATCTGTGTTTGAAATGAAACAGTGTGTTTATGCTGGCTGCTCTTCTGTAGCACTGCAAACAACTTCATCCACACACGAACACATCACAGGGCGAGAAGGAGTAAAGGGCGTGTTGGAGGTGTGAACACGTCACAGGATATCATTATTTTATTACTATTATCTCCATGCTGTCAGCTGGAGGCAACGCCAGGCCGCAGCACATGAAAATGAACGTTCTTCTTACAGTATTATACATTAACCTGTAAACCCTGTATGCACACACACACACACACACACACAGAGTGAAAACATGTTGCGTTAATAATTAGGAGCAGGGCTACTCTTTAAGGATCACACTTGAGTACTGGCAGGTTGATGCAGTGGGCCCAGTATTCCCAGTTCAATGGTCTAAGGAGCAGTGACTATGGTTACATGCAGAGAGAGCGCTCCTCTCACACTCGGCTGATCTGGTTTCAGCTCATGAAGAAAAGTCGTGGATCAGAAAAACGAGCTGAACTCGAGCTCAGACTCTGCTGGCTGGTTGGAGTTTCTACTGGTTTCAGGTCACATATATTTCACCATAACAATAGAGTGCTAATAAAGGAGAGCCCAGCAACTCTGACATTAACATACATGTTGATTCTGAAGTGACCAAAGCTGGAAAAAGCACGCAGTTCATTTCCATTTATACAACAAACACGACAGGAAGCAGCTGATCCTAATAAAACTCCTCTGTGTACAATAACTCAAACACTCATATAAGAGAAAAAATGTGTGGCTATAATACACAGACTCACTGAAAAAACCTGTAACTTTAAACAACACACTGATACTTTAAACCCTCATTAAAACAGTTTGTAGTATTTGTACTGAGGGACCAGCTGGAGAGAAACTCACACACATCAAATCCACCTGATTGTTAATATTCAGTTTGATTTATACAGCACCAGCTCTCAGCAAACAGTCGCCTCGAGGTGCTCTACTGTGAGCTGAACACCCCACAACAATCCAGAGTCACTCAGCAGGTTTGTGACTGGCTGCTTAGAGCTGGGGGTGTATTTACCTCCGTGAGCAATTTACTCAGCACATACGATCATGTCACCATTAGAAAGTTTACTGTGTACAAGTCAGTACACATAATCTACATGATCAGTTCTCTTGATTTTATGAATGAACTACGAAGCTCAGAGCTGGCTTGTAGTTCTCCAGATTACATGTGTGAACCTGTGGATGGTGCTGTGTTGTTACAGGAAACACACGAGCTGGTCAGAGGCTGAGCAGCAGCGTGAGGCTGCTGCACGCACACAAAGAAACCTTAAATGAGAGCAAGTTATTTCTACTTTAATTTATTCATTCCAAGAAACATATGTCATCTATTTAAACAGAAACTCTTATTTCAGGTGTCTTCAGAGGTTTCAGTGTGAGCGAGTTCACAGATTCAAGGATGGAAGGCTGACTCCATGAGTATGCAGTCAGTCAGCTGGGACAGTTGTGACTGGATGCTGGGATGATGGCTGTGCATTGATGTTTAGTCTGGAGACAGTGACAGAGTTTTTCTCTCCTCGACACTTTTATCACACGTCCTTTCTGTCCTCTGAAGGCCATCAAACTCAAAGTGGGCAGTGAGACAGTTTCCACTCTTTCCTGCACTGCTCTGTGTGTCTGCCTTTCACGCTCCCTCCCCCAGGTCAGAGGTCAGCTATCGGCAGGTCCGGCAGCTCTCTGTGTGCTCTGCAGCTCGTTACAGATGTGATGAGGTGGAAAAACACAGTTTGAGAGTGTATGGGTTGGACCCGTCTGAAATCAGGAATATACAAATCATACTTAGTATAAATGCTGACATTAACTGTGAGAAACATACAGAGACATAAGCAAAGGTACTATTTCTGCTCCCTTCTTCTTCCGTGTTTTTCCATTTAGTTGGAAAAAATGGGAAAAGGTCGGTCAGCAGTGACTGAGGATACTGCAAGCTCATAACCACAGTTCAGTCTGAACTGTGGTTATGAGCTGCTCAGAGGAGACTGTACGTTAATGAGGATGTCAGTGCAGTTCTCTATCATTTAAGTAAACGCTGTGTGTATACAGTCAGGTGTGTGAGGAACACAGTGACACAGTTTTATAATTGTGTGTCTGAAATCAAGCTGTGACTGAAGTGCAGTGAGTTTTAGATGGAGACGTTTCCAACGCACACAGTCAGGCTCACACTATGCGGACAGCTGTGGACTTACTGGGGATCCTGATCTGGTAGTGGTTGAGCACAGTAAGAACCTCCACAGCTTCTGTCTTACTGTCAAACTCCAACAAGCCAGAGATTGTCTTAGAAGAGGCTGAGAAAAGAGCGAGTGGAACATTAAAACGAGCGGGTCCTCCAAACACGTCCAAACTAACAGACTTCAGCTGTTCCAAAATAAAAGCTTTACTCACGTTTGGCATCAAACATCTTGAATTTGACAAAGCCGGGCAAATCATGCTCCGTGCACAGCTGCAGAAACACAGACAGACCTACAAACTTATCATCAGTGGTTACGTGATGTGGAGGTGGGTTTGTTTATGGCACACACGCTGCTCAGGAAATCAAGCTCTCAAGTCAAGAGAGGTCTTTGGGATTTAAAGATCTCTTAATTCAGAAAAAAAAACAGGGCAATCATCTAAAAATGTTTTCTTGGAATTTCTGAGATAACTGTCTCATTAATTCAGAAATACCCAATAAATTATACATTGATTACCCTCCATATGTATCTCTGTATGATAGAACCTAAGATGGTTTTTGGAGGTTTGGAAGCCCTCTAAATGATCTGCAGCAAAGCTCTTCAGACAACAGCAGACCGCTGGGCTGATGGACGGAGAGCCTTTCACAGTTTCACAATAAAGCAGGACAATGACCCGACAGAAGCACTTTACCCTCAGTAAATGATCCTGTGATATGCACGGAGGAACGTTGTAGTAGTGCAACACTGCAGATGGAGGCTGGATGATGTTTTTGGAGGCCTGTCCAGCACTGCTGAAGCGGTTGTTCCTGGTCATAGCGAAGTCCTTGTAGCTGCTGCTGCCATCCTCTAACTCAAAAACCTGGCTGGGGATCACTGCGTGCTGCTTAGACACACTGCAACAAACACAACAGCACAACACAATGTCTTCACAAATCCACGCACAGCAAATCTGCTGAGCATCAACGAGCCGAGGCAGCAAACACAAGTCCAGCAGCTGCGGCTGAACCGACATCAGTACAGGTTCAACGAAAGCAGCCGAGGCTGTGGAAGACTGACTGTTACAATACGTGAGCATATTGGTGCTGCAGACATAAAACTGAACACATAAACAAGTCACAGCAGAAAGAAGGTTCACACTGCAAACGTGAAAACAATATACATCATTACATGGAGAACGTTCATCATTTAATTAAAAAACACCAAACTTTCAGTCTGTATATGAAAGTATTAACATTTAAATGATGACCATCGTTCTGTTGCTTTGAGGTGATCCAGAGTTTTTACTTCTGAGCTCATGTTTAATATTTTGCTTACTGAGTCATTAGTTGTGGCTTTTGGTTACAGTCTGAGTTTTGTTGTTAGTCTTTAGTCATCTGGGCTCTGCTGTGTTCCCTGTGCCTTTTTGTCAAGTCTCTGTTTGTGATTCAGTATTTTGGTACTTCCTGTTTTATTGTGTTAGTCTTTTGTCTTGTGTGCTTTGTGTTTAGTTTTGTTTCCCCTGTCTTGTCTCAGCTGTGTTCCCCGGTGTGTATTTGAAGCCCCGTCAGTGTGGTGTTTGTCTGCCCTTGTGTTTCCTGTGGTTTGGATTATTGAACTTCCCGGGATCGCTGCTCATAGAATCTCAGTTACATTTTTCCCTCCACTTTTTAAAGTACAACTAGCTGAGAAAATGAACCAAGTCCTCTTAGCACTGTTAGCAATATTACATTTGTACACATTTTTAGAGATATGAATATTGTGTGTATATATACTTCTTACCAGACATTCAGTCTTTTACCAAACACCTTAATGCTGTTGAGGTGTGTGATGGCTCTGTCCACAGCATACTCATCTCCCATCTCCACCAGCGCTGTGCCAGGAACACTCTTCATAAACTTAACCTACAGCCAACACACAGACGTCACACACAGGAGCACATGCTGATGTAAACAGTATGCATTAAAGGACATCTTGGGTCAGTACTACAGAGGATATGTGACAATCAGTGAAATCAGGTCGTGATTTGCACATCTGCACTTTGGAGAATTTAGATATGATGATGACCACAGCTGTGCTGCTGCTTCATGAAACATTCATGGGTTTAATAGCTTGGAGTACTTCTCTGTGTAATGAGAGCCACAGATTCTTTTCATGACAACGTCTAGATCATGACAATAATAGTGTGGTGAAAGTAATTTATGACATATTGAAACGAACTGGAAGAGGCCGGTGATTAAAAAATTCCAAGATTCAAATTGTAAATTTATGAGAAAACAGATATTCTGACATTATAGTTCAAATTTTTGGTTTGAGGAACCACATTTCTTCACACCTGCCACTAAACAGGGAACGCAGCAACACACAAGTACCAGTGAGGAGAAGCAACAAAATGGACACTTGTAGTGATATCCTCGCTCAGTGCAGTACAGTAAAGTCTAACTTCACTCAGATCAGTATGTTATGTGCTTGTGAAGGCGAGTTTGCCCCCACTGATTTATATCTTTTAAGCTCACAAATGTATTCTTCTCACAGTTCTGCTTTTCCTTGTTTCTTCCTGCTTTTACTCCTCCCCACCTCACCTGGCTCTGTCTTTTTTTCCTGGAATGGCCCTAATAAGCTCTGCTAATAATTCAGGTACAATTTCAACATTAACACTTGTTTCCTTTATTTCTATAAAATGTGCCAAAGACACCACGAACAAACGCCTACCTTCTCAATGTTGCCTTAGAGGCAGAAGAGGTTGAAGATACGAGTGCAGTTCATCTTGGATGGATGCAGGCCACTAACCATGGCAACAGAACTAGGGGCGTGGCCAGAGTATGAGGAGGACGACTGGGGTAGCGGGTAAGACACCATGTCTGGAACATCCACTGAGGTGAGCTTGTACCTGCTGTTGCCAGGAAGTGGCAGCAGGGGGCATGGTGGACCTGAGAAGGCACACATCGGAACAATCAATATCTTGTGAGAGGCTGTGCAGGCTGTGTCTTTTGTTACTAGAGATGCACTGATCCAGTGATAGAACCCTGCAGTGATAGAACAGTTCCGATAGAGAACCAGTGAAATTCTCAGCCTGACACAAGACGACCTCAGCATGGCACGCTGCCGGGGGCTCAACCGCTGGCTAGAACCCCGATGAAGAGTTCCTCACTGGAACTAATGGCTGAGCCCAACTCCTGAAAAACAACCCCACACCATAATCGAGTGGGGGGGATTATGGTGTGGGGTTGTTTACACTTTATAACTTTACACTTGGCACAATGCAGTCAGACAGGTACCGTCCCCCTGGCAACCACCAAACCCAGACTCCTCCATCAGATTGGCAGATGGAGATCCATCCCTCCACACGTCTCCACTGCTCTAGAGTCCAGTGGCGGCGTGCTTTACACCACTGCATGCTGTGCTTTGCGTTGCAGTTGGTGATGTAAGGCTTGGATGCAGCTGTTTCACTTGATTCTCTGCATCTTTTGATATATATACTGGACGATGAGATATTCAGTCTTTGCCATTTTAATTTGAGGAGCACTATTCTGAAATTGTTCCACAAATGTAGATGTAGTTTTTCAGATTGGTGAGCTTCTGGCCATCTTTACTTCTGAAAACTTCCTCCAGCTGTTTCTCTTTAGTACTACTTTACTTTTCTAGCCTTCGACTGCCCCATCCCAACATTTTTTTTAAAGATCACTGGCATTCACACCCCTTGAACTTTTCCATATTTTGTCACATTACAACCACAAACATAAATATATTTCACTGGAATTTAATGTGAAAGACCAGCTGCAGGTCTTTTAGGGTTTGTCTCCACCAGCTTTGCACATCTAGTGACTGAAATTTTTGCCCATTCTTCTTTGCAAAACAGCTCAAGCTCAGTCAGATTAGATGGAGAGCGTTTGTGAACAGCAGATTGGGTTTAGGTCTCAGGGGGGCTCAATACTTTTGCACACCACACTTTTCAGTTTTTTATTTGTAAAAAATCTTTTGAATCATGTATAATTTTCTTTCCACTTCACAATTGTAACCACTTTGTGTTGGTCTTTGACATTAAATTCCAGTGAAATATATTTATGTTTGTGGTTGTAATGTGACAAAATATGGAAAAGTTCAAGGAGGATGAATACTTTTGCAAGCCACTGTACGTTCCTGCTATCAAATTCCAAATGAGCTAATATTTCTTTCATTCCCTTTGACATGCTTTCTATGTGTAACAGTTTAAATACCAGGGATCAACCATCCTCTGCAACAGACGGTGCTCAAGAGCGGTGAAGAACAGGGTGGAGTGGGTGGAGATGAGTATCAGTGGTGATTCAGGACAGAAGGATAGCAGCAAAAATGAAAGGGAACATCTACAAGATGGTATTGAAGGTGGCTGTAGCTCAGTAGGTAGAGCAGGTCACCTACTGATCGGAAGGTCAGTGGTTCGATTCCTGGCTACTCCAGGCTACATGCCAATGTATCCTTGGGCAAGATACTTAACCCCAAGTTGCTCTCCGACCGTCCCGTCGGAGTGTGAATGTTAGTTAATTAAAAGCACTTAGCTTAGTAAAAACATGGAAGTGCTTGTATGCATGGGTGTGCATGGGTAAATGTAAAACGTGTTGTATAAGCGCTTTGAGTTCTCATACTGCGTAGAAAAGCGCTATATAAGAGCTAGTCCATTTACCATTATGATGTATGCTTTGGAGACTTTGGCTCTCACAAAAAGACAGGAAGTGGAGCTGGAGGTGGCAGAGTTGAAGAAGCTAAGATTGTCATCTGGAGAGACTGGGATGGACATGATTAAAACTGAGTACATCAGAAGGACAGCTCAGGCTGAGCGGTTTGGAGACAATGTTGGAAGGCAAGGCAGAGATGATTTGGACATGTGCAGAGGAGGGATAGTGGATATACTGGACAACAGCTGTTAAATATGGAGCTGCCAGGCAGGAGGAAAAGAGGAAGACCTCCAAACATCCATGGATGTAGTGAAGGAGGACAGAGAGCGGGTTGGTGTGACAGAGGAGGATGCAGGGATAGGGTGAGCTGGAGGCAGATGAGGTGACCCGTAAAGAGAGCAGCCAAATGAAGAAGAAATATTTTCCATGTTGCATTGTGAATATAATATGGGTTTATACCCTGAAAGTTTAAATACTGTAGTTTTTAATACTGTGTATTGCCTCCTTTTAACATCAGTGACAGTCTTTTGCAGTAGCTGTGGATGAGGCACATTATTTGCCCAGATGGTAAAGCTGCACATCCTTCTCAGCAAAATGCCTCCAGTTCCTGTAAATTGTCCTGCATGAACTGTTTGAGATCTCCCCAAAGTGGCTCAATAATATTGAGGTCAGCAGATTGAGATGGCCAGTCCACAACCTTCTGCTGTAGCCAGTGACAGGTTGACTTGGCCTTGTGTTTCGGATCCTTGTCATGTTGCAGCTTCCAGGTTGATGAGTGCAAATTTTCCTCCAGTATTTGATGATCGTGCCACATCATCAAATAGCCAAGTTCCCCGTGCCTGTGTAGCTCACACATCCCCAAAACATCAGCGATCCACCTCCATGTTTCACAACAGGGATGGTGTAGTTTTCATCATAAGCCTTGGTGACTCCTCTCCAAATGTAGTGTTTATAGTTGTGGCTCCAACGCTCCAAATAACTTCGTTCCAGAGGTTTTGAGGCTTGTCTCTGTGCTGTTTGGCATATTGTAAATGGACTGCTTTGTGGCATTGATGCAGTAATGGCTTTCTTCTGGTGACTTGACCATGCCGCGCATTTTCCTTTAAGCGCCTCCTTACTGTGTGGAAGTGTGCAACAGCTTTTTACCACAGAGTCCTGTATGTCAGCTCAAGGTATTTGTGGGTTTTTCTTTGCATCCCAAACAATTTTAATGGCAGTTACAGCTGACATTTTTGTTGGTCTACAGTACCTGACCGTGGCTTGGGTTCAACAGAATTCCTCATTTGCACTGCTGATTGGAATTCTCAATTCCTTGGATATCTTTTTATATCCTTTTCCTGCTTTGTAAAGTTCAGCTCTCGCCTCCTGCAGATTCTTTGATAATTCTTTTGCTTTCCCCACGGCTCAGGCCCCGTTTACACCAGAAAGGTTTCAGTGGAAACTGTTTTACTGTTTTCGAAAAGTAACTTGTTCACACAGAAATGTTTCAAAAGTGATCTCTGATTACACGGAAACACAAGATGTTGAAAACGCTGCAGTTTCTATTGCCGGGCCACAAGTTAGCGGTGTGGATATAGGAGCCGCCACCATAGAGCACGTGTGAGTTTTCAAAAAGCAACATTTTCTCCCGTTTACATGGAAATGTAGGCCGGAGCGTTTCAGAAATGCTGCACTCTGCAGCCCGTTTCCAAAAAGTATTGTTTCCACAGTGTTGTGATGTAAACGGGGCCTCAGAATCCAACAGTGTCAGTGCAACACGATGAAACATGCAGGGGAGTGTCAGGAGCCCAGAGTGACTTTTTATACACATACTAATTACAAGCAAACGGGGACAGGTACCTTTGACAGCCATTTAAAGCTGTGAATGTCGACCTGTGTGTATGTTATCATGCCAGAACTTCCAGGATATGTAAGCTTTTGATCAGGGTCATAAAAAGGTCAAACTAACCAAGAGAGAAAGGAAAGTTTTTGTGCAATCATTCATATTCTCTGAAACATGGCCCCAAACAAACATACAGTATAAATCACACGTTCTCCAGGATACGTAAACTTCTGAGCACAACGGTACGTTTTACAGTGTCATACTTTTCTCAGATTTAGGGTGGTGTTAATACAGCACCAGTTCACTCTTATTTGTGGAGCAAAAACCCTGAAACATCAGAGAGAGAACCCCAAAGATCAGTGGACTGTTGCCAAGTGATATGACTAAGCGCTTGGCAACAGTGATGAGGAAGAGCTGCTTTTTAACACGAGGAGACGTTCAGCGAACCGCGGTCAGGCAGGGGCAGCCATCTGCTGCTGCCCATCAACTGTGAGGAGGAAAAAAATGATAGAGCGACAAAGCTACAAGAGAAAGAAAAAGCCACCCGACCTCCTCTGCCTTCTGTGGGGTTTCATTCCTCTGTATTTCACTGTGATTTACTTACTTTGTTGTACAGTGCTTTGTGGCTTCATGCCTGTGAACAGCACTCTTTGAATAAACTTTACTTACTCACCATAGCTGTTATCACTGTAGGATGATGGGTGTTCACCTAAAATGGCCTGTCTCTGTCGTCCCTTTCCACGGTCTGAAACGCACACAAACACAAACACAGACACATAACACACATAATTATCTGAGTGTGTGAAGATGACGATTTTGAATTTACTGCTAAAGCACACTTAGAGATCTGTTAGTCCCAACCACATGAACTCTGAGGGCTGAAAGCTTGGAGTGACTGGGTGGGTAGTAATTAGCAGGCTTCATTACAACCTGTCTAACTGGGCCTGTTGGTGATGTGCTCGCAGATCTCAGCAACTAACTTGGTGATTAGTCTTGTTGAATTAAAATCAAAATCATAGACAAACCAATATTACCCAGTTTGTGAAAAAATATACTGATGTATATTCCCTAAAAGAAAGTCACAAAGAACAGTGAGACAACACCACAAAATAATGTATAAAGTTTCCTCCACTAATCAGAAGGACAGCAGTTCAGTTCTCAGCTCCCACAAGCAATCAAGTTAATCCTGAAAGCTGGCTCTGATTGGTCACTGACACATGGTTTTATGTGACAGCTGAAGTGCTGTATATATACTTTAAAATTGACTTTATGAATACATGGATGCACTACACTAACAACTAAAATAAAAGCACTAATTCAACATTAAATCAACTCAGGAATTAGGCAACATTTAAAATAGAGTAATTCTCATCTTAATATCACAGATCACACAGATTAACATGCTGCAGCAAAAAAAGGCACTGAGGACTGTGTTTGCTGCAGGCCTGAGCAGGACCCGGTCCAGGCTTCTTATTAGTTCAGGTCTGAGCTGAGGCGAAAAGGAGAGTCACGTGTTGAACTTCTATTTGGTAGCTGTTCACTGAAACACACAACTCCCCATGAGAGTGAAGGAGGCCATCATTAGGCTGAATAACTAAACCTGTCAGAGAGCTCCAAAAACTTTGTTTTTAAGAATGTACCTACATCCATCCATCCATCCATTTTCTTCCGCTTATCCGGGGCCGGGTCGCGGGGGCAGAAGCCTAAGCAGAGAAGCCCAAGCTTCCCTCTCCCCAGCCACCTCCTCCCGCTCATCCGGAGGGACCCCAAGGCGTTCCCAGGCCAGCCGAGGAACGCCTTGGGGTCCTCGGCTGTACCTACATACATTCTTAAAAACCAGCAATGCACAGCCATCACTGCCATCACTGCCATCACTGCTATCACTGCAATCACTGCCATCACTGCCATCACTGCCATCACTGCCATCACTGCTATCACTGCCATCACTGCCATCACTGCCATCACTGCCATCACTGCCATCACTGCCATCACTGCCATCACTGCCATCACTGCCATCACTGCTATCACTGCTATCACTGCCATCACTGCCATCACTGCTATCACTGCCATCACTGCCATCACTGCTATCACTGCTATCACTGCCATCACTGCTATCACTGCCATCACTGCCATCACTGCTATCACTGCCATCATCACTGCATCACTGCTATCACTGCCATCACTGCTATAACTGCAATCACTGCAATCACTGCCATCACTGCTATCACTGCCATCACTGCTATCACTGCCATCACTGCCATCACTGCTATCACTGCCATCACTGCCATTAATGCCATCACTGCTATCACTGCCATCACTGCCATCACTGCCATCACTGCCATCACTGCCATCATTGCCATCACTGCTATCACTGCCATCATTGCTATCACTGCCATCACTGCCATCATTGCTATCACTGCTATCACTGCCATCACTGCTATCACTGCCATCATTGCTATCACTGCTATCACTGCCATCATTGCTATCACTGCTATCACTGCCATCATTGCCATCATTGCTATCACTGCCATCACTGCCATCACTGCCATTAATGCCATCACTGCTATCACTGCCATCACTGCCATCACTGCTATCACTGCCATTAATGCCATCACTGCTATCACTGCCATCACTGCTATCACTGCCATCATTGCTATCACTGCCATCACTGCCATCACTGCTATCACTGCCATCACTGCCATCACTGCCATGACTGCTATCACTGCCATCACTGCCATCACTGCCATCACTGCCATCAGAGCAACAACAAAAGGCCTGGAAGACAAAGTGGATAAATGCAAATCCTTTCTGAGGTTAATAAAAAACCCTCTAATAACCTCTAAGGATATATGTGTACCACTGCCGAAGTCTACATTTAAGCATCTCCATGAATGTAAATACAGACAGAATTAGGGTGGTGTTAATACAGGAAGGCCAAAAACATCTAAAAGTTCTGGAAAGACAGTTCTGGAAAAATGATTTGAACTGATGAAACCCAAATAAATATCCCAGAATGATGAACACAGAAAATGATGGAGGAAAGGAACAGTTCATGATCTGAAGCATACCACATCACCTGACAAACATGGAGGAAGCAATGTTATGATATGGCCGTGCATGGCTGCCAGTGGACCTGAGTCACTAGGGTTTATTGGTGATATGACTTTGTACAAAAAATTATATTTGGACCATTCCTGCTACAATTCAGCTGGCTTCTTTTTAAATTAGGGATTCATAAAAAAAGATTCCTGTTCTTCCCAGTGCCTGAATTCCTCACCCCATCTTTATGGTTGAGGCCAGCCACATCACAAAGGAAACCAGGTTCCTCCCTGTGTTTGCAGGCTTGCAACATAGACTGAAGGGCAGCTGAGGCTGAGGAGGTCGAGTTTTGATTCCCAGTTCCTCCGGTCCACAAGCCCAAATGTCCTCGGGAAAGATACTGATTCCCAAACATTCCCATCAGTGTGTTAGCTCGTTTGTCTGTACAAACCCTCAGCAATTCTACTCAGGAGAGTAGAACTACTACAGTTAAATAACTAACCCAGCATGTGGAGGTTACCAAAATATTCCTATCCCATACTCTGCCCTACGATTCTGTCCATGAAAGAGAATGACTCACAGCCATACAGAGCCCTGTGACTGTGGCGAACGCTGGTAATAGTTGAGATTTGAGACAATGTATCAAAACTCTACCATACAGATTCACTAAAATACGGCCCTTGCCTAATTATTAATGGTGGACTGAAAAAAGACATCTGAGGATGCTGGTGCTTCAAATTAGTAATGGTTTAATGAACTGAAAAACTGTAATAAAATCATTTTTTACATGTGTGAATCCATATGACCCCAACCCACATTCTCAGCAGCTGCCTATAAGGAAGGGTTATTATTGACCTTTGACTTTTTGTCTGTTGAGCAGTTGGCCTTGTTGAAGAGGTCCTGCTTTGCACATGATAACTCAAGAAAAAAAAAACTACAAACAATGTAGCCATTTTCTCATTAGTATTTCAAAACAAAAGGCCAGAAATGAATACTGTGAAGAAATGTGAGGTTTTAAAGTGAAGTAACTCATTTCGTGTGTGTTGAAAGCATGTGAGATATTTCAGAACCCTTTATTCTTATGAACACATCACATTAATGAATAACCCCACCTGTTCCCAAAGAACAGCAAAAAACTTCAGTACACCTGATCGTGGTCATGGAGGTGGGGAAAGAAAAGAAAAACCTGTTTGAGGGTGGTTTTATTCAGAGAAGGCATAACGATACAGAGAAGGTCGTGTGAAGAGAGATAAGAAAGAGACAGTACCTGTGAGGCATCAAGCTCTCTCTTTTTTCTCCCTCAGCACGCAAGAACATCGACCTGCATTACATTATCATCATAATGATTAAAAACATCACCATCATCAAAACAAACTGATCCACTGTCTCTCATCCATCAAAGCATTACATACTATATATACTACACAGAATGCTGGAGGCACACTGAAGTGACACAGACTCTTATGATCCATCCCTTACATCCCATTCTGTACTTTCAAAGATATTGATATTTATATATTTATTTGTGTACCAATCAGAGGGAGCTGAGTGTGAAAGCGAAGCTGTCGATTTACCGGTCAGTCTACACCCCCACCCTGACCTATGGGCATGAGCTTTGGGTCGTGACCGAAAGAACGAGGTCACGGATACAAGCGTCAGAAATGAGCTGGCCTCTCCCTTAGAGATAGGGTGAGGAGTGCAGGTGAGGGAGGGGCTCAGAGTAGAGCTGCTGTGCCTCCACATTGAGAGGAGCCAGTGGAGTCTTGTTGGTTTTTTTAACTAATGTGTAAAGCACTCTGGTTAACCTTGTTGTTTTAAAATGTGCTGTAGAAATAAAACCCAGGCCCGATTACTGCCAGACCTGCTCAACCAGGAAATCCCTTAAATAGAAACTGTCTGACAAAGTAGGCTCAAAGATTTCAAAGAGCAACACATCATACCACGACCTAAAGAACAGGCCATACTTGCCAGTTAAGGTCAGAGTTCATCATCATTCCACATCTGAATAGATTAAAAAAAAAGAGGATGCCATTGGAATGGCCTGGTCAAATTCTGGACTTAAACCAGGTTGAGATGTTTTGAGGTGTCAAAGACTCTCAAATGTGGCTGAATTAAAACAATTCTGCAAAGAAGAGCGAGTCAAAATTCCTCCACAGTGATGCGAAAGACTCAGTGCCAGTTATTAGCATAAGAGTGGAAGACGCCCTCATCTGCATGCTGCAGAGGACGTATTGCTACCTGGACTCCTCAGACGCACCTGTATGGAATATGCTCTTTGACTTCACGAGTGCCTTCAACACAATCCAGCCACGGCTGCTCACAGTGAAGGATGATGCAGGTAGAGTCAATCCTGGTCGCCTGTGACCTGTTACCTGCAGGTCACAGTATGTTCACCTGAGGAGCTGTGTCTCCAGTGACGTGCTGACAAATACAGGGGCTCCACAAGGGACCGTCCTGTCCCCCTTTCCTTTCACAACCTATAAATCAGACTTCTGGTCCAACTCCAGGCCTGCTTTCTTCAGAAATTCTCTGATGAGTCTGCGATCGTGGGTTGTATCAATGAAGATGGGCAGAGGAGGCATGAGCAGGGACTTTGTGGACTAGTGCAACCTCAACTGCCTTCACAGGGAGATGGTGATGATTTCAGCAGGAAGAGACCCACACGGGCTCCAGTCACCATTCAAGGCACAGAGGTGGAGGTTGTGTCCTGGGTGTGCAGCTGAATGACAAGCTGGACTGGTCCAGCCACACGGAGGCAGCGTACAAGAAGGGACAAAACAGATTATGCTTCCTGAGAAGGTTAAAATCCTTCCACATCTGCAGACCTCTACTGCTTTGGTGTGGTGTGCTGGGGGAGGGGGGTCCTGCTGGGGTACCAGCATCACGACAGCAGACAGTAGGAGACTGAACAAAACCATAAAGAGGGCTGGCTCTGTCTTTGGATGTCACTTAGACCCTATGCAGGTGGTGGGGGACAGGAGGACCCAAGCAGAACTGGCATCCATACTGGGGAACGCCTCCCACCCCGTGAACGGGACTGTGGAGCACCGGCAGCTCCTTCAGTGAGCGACTGCTTCATCCGGAGTGTGTAAGAGAGCGCCATCGTAGGTCCTTCCTTCCTGCTGCTGTCAGACTCTACAACCAGCATTGACCCAGCAGACTAGTTACTATTTCACTCATTCTAATCAAGTGCAATAATCATTCACTTTTACTAAATGTATTTAAATGTTTAGAGATTTTTGTTGTAGAGTATTTTAGTATTTCCTCTCAGATTTGATATAGTATTTGTTTTAGTACCCAGTGTTCTGCTGTCCCTTTGCTGTTTGCAACACCGTAAATTTCCCACAATGTGGAACAAATAAAGGATCATCTTATCTTAACAGCAGCTCACGCCCACATCACCCATGAGTGGCTGTTGTTGTTTTTGTTGTTGTATCCAGAGATGGTATTGATTCCACTCCACACCTCACAAATGTTGCTCTGCTGCAGGTTTATTTCCATCTTCTTTTTGTATTCTACTTTTGCCATTTTCAGTCTCTTCTTCAGGTCATGTTGCACCTGTTTGAGCTGTTCTTTGTCTCTGAAAGCTAGCTTTTTCTGGTTGAGGATCACGTTTATGCCTCCTGGGTTTAGTATTATTGTGGAAACAGGGTTCCTTAGTGTGTGGGCAGTGTTTTATTGCTAGCACAAGTAAATGACAAAGAGGCTCAAAGTCAGTGTGGTAGCAGGACTGGTCTGGTAAAACCAACTATGACCATGATTTGTCTGGTCAGCTGAAAATGCATCTCATGCCTCAACATAAATGTGGCGTTGGTGAATCTCCACTGAAGGGACACAGCTGTGTGTCGTGAGACGGGCACAGATTATTACTCTAATGTAAAACTGTTCAAAATACAGCTGAAACCAGAAGTTTACAAACACTGTATAAAAAGACACACATGCGTGTTTTTCTCTGTCTGACAGGAAAAATCAGAACAAAGCTTTCCTGTCTGAGGTCAATTAGGATTACCAAAATTATTTATATTTGCCAAAGGCCAGAATAATGAGAAAGTCAAAGTCAAAAGTTTACATACACTAGGATTACGATACCTTTAAACAATTTGGGACAGCCCATATGATGTCATGTCTTTGGAAGCTTCTGATAGGTTTATTGGCAACATCTGAGCTAATGAGAGACACACCTGTGGATGTATTTTAAGGTACACCTGAAACACAGTGCTTCTCTGTGTAACATCGCGGGAAAGTCTAAAGAAATCAGCCAAGATATCAGGAGGAGAACTGTGGACCTGCACAAGTCTGCTTCATCCTTGGTGCTATTTGCAGATGTCTGAAGGCGCCTCGTTTATCTGTACAAACAATTATACACAAATACAAACAAGATGGGAATGCCCAGCCATCACAGCGCTCAGGAAGGAGACGGCTTCTGTGTCCCACAGTTGAACGTGCTTTTTAACCCAAGAACAAAAGCCAAAGACCTTGAAGATGTTGGCTGAAGCTGGTAAGAGTGTGTCTGTATCCAGTGAAACGAGTACTGTGTCGACACGGGCTGAAAGGCCACTCTGCCAGGAAGAAGCCATTACTCCAAAAAAACATAAAAAAGCCAGATTAATGTTTGCAAATGCACACAGGAGCAAAGACCTGCATTTCTGGAGATGTGTCCTGTGGTCTGATGAAACTAAAACTGAACTGTTTGGCCATAAAGACCATCGTTATGTTTGGAGGAAAAAGGAGAAGCTTGCAAGCCTGAGAACACCATCCCAACTGTGAAACACGGCGGTGGCAGCATCATGCTGTGGGGTTGTTTGGCTGCAGGAGGGACTGGTTCACTGAAATAGATGGCATCATGAGGAAAGAACATTATGTGGCAATACTGAAGCAACATCTCAAGACATCAGCCAGGAAGTTAAAGCTTGGACACAAATGGGTCTTCCAAATGGACAAAGACCCGAAGCATACTGCCAAACTGGTTACAAAGTGGCTTAAAGACAACAAAGTCAATGTTTTGGAGAGGCCAGCACAAAGCCCTGATCTCAATCCTATTGAAAATTTATGGGCAAAGCTGAAAAGGCAGGTGTGAGCAAGGCAGCCTGCAATCATGGTTCAGTTACACTAGTTCTGTCAGGAGGAAATTCCCACCAGCTACTGTGAGAAGCTTGTGGAAGGACGTTTGAGTCATACAGGCAATGGTACCAAATACTCGTGAAATGTATGTAAACTTTTGACTTTGGAGAAAGTAATAAAAATGCCTTATAAAATTCTCTCTCTCATTATTTTGGCATTTGGCAAATATAAATAATGTTGGTAATCCTAACTGACTGAAAACAGGAGAGCTTCATTCTGATTTCATGTCAGACAAAGATGCATGTGTGTCTTTTTACAGTGTTTGCAAACTTCTGGTTTCAACTGTATATAACTGGTTAATTCACAGTGATGTGTGCACACTCCCCTGAATCCCTCCCCAATCATGTAGTTGCTGGATGGGGGGAATTATGATAGCATTAAATGAAAAGGCCCTGATGGCAGTTAATAAGGGAGGAATCAGATTAGTTTGTTCCACAGAAGAAACTAATCAGTATAGATAAACCATCAAACACTAGTACACAACACTGATTATTGTCTCATGGCTGTCAGCAGTGCTCAGTGGTAACTTTTCTCTGTCTGTGTCACTGCAATGTACCTCCATGAAATCATGTAACACAGTAGGTAAATATTTATGAATATTAAATCTATAACAGAGTTGGGACCAGTTCACCACACAATCAATCATTTAATCAATCATTTTAAAAAAAAGGGACATTATATTAGTGACCCTATGCCCCACAGCAGCCCAAACTGAAGGATTTAATGGTTGTTAAAGGCACTGAGGGGAAGGGTCCCACCAAAACAGTAATAAATAATAATTAATGCTGGATCGATATCAATACAATATTTCACGGTGAACCTGATATTGTGCCACAGTCCACTGTCTGCGGCCTTACTGCTGTATAATTTCAGACATGTTTTTTAAATCAGTGTTGTCTGAAAATGAATCTGTTTCTGAACTGATTGAATTATGGATGAACTGACTCCAACATCAGTCTCATCATACAGTTCCAGACTTTTTAGATTACGCAGCTACGGACCACACAGGAGTGTGACAGCTCCCACTCATGCAGTAATACAAAGTAACACTATTTGGCTTTGTTTTAAACAAGTCACTGATACATCCTAATCAATCGTTATATGAAAATATACCAATCAATATTATGTGGAAAGAAATTTCATGTAGATGGCTAAATGCTTGTGATTAGAGGTGTCACAATATACTGGCTTTCACCATTACTGTAATATTTGCACAAGTGTGATTTTTATTTATTAAGTACGCTTCAAAAAGTGGAGTTAGTGTCTGTTAGAGTTCACAGATTTGTGTACCTTTGTTTTGCTGGTAGTAGAACGAGGCCATGTGAATGCACCCCTGTGACCCCTGTGACTCCTGTGCCCTTACTGCCCTGCAGCTCTGCCTGTTTGATTCTTTGCACCAAGAATTTAAAGATTAATATCAGGCCCATTACAGTCAACAGTTGAATCTTTCTCACATGCAGCAGATGCTTCCTTTGGTAACAGCATGTTCATGCTAGCTAACCTTTGGGACTACAATCCCTCCTCTCCTTTTGCTCTTCATATTTATATTAATTTAGATTTTATTCTTATTGGTTTGAGATGCTGTAGTTTAATCTTACATGTTTGAGGATCTGGAAATACCACAACAAGGACATCTACAATAACAACACTTTGTCATCTGAATAGAAAATTTGCACACCTGAACTCAGGTAGAAATGGGAAGGACGCTGCCATGCCAACACATAATGGCTCCACACTCTTTATTTACACAGCTGGATTATTCATGTGTCATCTGACTAGCTCCTGCACCTGTATATCTTTGTGCTGCAGACTTGTAAGAGGATATCATTTTGAATTTGACAATGAAATCCTCAGTGTAATGTTTTACATCAATTATCTGTAACATTTCCAAGATGGTTTTATAATAAATAAATACAATTAATAGTTTTCAGATATGATCATTTTTGCAGTAAGTAATAAAGTCTGATATTGTGACATCCCCAATTCAGATGAAGTAACAGAGAGCAGAGTTCTGATATTTACAGCGTAGAGTCACATAGCCAGAGTACTGAATCCAACATTTCACCCATTAAGAGGTTTAATCAGGTTTTCATGTTGACGTGTTTGTTAGAAGACATGCAGAGCTTCCATGCACAGTGTCACTGCAGTGTTATTCAAAAGCTCTTCTCTTCTATATGCATGTTTGGTTGTTATAGCTGCATTTCAGCCAACATGCTTGTGCATCATCCCACACACTGCCACCTATTGGCCAGTCATGGGAAGTTGTTTTTGTTATTTTATTTGTTGACTGTAACGAACCAGATCAGGATCAATCAATGCTTGCAGTAGTGACAGTGGATCTGTTATTGGTTTGTTAAATACAGATTTCTCTGGTTCAAAGGTCAAACGCATTGTGTCCAGCTGAGTGGTCATGTTTGTAATGAAAAATTGGTTCATAAACAAAATTTCAATTGCATTGTCTTTTTTTTTTTGTCACGCCTAAAGAGGAATAAAAACATCTTGACCGAGGTGCTCATAATTCATGCATGAAAGAGGTCTAGAGGCTCTGAAACGCTGAACACACTGTGTGGACCAGGCATCAGGCTATGTGAGACTACAGCTGCAGACAGAGGACGAGATTAAAACAGGGTGGAAACGGTAGAAAGAAGGCAGTGCTACTGGAGTCTTGCAGAGACAGGTAGGGAAGATGGCTCCTGGGCATGTTGAAGCAGCAGCTGCATGGTGGTCAGCAGGAGTGAGATCCATCTCTCTCTCTCTCTTTGCTGGGTTGCAAAGGTGTAGATGGAAGAAAGTTGCTGTGCATGGTCAGCCTGATGTCCATTCCTTTTTCTCTGTTCTCTCTCTGTCCCTCAATGTTTCTCTCTCTCTTTCCCCACAGTAGGCAGAGGTGCAAGCTTGTGAGAGGCCGGTAACTGGCTGATGTGAGAGTGCTTTGATTGGAGATGGAGAGGCAGGAGACGTAGGAGTCTTGGTGTGATGGAGGACTAAGGTCCGGGTCAATTTTTCAGGACTACACAGTCAGAGACTGGTCCGTAATGACTGAAGATTTGGGCAGTTTCGCAAATGACTGGGAACCTATAAAGATTTCCAACTACTGGCGCAACATCAATAAAGGAAAGCTGTAGTAAAGGTAAATATGCCCGCACAGATCCTTCAGTATCACAGTCTGACAGTGTGAGCATGAACTAAGGCTAAAAGAGACTTTTCATGACCTACCTCGTCTGACCAGGTATGGTTTTGTGTAGTCCCAGCTCTCGTTGTCGTTCTTAATAACATTCAGACGTGTTGGCTGTTAACACAAACATGAGAAAGAAAACAGGTTCAGGATCCAGCTGAAAGCATCTCTGATACCAGGGATAGTCCTGGATTAAGCACAGAGAGAACATGCATCAGCGTGCAGTGCATCAACATTTCCTCCCATGTGTCTGTACCTCAGCACCGATTACTATCTGCACAAACTGAAGTCATTCATTCGGAGATGGGAAACTCATGTTTCCAGTTCCAGAAAGGTTGATCCAGAGTTAGTTCACCTTCAGCGTGAGTAGTACACAGTGGAAACGATGGCAGACATTCTCTGCTGACCCACATCAGCTTCCAATGTTACTACCAGGTCACATGTCAATCAGCAGTATTCTTCACTCTCATTGGTAGTCACTTCAGTCGCTCACCTGGAAGTTGAGAGATGTTTGTCCCCCTGTAGGACTGCTCAGTGACATGTGATGAACTGGAACTTTAAAGCTTTCATGTAATGCAGCACATACATGATGTGCTTTTACTTTTTCATACTGTAAAATGTCCTGAGGACAAGCAAACTGACTGTGTGATTCAAGGGTTGTAAGAAAACAGTTTAGTGGAGGCTGCACGGGTTAGTTTGCAGTAATGCAACATATTAACAGGTACAGGGCAGGTGTGGTGTTCACAGTCACAGTTAAACTGAAGCTGATGATTCACTCACTGAAATCCTTTATAGTGTGCAGGGGCTGGAAAACAGCCATGACACACTGCTGGCTGAATCCACAGAGAGCAGCAGCACAGATCAAATGATCACAGATCAAATGATCACAGATCAAATATCCATCGAAATCATTGTGACTTATTTCTGAGCGACCCCCCCCACCCCACCCCCCTGGTTTGTGTTAAACATAACACACATTCAAGCTGAATACATTCAATAGAACTTAAAGTAAAATGAAGCTTATATTCCTTTAAATGTATTTTATTATTATATTAATAATATCAAAAATACAAAAGTAGCTGGTAGAAATGAACTTTTTACTTTTATACTTTGAGTATATTTCAGAGCCTGTACTTAATACTTTTACTTGAGTAAAGAAGTTGAATCAGTACTTCAACTGGTAGCACTTTTAACACAAGTATCTGTACTTCTACTTAAGTGATGAATGTGTGTACTTCTGACACCTGTCTGGCTGTCTAAAACAGGACACCTGTTTTAGGCTATTTGTGGACTTTTTCAAATCTAATTGAAGTCTAAGTGAATTCTGTTTTTATGTTTATTCGTTACTTGCTGCCAGACCATTCAACACCACCGAGGCTACAGAGAATAAAAACTAAAACTTTTTTACAGATGAATTTAATGAAACCTTTTATCATCATCATCCATCAGATCTTCTGTGGTTTAATGAGCTGATGAGTCAGCATTGTTCCAGCTTTCATTCCTGTTTTTGTCACGTCCACAGAACGAAAAGACACAAGGAGGGTGAGCGTTAACAGGTTTATTACAATAGAATGTGCGAAGGGAAGTGAGCAGGGGGCGAGAGTTGTTGAGGGAGAGGAGAGGCTGCCTCCGACGAGGAATACGAGTGACGGTGGTCCCAAGGGTCCGCAGGAGCGGGGGGGCAAGACGGTGGCGGCGATGGAGCGCGGGCAGGAATCCACAGCTGACCTGAGGTGAGAGACGAGGAGTTAGAGAAGACAATTGGAACAGGTAAGTCATAAGCCTGATACTGAGCCGACACTGACTGTAACTCTGTCAATGATCCAGCAATGAGTCGAGGTCTGCTGTCATCTTAAGAAGGCGGTGCTGATTGCCTCAATGGAGAACAGGTGTGGAGCAGCTCCATGGAGGGACCGCCCTCACAGGGCATGACAGTACCCCCTCCTCAACGGGAGCCTCCTGGCGACCTGAACTTGTCTGGATGCCGCCGGCGGTACTCCTGCACTAGGCGTTTGTCCAGCATGTTCGTTTGGGACACCCAGGAGCGCTCCTCCGGCCCATAGCCCTCCCAGTCCACCAAATACTGATAACCACGGCCGCGGCGGCGCGCATCCAGGATGCGGTTGATGGTGTAGGCCGGATGGCCGTCGATGATGCGCACCGGAGGAGGAGAGGCTGCCGGCGGGCACAGAGGGCTGGTAGAGACAGGTTTCACTTGGGACACATGAAAGACGTTATGAATACGCATGTTGCGAGGGAGGTTAAGCCGGACCGAGACAGGATTGACAAGGGAGTGTATTTCAAATGGACCAATGAATGTAGGGGCGAGTTTCTTAGATTCAGCCCGAATAGGCACGTGTCTGGTTGAGAGCCATACCTTCTGGCCAGGTTGATAGGCTGGCGCCGGGGTCCGATGTTGGTCTGCCACTCGCTTGTTTTGGTCCTTGGTGCGCTGTAAGGCCAACCGGGCCGCCCGCCACACACGGCGACAGCGGCGGAGGTGGTGTCGGACGGAAGGAACCTGGAGATCCCTTTCGATGGTGGGCAAGAGGGGAGGTTGGAAACCCAAGGAGGCCTCGAAAGGTGACATGCCGGTGGCGCTGGACGAGAGGGAGTTGTGGGCGTATTCGATCCACGCCAAATGGGAGCTCCAGGTGGCCTGGTTGGTGGAGGCCACACAGCGTAGCGCTGCCTCGAGTTCTTGGTTGGTACGCTCTGTCTGACCATTAGTCTGAGGATGATAACCTGAAGACAGGCTCACCTGGGCTCCGAGCGACTTGCAAAACTCCCTCCATACTCGAGACGTGAATTGGGGCCCTCGATCGGATACGATGTCTTCAGGAATGCCGTGCAGGCGGAAGACATGATCAGTAAGCAGTTGGGATGTTTCCAGGGCTGAGGGGAGCTTGGAGAGTGCAATGAAATGAGCAGCTTTAGAAAAACGGTCCACAATGGTAAGGATGACAGTCTTACCCTCAGAGGGAGGAAGGCCGGTGATGAAGTCCAGAGCAATATGTGACCAGGGCCGCTTGGGGGTCGGCAGGGGCCGGAGGAGACCAGCGGGTGAGGAGGTCGATGGCTTATTTTGAGCGCAGGTACTGCAAGCAGCCACATACTCCCGGACATCCTTAATCAGCGAGGGCCACCAGAAATACCGTTGGAGGAAGGTGACGGTTCGGTGAGCCCCTGGGTGACAGGTAAACCTAGCGGTGTGGCCCCACTGTAGAACCTGGGCCCGAACCTGGGAGGGCACGTAGAGGCGGTTAGGAGGGCCGGTACCGGGGTCCGGTTCCGTCCGGAGGGCCGTCTGGATTGCCGACTCGATCTCCCAGGTGATAGAGCCTATGACACAGGAAGGTGGGAGTATGTACTCCGTCTGGGAGAAGTGGTCCGGGGAGGCATACTGACGAGAGAGGGCGTCTGGTTTCACGTTCCGGGACCCGGGTCTGTAAGAGATGGTGAAATTGAATCGGGTAAAGAACAGGGCCCACCTGGCTTGCCGGGGGTTGAGTCGCTTGGCCGATCGGAGATAAACCAGATTTTTGTGGTCCGTCCACACCAGAAATGGATGTGTAGCGCCCTCCAACCAGTGTCTCCACTCCTCGAGTGCCAGCTTGATGGCCAACAGCTCGCGGTCCCCGACGTCATAGTTGCTCTCGGCGGGGGAGAGTCGACGAGAGAAAAAGGCGCACGGCTGAAGGTTACCTGCTGCCTGTTGAGAGAGGACGGCCCCTACTCCCACATCGGAGGCGTCCACCTCCACGATGAAGGGTTGTGACAGGTCGGGTTGGAGCAAGACTGGGGCGGTGGTAAAACGGTCCTTCAGGAGCTGGAAGGCCTCAGCCGCGGCAGACGTCCACCTGAAAGGGGTTTTCGGAGAGGTAAGAGAGGTTAATGGCAGGGTGATCCGACTGTAATCCCTGATGAAGCGTCTGTAAAAGTTGGCAAAACCCAGGAAACGTTGCAGCTGTTTGCGATCAGCGGGTGTTGGCCATTCCAACACGGCCTTGATTTTGACAGGATCCGCCCTCACCCGCCCCTTCTCAATGACATAGCCCAGGAAAGAGGTGGTGTCAACATGGAACTCACACTTCTCCCCCTTCACGAACAGGCGGTTCTCCAACAACCGCTGCAGCACCTGCCGCACATGCGTCTGATGTTCCTGTAACGAGGAGGAGAATATGAGGATGTCATCGAGGTACACAAAGACAAAATGATTAATGAAATCCCTGAGTACGTCATTAATGAGGGCCTGGAACACTGCGGGGGCGTTGGTCAGTCCGAATGGCATGACCAGATACTCAAAATGACCGAGGTGTGTATTAAACGCTGTTTTCCATTCGTCTCCCTTGCGGATTCTAACGAGGTGGTAAGCGTTGCGGAGGTCCAGTTTCGAAAAGATGGTGGCTCCTTGTAGTAGCTCGAACGCGGAGGTGAGTAAAGGAAGTGGGTACTTGTTCCGGATGGTGATGGCGTTGAGGCCCCGGTAGTCGATGCATGGGCGGAGAGACTTATCCCTCTTGGCAACGAAAAAGAATCCGGCCCCCAAGGGAGACGTGGAGGGCCGGATGAGACCAGCTGCCCTGGCCTCAGTGACGTACTTTTCCATAGCGTCTCGTTCCGGTTTGGAAAGGCTGTACAGGCGGCTGGAGGGATAGGGAGCTCCCGGGCGGATGTCAATGGCGCAGTCGTAGGGGCGATGAGGCGGCAAGGAGACAGCGTGATCTCTGCTGAACACTTCAGCGAGGTCGTGGTATATCTCGGGCACTCCGGAGAGGTCGGGTGGCGTGTTGTCCTTGGGAGATGCTGCGGGCGGGACGGAGGGAGTAGCGGCCTTAAGGCATCGCAGGTGACACTGCTCGCTCCATCCAGAGATGCTCCGAGTGGTCCAATTTATGTGTGGATTGTGTCGTTGAAGCCAAGGAAAGCCGAGAACGATGGGTGTCTGGGGAGACTCGAAAAGGTAAAATGAGATTAGTTCAGAGTGGTTACCTGAGAGAGTGAGCGAGATGGGGTCAGTCCGGTGGGTAATTGTGGAAAGTTTGGCGCCATCTAGGCCAACCACCTGAAGCGGCTGAGGAAGCGGGACGAAGGGAATACCATACTGGTGAGCGAGAGCACGGTCCAAAAGATTTTGCTCAGCCCCTGAGTCCACTAAGGCGAGCGCCGGATGACTCTCGGGAGGAAGGTTAATTTTTGCCTGGATGGTTAACCTGGGTTGGGAGGGACTAGCATTGACCGCGCCCGTCAGTATCCCCACCATTACCGACGGGCGGCCCCTTTTGGCCGAGTCGGGCAGGAATTAACGAAATGTCCTTTTAGTCCACAATAAAGACACTCACCGCTCGCCATCCTCCGGCGGCGCTCCGCTGCTGACAGCCGAGAGTGACCGAGCTGCATGGGCTGCTCCACCAGGCCAACAGGTGTCCCCGCAACCTCCGGTCCCTCTTCCGGGGTGTCATCCCGATCAGCCGGGGCCGTGCGACGAGAGGCCTGATGGGAATTGTAGTTTCGCAGCCCGCGCCGGGTGCTCAGGCGATCATCCAGGCGAATACAAAGGGAGATCACAGCCCCCAGGGATGGCGGCAGGTCTCGGGTGGCGAGTTCATATTTGATTTCCTCATTTAGGCTGTTAAGAAATATACCTCTGAGCGATTTTTCTTCCCAGCCCGCCTCCGCCGCGAGGATCCGGAAATCCACTGAAAAGTCTGCAACGCTTCTCTTTCCTTGGCGTGCATTTATGAGTTTTTGCGCGGCCGCCTCCGGGCAGGAGCCCTTATCAAACACCTCTTTGAACTGAGATAGGAACTCACGGTAAGTAATTCCAGGGTCCCTCTGCAGCACCGCGTGTCCCCAGTCCAGCGCCCGTCCCCGTAGTAATCCGAGAATGAAGCCGATCTTGGTGCCGTCTGAGGCAAATGCGGTCCGCTGCTGTTGGAAAATAAACAGGCATTGGGTGAGAAAACCCCCACATTTTCCCAGGTCCCCATGGAAAGGCTCCGGAGTCGGAAGGGCTCTTTCGATCGGTCCGGCTGGTCCCGGGAGATCTCCCGGCGGCAGCTGGGGCTGTGGTGGAGCCGAAAAGAGGGGAGCGGAGGGCGTTCGTGATGCGGTGGCCTCCAGCATACCTTTCAGCTCCGCGAGCTGCTGCGTGGTGGCGCCCAGCTGGCTGGAAACCAGCCGCAGCATGTGCTCATGCCGCTGGAGAGTCTCCTCCTGTAGAGCCATGGCCCGATCCAGGGGGCTGGCGGTCGACGCGTCAGTTTGTGGCTGGATCATTCTGTCACGTCCACAGAACGAAAAGACACAAGGAGGGTGAGCGTTAACAGGTTTATTACAATAGAATGTGCGAAGGGAAGTGAGCAGGGGGCGAGAGTTGTTGAGGGAGAGGAGAGGCTGCCTCCGACGAGGAATACGAGTGACGGTGGTCCCAAGGGTCCGCAGGAGCGGGGGGGCAAGACGGTGGCGGCGATGGAGCGCGGGCAGGAATCCACAGCTGACCTGAGGTGAGAGACGAGGAGTTAGAGAAGACAATTGGAACAGGTAAGTCATAAGCCTGATACTGAGCCGACACTGACTGTAACTCTGTCAATGATCCAGCAATGAGTCGAGGTCTGCTGTCATCTTAAGAAGGCGGTGCTGAT
This sequence comes from Archocentrus centrarchus, assembly GCF_007364275.1. Classification (NCBI taxonomy): domain Eukaryota; kingdom Metazoa; phylum Chordata; class Actinopteri; order Cichliformes; family Cichlidae; genus Archocentrus; species Archocentrus centrarchus. The sequence continues at coordinate 896,986 of NW_022060277.1, read as the reverse complement.
TGCCTCAATGGAGAACAGGTGTGGAGCAGCTCCATGGAGGGACCGCCCTCACAGGGCATGACAGTTTTCAAATAGACGTTATGAATGTGGGAGATCTTTCCTACTTTTACTGTTCAGTGCACGGTTGTTAGATGTGGTTTTCTGCTCTACGTGACACGCGGTGTGCTTTATACAGCGTGCCATCACTCACCCATTCGCACCTGCACTTTTTTCTACACCCAAGTGTTCTCTAACATTCTCACACATCAGGGAACAACTCGGGGTTCAGTATCTTGCCCAAGGATACTTTGGCATACAGTCTGGAGCAGCCAAGAATCAAACCAACGACCTTCTGATTAATAGGTGACCTCCTCTACCTCCTGAGCTACAGCCACCCCAAAATGGTTAAGCCACATACACATCCATACAGAGCTTTTAATCCTGAACTGCTGTACTGTGCTTTTCCTCTGTCACAGTCATGCTGCTGATTTTGCCTGCAGGCTGTATCGTCAGTAAACTCTTCATATTTGTGTCACAGTATAGTTTATCTTCCTCAGCTCTGTTATCAGTACATTTATCCCTGTGCCAGGTCAGAGGCTTCTAATCCAACCCTTTGGTGTGTGTGCACTCACAGCTACAGTAGACTGGGGAATCCTGGGTTAACCAGCTTCACGTGACCCTTTGCCCTGATTACTGAAGTTAGGGTAAGTGAATCCAGACCCTGGGTATGGTGAACTTACTTTGTAGTACAGGGTCTCTGTGCCAAGTGCATTTATGACCACCCCTGTGTTCAAACGTGGTGTTTGTGAATAAAAACGATGATGAACACAGAAGACAAACAAAAATCACCACACGTCTCACTGTCATTGCCCACCGGAGTGTGGATACGTAAGTCCCCCAGTACAACAATGAAGGCCCTGGCTGGGGCACCCAAGAGCACCCAGGACCTCTGAGACAGCTGCGGATCCATTCCCTGAAACCGAAGGGGTAGGGAAACCCACCCTCTTCTTCACCGAGGCAAACACCAATGTACACACTCCCCACGCCGATGAGGTGAGCCCAACTATATCTAACCAGTATCTCTAAACCTCACGAACTAGCTCAGCCCCTTCCACCAGAAAGGTGACCGTCCATGTGCCTGTAAAGCCCGTTTTTGGCAACAGGAGATGGAATCACCAGTTAGCCTAATGTGCATGTTTTGGCTGGATTAAAAAAATGACACACTGAAGCTTTAAAATATTAGGAAATATTAAAGCTGTCATAAAATATACCAAAGGCTCCAGACAGCCCTGCCGTAGAGCGCCACTGGAGAAATAGGAGATGGATAATAACATCTCCACCTCTGTACTATTATTCATAACATCAGTTAAACAGGATGCTGTCTCCTGGCTCCTTGTGTAAAGATGCAACAACAGCACTGCTTTTTTATTGCATCAACAGCTGTTTTTGTCACAGTGCAGACAGTCTGAATTATCACACTGAAAGCAGTTTGAGTGGTTTTTCCAGCTAGTGGCAAAGATTTTCAGAGTTGATCCATAACTTGGCAAAACACATTGGACTGTTATGAGAATCATGTATGAGATTGATATGAGACCATTATCACAGGGCATTTTCACTGTAAGCAATGGACCAAAAAAATGAGCCAATCAAGAATTAACCCATGATTCAGAGCTCAGCTTCACTTCCTCAGACGTGTTTGTGTCTCTGTCTTTCTGTCTGCCTTTAGTGGGAAGAAGAGAAAAAGAAAATATGCTGGCTGTTGCAGTGATGCAGGAAGTTCTATGACCTGAAGTACTTCTGCACCTTATAAATGATCATAGGTTAAAAGGCTCATCATTCTGAGTGCTAGAAAGCTCATCCAGAGCTGGATTTTAATGAAGGTGAATTCACATTTACATCATTTTTAGTATTCCCTTAGATCTGGAAAGCTTGTTATTGAGTTTGTTTCAGAAAGCTATCAAAACACATTTAAGCTGTAACAGAAGATCACGTGTCCTGACACACATTATCAACATTATTGGTAACTTTAGCAACAATCTACCAGAGAGGCATGACAACGGCAGTAATGAACTTCAAACCTAAACCATCTCCTTTAGGTGCACTGAAGGGTTTTGGGCTTTCAGTCTCATCACTGCTCTGTGATGTTCACTAACCCAGTCTGACCGTGAGGGAAACGAAACAAAAGACCTACATCAAAAACCCTGCAGCCAAAGCACATCAGTGCTGACGGCACATTAACACTCTTTGACTGCCGCTGCGGCTGATGTTTCTCTTACCCTTGCATATTCAATCTTTAGTGTACAGCAACCAGCATAGATGTCGGCTCCGTTCAGAGCTGCTTTGGCCTTCTGAGCACACTGAACTGACTCAAACCTGCAGGAGCTTGGTTAAGGAGAGGACACTGCACATTCAAACACAACGATACACGTTAGAGGACTTTCATGTGCCGGACACTTTCACAAAGCAACGTTGAATAACTAATGAAACCACGTAGAAGCAAGGGTAATATAGCACCTAAATAATTATTGTTTAGAGTATTTTACAATTTGAACAAATTACTGAAAGCATGCTCACTGCTACAGTACAAACACTAACAACGGTTTGTGTGTGTTTGACCATGAAATAAGATAAACCCTACACACAATCCCATTTACATTTTGTGACCAACAAGAATGCAAATGTGGGTTTCTGAAGGCTAGCAGTGCTTCCAAACCACAACATTGATACAGCATGAATGTTATGAATATTAGGAAAAACATGTCGTACATGTTAGCCAATGAAAGCTTTTTTCTGTGGATGAATATCAAGAATTTACACACAGTCCCCCGTTCAGTAAGGATACTCCACCATGGCCTGGATTCCATTTCGTTTAAAGATGACGATCCGTAGCACACTGCCAATGGGGTTACACACGGTGTACAGAACATCCTGCACCGATATGGACAAAAAAGGACAAAATTCAACATTAGGCTTAACCAGGTGAGGTGTGTGTGTGTGTGTGTGTGTGTGTGTGTGTGTGTGTGTGTGTGTGTGTGTGTGTGTGTGTGTGTGTGTGTGTGTGTGTGTGTGTGTGTGTGTGTGAGAAATTACACAAAATAGTTTATAAAATAGTTTCTTGCTGGCTTGTTTTTTTGTGGTCTGGGAGCAGGCAACGTCTCTGTGGGGATGGGGTTTGGGGGAGATGACAGGAGGAGAGAAGCTGCAGAGAGGCGTGTAAGACTGCAACTCTGTTTCCTGGTCTCAACCCTGGGTAGTCATCACTGAAGTAGTTAAGTAAATCCTTGGTGGCTGGTCTCCTGGGGTGGATGAGATTTGCCTTGAGTTCCTGAAGGCCCTGGATGTTCTATGGCTGTCTTGATTTATACGTCTCTGCAACATTGTGTGGCAATCTGGGGCAGCACCACTGGATTGGCAGACTGGGGTGGTGGTTCCCATCTTTGTGGTCCAGCTATAGGGGATCACACTCTTCAGCCTGTCCTGGAAGGTCTATGCCAGGGTGCTGGAAAGGAGAGTCCATTAGTCGAATCTTAGATTCAGAAGGAACAATGCGGTTTTCGTCCCTGTCGTGAAACGCTGGACCAGGTCTTCATCCTCTCAAGGATATTCAAATGTGTGTAGAAATTTGCCCATTCAGTCTACATGTGTTTATGGACAGAGTTTCTAGACATAGCCAGGTGGCGGAAGGCTTTCACCTTGGTGGCCTCTGTTTTTGGCAGATGATGCGGTCCTGTTGGCTTCATCAGGTGTGGTTCATCTGAGCGGTTCATAACAGAGTGTGAAGCGGTGGGTATGAGAATTAGCACCTCCAAATCTGAGGCCATGGTCTACAGCCGGAAAAGTGTGGAGCGCCCACGCCAGGTCAGGGAAGAATTTAAGTATCTTGGGGTCTTGTTCACAAGTGAGGGGGAAAGGGAGCGGGAGATTGGCGGACTGATTGGGTCAGCAGCTGCAGTGATGTGGACACTGCACGGGTCTGTAGTGGTGAAGAGAGCTGAGCGTAAAAGCACATCTATGTCCCTACCCTCACATAAAGTTACTAGCTTTGGTAAGTGACCAAAACAGTGAGATTGTGGATACAAGCGGTGGAAATGAGCTTTCTCCAAAAGTTGGCTGGCCTCTCCGTCTAGAGACAGGGTGAAGTGTGCAGTCATTTGAGACGGGCTCAGAGTAGAGCTGCTACACCTTAACATTGAAAGAAGCCAGTTAAACTGGGGAGGTGACTGGGGAGAGGGAGGTCTGCGTTTCTCTGCTTAGGGTGGTGCCCCAGTGACCTGGCCCCGGATAAGCGGAAGAAAAATGGATGGATGGATGGATGGTTTCACTTGTTCTGTTAAAAATAAAAAACTAGACTACAGGTTCGATTTGTGCAGAAATATATGCGCTGCCTGACTCAATAAATTGTGTGATATGTCAGCCAACAAAAAAAAAAATGTGGGAGCTAAAAAGAGGAACTATTTGAATCACTGCAGTGAGCTGCTGAATCAGATTAGACAGACAAAATTTGAGATCAGATGGTGTATGTGTGTGTGTGTGTGTGTGTAGGTGTGTACTCTGATTACCGTTGTTATAGGGTAGAGGGGATTCTGTATGGACAGCAGGAGGACTTTGTTACCACTGTTGGGGTTGTCGGCATTTGTTGGCCTGGTGATTCTTTTGGATGTGGAATAATTAAAGTAAGCCTGTTGGCCTGAAGAACAAATGAAAAATATGAACACAAAAAGTATTTAAATGTGTGTTACTAATCAAGTTCATAATTAAACTATTACAGTAAAAAAGCTGGGAATCAAAAACCTGCTATGTATACTGGCTCCTTGGCTCCACAGGACACACAGCGGTCAGCACTCTCAACTGCAGAGAATTCCACCAAGGCCTGACGCTTGAATGGCATCATCATCACATAACTGAAAACACACACGAACATCTGGATAAGACAGTCATGAACACTGCAAACTAGCTTCACTTTATAGAACTAAATTTGATGCGTCACTTCTCAGAGTAGCCACACTGTAACTCCAGCACTGAGGCAATCTCAGAACATCATGGTGTGCTTCACTATCGCTTCTCAGCAAACATCAAAAGAAATGGGTTGCTTGTGTGACGCCAGTAACTTTTAACCAAAGGCTTTCCAGTAGTTACAGATAGGTTTTCAGACAATAACACAGTCTTTGTAATTTTGCCTCTGTACACCACCACAGTGGACTTCAAATCAAATCAAGGGGTTTAATAAAGTACTGCATTAACTGCTGAGGAAATACAACCACTTTTATGCATAGTTCCCCATTTTCAAAGGCTCAAAAGTCACTGGACAAATTAACATAGTTTTAATACAAAGGTTGTTTTTAATACTCCTTTGCACTCAGTGATGGCTGGAAGTCTAGAACCACGGGCATCACCTCTGTTGAGATGCTTCAGTTGCTGCTTGTCTCTCTTTAGTTTTCTCCATCCAACCTTCAGTAAAATGAAAATCAGGCTTTTAATTTAAGTGTTCCATTATATTTGGATCTTTGACCTTGTGAGACTGTACAAAAATGGCTGTAATTCCTAAACAGTGAATTCAACACTTCTGTTAAACTCCAATTATTAAAGCTTCAGTCACTTCTTGATCATTTAAAATCTACTGTGGTGGTGAAAAGAGGCAAAATTACAAAAATTGTGTCATTGTCCAAAAACAAATGGACCTAACTGTACTGAAATCAAGTAAATTACTCATTAAAGACAAAACAACCTGAGCAAGAAGACACTCGATACCACCAGCCTGTGAACTTTTCCTGGTTAGAACCCCGCCAATTAAAGACGAACTTTCCCAGGGTCTCAGTTTTGACCCTAACTTAAGAGGGGAAAACTGTATTTAGCAAACAATATCCTACATAATGCAAACTCTCTAAACATTTGCAGTCAGCTTCATTTTTTATTTATTTTTTTGCACCAAGTAGTTGTTAGTTAATATGTTTAACCAGGATGGCTGCTCATTCATTGTTTTTAGATAACCACCTTAATTTTGATGTACAGTACCAGTCACAAGTTAAAGTTACCTCATCGGTGAGCATGTCCAAACTTTTGACTGGTACTGTAAGTGAAGTGGCTGGCATAGCTACTGTGTGTAATTTAATAGAGGTGGCAACAGCAATTAGCAACCCAGCTGCTTACATACAAAGAGAAGAACTCACCATAATCAAAGCAGTTTTCAGTAAGAAACACAGATGATCACAGAGCCAGCTAGCTCATTCAGATGTGTTGGTTGTTGGGTAACAGACATTAAAAGTTAATAAGGATTTGCCTCTGTAGCACCAAAAGTGTGCAAATCCTATAAAATCCTATTTTAACTCAAGACCACAGAGAAGAAGCTTTAGTAATATCAACTCTGCACCACTGAATCATTTTTATGTCGCTCTCTATTAAGTTGACAGTAATATTTGTATTCTTCTTTTAAAAGAAATACAATAACTAGATGCATAATTTTTAATGTAATACGTGTATAAAGTTAAATCTGAAATCCTCAAAGTCAAACTGACATCAGCTTCTAGCACAGTTTCTTCCCCGTATTCTATTTGTACTTTCAGACCCAGGTGAAATAATCAGACTGCAGTGTTATGCCAGTGTAACTGGTGAGTAGCTAATGTATAAAGTACAGTCCACCTTAGGTTAACTGTGACTCAAACTGTCACTTTGGTGTAAATGTATCATCTGTGTACTATATGTGTAGCTGTGTCTGCTGTGTAAGGACATGTAAGTTACAGATACCCACAAACCAGACGAATGCTGTACACTTTGGCTGCTGTCTCACCATATGGGTCCAAACTTTTCCAGGGCATCTATCAGGTCTGCTTCCACCACAGCCTCACACAGACCCCTGACATGCACCACAGGACTGGGAGAGATACGATGGGAGTCCTCGCCATTGTCCTGCAACACACACAGTCAGCCACAGTTATTCAAATCATGATAATCTACTGTATTCTATTCTAATCTATTCTAATCTGTAGCTTTTTGTTTTTACACACAAAGGGTTCCAATATTGACCTCTGGCCTAAAAATAAGAGAAGAATTAAAAATTAGTATCAGAAATTCAAGTCTTATTAGAGTTTTTAGTATCAAACACAAAAACTTTTTGATTTAAAAAAAATTATCTTTACATCAAACTTAACCAAGCGACACATTTTTAATTAATAACAGAATTACAAAAGACACAAATCCTGTGTGAAAATCTAGAATGATGTAATATTCATTTAGTGTACAGGAAACAGTGCATACGAGGGTGCATGGATGAAATGGCATATTCAGGCACATGAATCAAAAGATTCATGGTCGTGGGGAGACAGACAGACACCCTCTCTATTTTTAAGATTAGGCTTAAAACTTTCCTTTATGATCAAGCTTATAGTTAGGGCTGGATCAGGTGACCCTGAACCCTCCCTTAGTTATGCTGCTATAGGCCTAGGCTGCTGGGGGGTTCCCAAGGCCCTTTTTCCACCGACGGGGTTCCGGTGCTGGTGCCAGTATTTGAACCATTCAGCGTTTTTTCCCCCGCGAACACACTCGGTGCTCTCCCGAAAAACGGGTTCAACTCGGGCCCCGCAAACTAGCTGGTCTCAAACCACAAACGCGTGACGAAAGCGGCAGAAGGGCGTGACTCTGCTGTCTCAACATCAAGTTTTCTACCATATTACATGTGTATTACAGGAGAAAAGAGAAGCGATTTTCACGGCTGTGAATTAGGCTGGGCTCTAAGGCTGAACTTGCTGCTTTGTATCAGTTCATATCACAGATAAAAGGACACAAAGTGCGTACTTGTCGTCTTGCTCTAATCTCTGTCTGTGTTTCCCTCTGTGCTGCACAGACAAGGACCCGCCCACACTCAAAGGATCAGTTCACAAAGCGCGTTGGAATCGCAGGCTTGTTCTTAAGCGTTTCGCTGGTTCATCGAAACCGACACGAGCACCGGCATGAGCACCGGCACGAGCACCGGCATGAGCACCGGCACCGGTTTCTTTTTCATTCACTCTTTTTACCCTGCATTTAATCATTAGTCATTATTCATCTCTGGCTCTCTTCCACAGTGTGTCTTTTGTCCTGTCTCTCTATCCTCAAGCTCCAACCAGTTGGAGATTCCCAAAGGTGAAGGTCAGAGGTCAGGTTTTCTGAAACTCATCAAACTTCACACACTTGAGTTTAATATAACAGCAATTTGACCCCTCCCCCTTCCCCCCATTACAAGTCCAACACAGCCGAGCATTTGCACCCACTCGGTGCTGCTCTTGTGATGTACAGTCTCTTATCTTCAGGGGCACGAAGGAAATCAGATGATTTAAAATGCTCTTCAATGGGGAGGTGTGGTCCAGTTCTTTATTTCTTCATAAGGTTTTCATATTGCTCAAAGTTGTTCACATCCTAACAAAGATACAATAATGCAGAGTCATTACTGTATCTACAGTCATTATTGCACAACAATTCATTTCTTCATTTTATATATAAGCCCTTCATAAATCCTGTGCACCGCAGTCTATTTACCAATATAAGTAAAGATAATACATAAAAAAAACTGAAAAACTTGGAAATCACTTTTTGGCACAACACTGGAAAACCTGAAAACACTGCTGTCACCGTGTTTTGTGTACAGAGGTCATCCTGCTTCCCTACATACGCTATGGTATCACCTGGACCTCACTTCTGCACCGAGGGGGACACCCCCCCCCCCGGACCTCGATTCGTCTTTTAGCGACTTTTGAGACAGCCGACAGCAAGTTTTCTTACACAAAAGTGATGGACACACATGTCCATTCACATATATGCAAATAGACTTATGTGTCTATGGTAGAGTTCAGCTCCACACCTGTAAAGTTTCCTCACGAGAGCGTGAACCTGCAGCAGCGCCCACAGCAGACACACGTGTGCACCATCTTTCTTTGTGCGCAGACTTCTACATTGTTGAATTTCCTCGTGAGGAATGAATGATATTATTTCTACGGATTATGGTTTTTTCCATGCACGACTGCTGGCTTAAATATAATTCCATATTCATCTTATTCATAATTGGAATTTGCAGTTTTCCAGCGAACACTCTCTGTCTTCATTGGAGGGGCAGGGTCACAAACAGATTATGGGGTCACATGCAGGCCAGGCCCAGGCGGAGAATTTTTTTGGACTTTCTGACTCATTTTATTTCTCTGTGTCATAAGCGACCTATTCAATCAGATAGTTATTTTTTTATTATAAAAAAAAGTGGTTACAATTTCAAGCACTATATCTAAAATTCAAGCACTTTTCAAACCTTGAAAGGATAATATTAAAACCTGTATATACCCTGATGATACCAAAGGGGTAGTTCACAGTATTTGCTGTACTTTAAAATGTGTCCAATATGCCAAAAAACAAACATCTGACCACTCAAACATTAAGCTAATAATATTTCAGGCTTCTAGCCAGAAAAAAATTCACAGGCCGGTGGTATCGGACGGACGGTTACAGAACGACTCCCTGCTCCTGTTAGCAAACTGTAACGACAGCGATATGTTCTGGACAGCAACTCAGCCAGGAGCAGCGCCGGGTCATCAACCGCTAGCTAGAGTCTGACAATTGTGTAAGTCAAGGTCTGGGATATATCAGGTTCATTCTTGCAGTCAGTGTGGGGAATGCAGGAGAAAGTGATGCAACGACATGACTGGCCCTAACAAATATCAAATCCAGATGTCTAATTTGGAGCATCTCTTAACGACAGCAATAATGAACACTTACAGACACTAATCCAAGGAGGAACAAACCATTAACTGGCAACAGGGTGGTGGGGAAGTTGTTGAAACAGGTCTGAGAGGCAACAACTCAAACCTGTGAAGGTGCTCTGTGTCCAATTCCTCAGAGCACCTTCACAGGTGTATTTGAACACAGCCAGTGTTTCAATGTGCTGATGCTGTTCTAAGTATTCTGCAAAGAAAAGGCCTCCCCAACCGGTTTATAAGGATGTAACTTATTTGACTGGACAGTTACTAAACACCCAGGCAGTCAACATAGATTTAGTTGCAAAACCGTTGACTACCGTCTGTTTATTCAGCTTGAATAAAGAGCAGACATCAGTCATAAGCAGGAAATCATTGGTCAATGAAGGGCAGGAACGTTGGAATAAGGCCTTCGTGCAACAAGTTTTTACTGTCAGTGCTGAATCTGGAGTAACCGTGACAGAAGAGAGAGAGACGAAGTAAGAATACAGGATATTCGAGTCAAATGTTAACACTTCTCCAAACTCCTTTTTTGTAGCTTGGATATCGCCTCAGATATTCTTCTTGTTCCCTCTTATATCATTCTGTCTACGATCCACCCCACCCCCCATCCTTCCTCTTTCTGTCCTTCTCTTTCACATTGACATTCCTTTTAATCCATTTATAGAGGCAGATGGCTCATCTAAGTGTTTGGAGAGGAAAAACAGGGCATGAGAATAACTTTTCTCTCTGTCCACCAGGCTGCTGGCTTCTTTCTTTCAGCCATTCGAACAATGATGGCATTATATCTTTAAATGCACAGCATGTGAACTGTTAGGCACTTTACAAAGGAGAACACAGACTTATCATGTCTAAACCAGACTGAACTATGCACTAACCATAACTGTAAAATGCTTTGATACAGGGCTGTATGAGTGTTATGTGCATACAAACGTGTCTTGTTTAAATAAATTGTGCAACAACTTTATAAGTATTTTATTTGCAGAGTACCTTGAACACATCCGCTCTCATTCTGTGGAGGAACTCCAACTTTTGTTTGTAGCAACAGAGTTGATACAGTAGCTAAATATCCTACTGAGAAGAGTTTTTCAGGTCACCGTCCATGTCCTGATAGGAGGAAGCAGATGGCATTTAAGGAGTAACAGTTAGTGTCCCCGTATTTTCCAACTGCTCTAACAAAGAGGTTTAGTTTACTGTGGAGATGCAAAATGTTCCATTGGTTTAGTGAACACATGAAGGTTTTATGGGGGCTAAGGATGAGGCCCCCAATTACATTTTTTTCTCCAGTGGGTTTTCCTGATAATTTACTGTTGTAGCCTACCTTTATACAACCCTCTCTATCTATCCAATTCCATCATACTCAGATATGCTGTATTAAATATTAATTATGACAAACTGGACACTCCATGATGCTGTTATTGAATGCAATGTCTGCTATCAAATACAGTTATTAAAGCTACCCAAAGCTCGTGATAAATCGACAGCTTCACTTTTACGCTCAGCTCTCTCTTCACCACGACGGACCGCTGCAACATCCGCATCACTGCAGCCAAGACCTCAATCCATCTGCCTCTCCAGTCTTCCTGCACTCCTACACAAGACCGAGTTACTTCAGCTCCTCCACTTGGGGAACCAACTTGTCCCTGAGCACTCATCCTTTTCCTTTTTAAAAGTGCTGATTCTCATACCTGCGGCTTCACACTTGGCTGCAAACCGCTCCAGTGCGAGCTGCAGGCCACCACCTGATGAAGCCAAGAGGACTGCATCATCATCATCATCATCATCAAAAACAGATGAGACTCTGAGGCCAGCAAGGAGGAACCCTTCTGCCACTTGGCTACACCTAGAAATTCGGCCGGTGACAAAGGGCAGCCTTGGTGGAGACCAACACCCACCGGAAATGAGTCTGACTTATTGCCAGCAACGTGAACCGAGCTCTCACTGCAGTTCTACAGGGACTGAACGGCCCATAAAAATGGGCCAGACACCCCATACTCTCACAGCACCACCCACAGGATACCCTGAGGGTTGCAGTTGAATGTCTTCTTCAGGTCTACAAAACACATACAGACTAGATGGGCAACCACCAGGGTTCTAGCCAGAAAAACATTTCAGGCCCGCGCATGTGTGTGCTAGGGGGTGGGGGCTAATGCTAAATGCTGTACCAGCTTGCTGCTTCGGTGACAGTGAACAGTTGAATAATATTATGTATGCAATATTCTGTGATAATGGTTGGTTCTACGGGCCATTGAAGGCACCTGAATCTGATTGGACCATGTGACTTGATGACAATAGGGCGTGTGCATCCCTCTAGTCTGTGTTGATGCTCTGAAAGTAAGATGCACGTTTACGTGCAGCTACTGTTAATTAACATTCCTTTAGCAACATGTCAGCGTGTTATTCTTGTGAGTCTACGAAGTCAAGAAACAAGACAAGCTCCTGGGATTTTATGTGTGATAGGAAGACCAAATTTGTCCTTTGGAGTGGCGTGCGCAGAGTGTGTGGAGTGTGTGGGCTGCACGCCTGCTTGCTAATTGCAGTGATAGAACAGTTCTGATAGAGAACCGGTGAAATTCTGAGCCTGACGCAAGATGACCTCAGCATGGCGCCGCGCCGGGCGATCAACCGTTGGCTAGAATCCTGAACCACAGAGGAGAAATAGCTGGTCCGGCATTCCATGACCAGGACGAAAACCACAATGTTCCTCCTGAATCTGAGGTTTGGCTAACGGACAAACCCTCCTTTCCAGTACCCTGGCACAGATTTAATAGAAAAAAGACTGACTGTACCGTTAAAATGTTTGATAAATAACTAATGAATATTGAATTGTTTATGTGCAAGTTTATGCTTCTTAATGTGCAAATGTTTTTCTTAAAGCGCGGCGTGCTAACTAAAGTGCAGATATGCCCAGATAAAGGGGACAATATTACCTAAACAAAATCATTTTTCTGAACAGAAATACCTGTTTATATGTAGCTTTGCTAACCCAGCACACAAGCTTCTCATATCACACATTGTGTTGACTATGCAAGAGAATTTAGCCAAAGGTTCTCCAGCTTAAGGACGGAGGCTGTTCACAAGTCAGTTACTGCTTCACAACATCCTGAGTCACTGTCAGCTGACAGCTGCCTTCAGCATCCCCGGTCTGCTTCCACGACTTGTCTTCTAAGCGCTTTCACTCTTTTGCTCTCGACTGGCTGGCATTGTGGACTTGTATTCCTCCATTATGGTTATCTTGAAGCAGGTAAACAGCCTGCTCCTGCATAGCACCTCAAAGCACTTTACCAGGTAGCAGAACTGCTGGAATCCCATGTGGTGAAAAGGTTTGACGAGGCACTTCAGCATGTGGAGGAGCTGAATGTCACACTGACAGCCATGTGATTACCACTGAACTACATGACATTAACACCTATTCCTCCGGTACAGTTTATACAGTATTTGAATATTGTAGATCAAAGTAAAGATAGTATTCAACTTTCCTGGACAACACTGCTTAAAACATCAGCCTCAGGCACAATGAAGCACAATGCACTATAGAATATTAGTAACAATGTGTTTACTGCACAATGTATTTTATTTTTAAATCTCTGAATCTCATCCATTAGTTTTCTTAATATTGTTTTTACCTGACAGTTTTCTTATTGAGTCCTGTGTTGTCCTTTTTTTCTCTGCTGCAGTCTGAAAAGCCTCAGCTCTCCCTCTGCTGCAGCCGGCAGCATTCCTACCAAACAGCCGCCATCTTCTCGCTGCTCTCAGCCTGACAAATCGTGCTGTTAGTCATCAGCTCCCACACACACACACACACATGCACACACGCACACACACACTTTTGGGAATGAGGGCTGTTTTCTCATTAACAGAAAAGTATGAATAATTGTCAGGGGTCTAGCCTGGGGGAAGGGGGGTGGAGGGGGCAGGGTATCGGACGACCACTTGCTAGTCGCACCTGAGTGCAAGTTGTGGTAAAAGTGAAGAGTACCTCAGATCAGCTGCTGTAACTCCTGTTGCTAAGGGCAAACACTTGAACAACATTACATCAAATGATCATTCAGAGCCACAAATACCTTTAGAAAGGCTACAGAACACTGACTTCCACCAACACACATTTCACTTCTTCAAATAGCACATGGTTATATAAAACAATTCAATTCAATTTTATTTATATAGCGCCAAATCACAACAAACTGTTGCCTCAAGCGCTTTGTATTGTGGGTAACGACCCTACAATAATACAGAGAAAACCCAATAGTCCAAACGACCCCCTATGAGCAGCACTTGGTGACAGTGGGAAGGAAAAACTCCCTTTAAACAGGAAGAAACCTCCAGCAGAACCAGGCTCAGGGAGGGGGGGTCATCTGCTGAGGGGGGAGAAAAGACATGCTGTGGAAGAGAGCCAGACATTAATAATAACTAGTGATTAAATGCAGAGTGGAGTATAAACAAAGTAAAAAAAGAAACAGTGCATTATAGGAACCCCCAGCAGTCTAGGCCTATAGCAGCATAACTAAGGGAGGGTTCAGGGTCACCTGATCCAGCCCTAACTATAAATGGTAAATGGACTAGTTCTTATATAGCGCTTTTCTACTCAGATATGAGCACTCAAAGCGCTTACACAACACATTCACATTTACCCCATGCACACGCATTCATACAAGCACTTCCATGATTAATTAACATTCACTCACATTCATACTCCGACAGAACGGTCGGAGAGCAACTTGGGGTTAAGTATCTTGCCCAAGGATACATTGGCACGCAGCCTGCAGTAGCCAGGAATTGAACCACTGATCTTCCAATCAGTAGGTGACCTGCTCTACCTACTGAGCTACAGCCACCCCTATAAGCTTGATCATAAAGGAAAGTTTTAAGCCTAATCTTAAAAATAGAGAGGGTGTCTGTCTCCTGAATCCAAGCTGGGAGCTGGTTCCACAGAAGAGGGGCCTGAAAGCTGAAGGCTCTGCCTCCCATTCTACTCTTAAGTATCCTAGGAACCACAAGTAAGTAAATACATTTTATATATGTACTTCATATATACAAAAACTATCCCCTGGTTCCCCCAGTCATCTGACCCTGGGGGAACATAACATGAATAAATTGCTTAAGTTTGTAAATTTAAAACTGAACAAACCACAAGAATTCTGGAACAATGTACTTTGGATGGAAGAGAGCAAAGTGGAGATTTCTGGCCTTAATCAACAGGGCCACATTGGTTGAAAACCAAACAAAGCACATCAGCACAAACACCTCATTACAAACTGCCTGCACGGTGGTGGAGGGGTGATGATGGAGGCTTCTTCTGCAGCCACAGGATCTGGGTACCTTCCAGCACTGAGTGGACCATGAACTCCGCTGTATACCAAAGTATTCTAGAGCCAAATGTGAGGCCATCTACTCCACAGCTAAAACTTGACTCAAATTAGGTCGTGCAATAGTTCAATGACCCCATGAACAGCAGCATATCTACATCAGAATGGCTGAAAAAGAAAGAATCAAGGTGTTGCAATTAGAGCTGCAACACTTCATCGAGTAACTTGAATAATTCAATTATAAAAAAATCCTCAACGCAAATTAGTTGCTTTGATGTTTCATTTAAACTCTACAGCTCAGGTGTTTTCACCCACATTAGCAGCATTAAAGTTCTCCGTCACTGCGAACGAAATCTGTTTGGAAAAAACGACCCTTTAACATGGAGTGGATCATCGTTGACACAGTTTTCGTGTGTGTGTGTGTGTGTTGTGCTCGTTAGGCTGAGATTTTCAGGGGCTCCGTCAAAATATTTTTTATGCTTTAATCCCTGATTAGAAACTAAAAATAGACCTGCAATAGAAATATATTTAGGAGGATGCTTGTGAATACAAAGCATTACATTAAGCTCATGCCGCCCCCAGTTTCAACAAAAACACTGATAACACAACAGCAGCAGTGTCAGGTGCAGTCTGTCTGCAAGCACAAAGAGGCGGAGCCGTTACTGAGACGTGAGCTCAGGTGGAGCAAAAGTAGATGTTTTTCTAGCATCCAAAGCAGCAGCTCTTGTTCCTGTAACCACCTTAAAACCTTTACTGGGAAACAGCTGGAGGTCCTTCATCAACAACCTGATGTAAGTGAAGAACAGAGAACTTTGTAGCTGCTCCATCCACCCTGTTTCACACAGGGAAAAACTGCAGTACAGAAGTTAAAATATGCAGATGAACTGTTAATAAGACAAGTATTTCTTATCCAATTACTCGATTAATTGAGTAATGATGGAATAATCGATAGAATACTCGATTACTAAAATAATCGATAGTTGCAGTCTTAGTTGCAATAGTCCAGTCAAAGTCCTGACTGAAAGGCTGAGGCAGGACCTTAAGAGAGCTCTGCATAAACAAATGCTTTACACACCTCAATGAACTGAAGCAATGTTGTAAAGACGAGTGGAGCAAAGTTTCTCCACAATGATAAAATGATAACTGATAAAGTCATACAGAAAACGACTAATTTGAGTTATTGCTACTAAAGGTGGTTCTACAAGCTACTGAATCAAAGAGTGTGCTTAGTTTTTCTGTTTTTAACACAGTGCTCCTACAGTGTGGCCTAGTTTTTGTTAAATACATGACGCAGCTGAATAGTGCAGTGTTGAGGAACCAGGACATACTGATGATAAGTGGGCTACTGGAATAAACTGACAGAATGCTACTATGCCAGCTGACTCAATGACACACGTTATATGAAACACGTGGCAGAAAAACCAACATCGACACTGGCCAAGAAGCACCTGGTAGCTCAGGTTTATAACATCAATACAAAAAAAGCTGGAGGTCCAGAGTCAAGGGCATGACTCCCCCAGCTTACTGACAAAGTCCCGTTAGAGGAGACGGTTGCAGACAATAGAGGTCTATTCCCGAGACACATACCAGATCAGGCGATCAACTGCTGGCTAGAACACTGCTGTTCTCCAAAGACCTATCCAAGGTGTATGAGCAGCTGCAAGGGAACAATAGCACAAGGGCAGACCCATCCAGAGCAGAGACTGACTGGATATACACCTCTGAGAGAGGAGGTCACATATCACTAACACCCACTGGTAAGGCTGGGCGATATGGGCCAAAAATGATATCTTGATATTTTTTCTTCCCAAATGTATAAACAAAAAGGCACTTCTGAGTCAAAGCTACACGTACTGAATGTCACATGGGCACTTTTATTAACATTCAGCTGTAGATGTACATCAGAAATTGCTCAAAAATAAACTACTGGCATATTTAATTAATAATGCTCCTCGAATAAATTAATGCTTTTTTCCCTCCATAACAAAAGACTCTCAGCTGTGCTATTAAAATGTAAAGAGAAAAGATACAGAGGAAAATAGCAAAAGGCTGACTGATTCTTTAAAAAGCCAGTCTGCAGTGAAGTGGACTTCACCAAAGTACTTCCTCCTGTGTGTACTCCTGTACATCTAGCACTCTGTGCAAATAACAAAACGTGTAAACAGACTGAATGAGCAAAACTCCATCCTTCAGTCAGCAGGGTTGTGGCTAGCTCAGTAAATCCACAGACATATGCGCTGACATATCACAGCAACAGGCCCACCCACTCAATGTGGTGTTTTACAAGGACACGAAAAAGACCCACTTCTGCTATTAAGGTCACGTGACTTACGGTACAAACCAACAGCCAGGTACGCTTGGGGGTCTGGGCGATGCCAAAGCGTACGAACTGATGCAGTACAAAGGTTGTATGTACACAAAACACGGCAGCAGCAGAGGATTTCAGGTTTCCAGAAGTCACTGACGTCACCGGAAAGTTGCTATTTCTTAAAAACTCGATATATCGCCCAGCCCTACCCACTGGCTCAACACCTAGCAGCAGCCTCCCACAACAAGAACAGTCGCCATAACCTGAGGGCAGACATCCAACAACAAGTCTATGGAATGATGAGTTGGGCGGCACCAGGACCCAACATGATCCACACTTATTGGCTAAAGAAGCTAATGGCACTCCATGAATGCCTGACAACACAAATAAGTAGGCTGCTAATAGATGGTACTCATCCAGACCAGCTAGCACAAGGCAGAACAATCCTGATCATAGATAAGATAGATTTATTGTCATTATGCGATTGATACACACAACAAAATTAGCTTGTGCAACCACTAAAAGATCAATGCTCACACTCACTGCAACCACACTAAAGCACTTAAACATTTACACATAAATATATTAAAAGCACAAATAATTAGGAACATCAAGGCATCACATATTGAACATTGCATCATCCTATGAAGTGCAGTTGTGCTAGGTTGGGGGTAGGAGGGTTATTTAGTTCCAATATGGCCCTGGGTTTGAAACTGTTCCGTGGTCTGGAGGTGTGGGCTGGGATGGCCTAGAAGTGCCTGCCAGAAGGAAGCAGGGTGAAGAGATGATTAGCAGGATGTCTTATCCTGGTGGAGACAGCGAATCTTAAAGATGTCCTCCAGGGGAGACAGGGAGGCTCTGCTATACCGTACTCTGTATCTTGACTTGAAGGCAGTGTTGTGCTCCTTCAGAAGAACCTGGACCGGGATTCCGATTTGGGGGGATCCTGACTCGGGTGTTGATGGTAATGTTTTCAACACAGAGGACAGCAGAAGCATATTCTTCCACATCTTGAGTGAAAAACAAGGTCCAGATTGTCTGCTCAAAGCAGTCCTGTAGCTGTAGGGATGCATCTGCAGGCCACTTCGTGACAGATTTAATTATGGGTTCCTGTTTTTTAATGATGGGGCAATATGCAGGAATCAGGGATAGTGACGGGTGATCAGACTGGCCTAGGTGTGTGAGGGGTGAGGCTCTGTATCCCTTTTTGATATAAGACACAGTCCAGAGTATTGTTTTCCCTAGTTGTGCATTTTACATGTTGGTCAAAGCTACACAGCACAGTCTTGAGATTGACATGGTAAAAATCACCAGCCACAATAAAAACACCCTCTGGATACGAGCCCTGCTGTTTGTTTATAGCTGCCTGTAGGTCTCCAAGAGCTGTTTCAGCATTAGCGGATGGTGGTACTGAGACTGCTGTTAGCCTAGCCAAAATGCCAGATGGTCTGGCAGTTTGGCTAAACTCATCTGACTTATGCAATCAGATTTAATTGGAAATGCATTCCTAGATTTTTCATCTGAGGTAGGCGGAGGACGAGCCCCCACAATCCGACTTGTATGATCCGATTCAGGTGGTGATTTTTATTGGAATTAAAGTTAGGAACAATCAGGACCTACAGAAGCCATCTGACTAGAGCGAAAATCCGATTTGTGCGACTGTGACTTAGGCGATGTCTACTGTATGTCCATATGGAAGAAGTTGATTTGAGGTTTTTGCAAAAGAACATCTGGATTTAGCTGGTTTTGCCACAAAACAAAATATTACATTATTAAAATATAGCTGGTAAAAAGTAGAGAAATGAATATATTTACAATTTTGGAAGGAAACAAAAAAGGCAGTTTGTTGTCTAAATAATGACCTCATCACTGCCTGTGAAATGAAATGACTGAACTTTAACATAGGAGCCTCATAAACCTGTGCTGGCTCACCCGGCTCAGGCGATGCACTGAGTGTTTCTTCTTCACGCATCTCTCTGTGTTCATACACCAATACTGTATTTAATCATTAGCAGTTATTAAACTGTGGCTCTCTCTCCCATCATGAGCCTTTTACCCTGTTTCCCTCTGCTCTCTTCTGTTTCTCCTCACCTCTACTGGTTGTGAATAATGGAGTTTTTCCTTCCCACTGTCTCAAAGTGTTTGCTCATGGGAGTCATCTGATTTTGGGGTTTTCTTTCTAATATTGTAGGGTCTTTACCTTACAATATAAAGTGCATTATGGCCACCATTTTTTATGAACTGGTGCTACATAAATAAAATCAAAATTGAATTAATAGTCATTAACATTAACATGTTTTCCAAAAATAATTTCAAATTTCTATTCATCTGACTTCAGAATAGTTTTCCACCTTGCTTCAGTCAATTTTAAACGAGCTTAGTCCCAGAGAAGACATCTGTGTTTCTGGATCATGTTCATGCATGACTTCTTCTTCACATGTTAAAGCTTTAACCTGCAGTTGTTAATGGCAACATGATGGCAAATGATTTCTGGAAGTGTTCCTGAGTGCATCCAGTAATTTCAGAACCATGCCTGTTTTTAATGCAGTGCTGCCTGAGGGCCCAAAGATCACAGGAATCCAATCTTGATTTTCAGTCTCGTCTCGTCAAAGTCTTCACAATTTAAGTTGATGAGCACTATTCTAAAAAGTTCAATCAAATTTTTTTTTTGTTTTTTTTTTTTTTTGCACAATTTGAACACCTGATCTTTTGCAGCTTGGTAAACCTCTGCCCATCTTAACTTCTGAGAAACTCAGAGATACTGATCACCGAGCTGCTCCCAATGCATTCAAGTGAAGTGTGCTGTTGTGTGAGTGAATATTAGATAGAAAGCACTCAGATGTAGAAAAAAGTGTATGAATGCATGTGTGAATGAAGACAAAGCATTGTTAGTGCTCGTGTAGAGAATAAAAGCACTAATAAGAACCAATCATGCTACTGATCTGATCCAGCTCTTTCTTTTAGTACTACCTACTTTTCCAGTTTTTTGTTGCCCTTGTACCAATTTTTCTGAGATGTGTTGCTACCATCAAATTCAAAGTGAACTAATATTTTTCTTAAAATGTTCTACTGTGAACAAAAACACAGTTTTATGAAATGCTGTTCTGGTCTAGTACACCCCCTACCCCCTTAAACTCACCCCTGCATGCTGCAGGTATCACTGCAACAGAAAGTGGGATGTCTGCCATCAGCCTCCAGCAAGCTGCCTAATATAAACTAAGTTAACAGTAGGTGTGCATATATACACTTTTACTCCCACCAGCTTTTACCAGTGAAGGGTTTAATGGCACTTGCAGTAACTTACTGCAAGCGTTACTGTTTTGGACACTAGAAACACATTTCACGGGGTGGCTGTGGTTCAAGAGGTACAGCAGGTCATCTACAAATCAGAAGGTTAGAGGTTCAATTCCTGGCTGCTCCAGTCTGCATACCAAAGTGTCCTTGGGCAAGATACTGAACCCCAAGTTGTTCCCGATGTGTTCATTGGAGCGTGAATGTTAGATGGAAAGCACTTAGATGTGGGAAGTGCTTGTATGAATGTGAGTGATCATGTAGAGTAGAAAAGCGCTCTATAAGAACCAGTTTTCTTTCACTCCACAGGAGCTCATTGTATCACTGCATGGTATCTCAACAGCACCGGCAAGGATAAGAAATCTCTCAGCTGGGTCATAAGGTCAGCTGAGAGAATTATTGGACTCCCACTGACCCCCCCCCCCCCCCCCCCCGGATGACATCTTTAAGATTTGCTGCCACCACCGTGCACGTGGCATTCTGCAGGATAAGACTCATCCTGCCAACCATGTCTTCACCCTGCTTCCTTCTGGCAGATGATTCTGGGCCATCTCAGTCCGCACCTCCAGATTATGGAACAGTTTCATGCCCGGGGCCATACCTAAATAAACCAATACCTACCTAGCACAACGGCACTTTATAGGAATATGCAACATGTAATGCCTCGATGTTTCTGATTATTTATGCTTTCAATATATATCTATGTGTGAATGTGTGGGTGCTTTATTGTGGTTGTAATGTGCGGCTGTGAGCACTGATCTTTTAGTGGACGCACAAGCAAATTTCATTGTGTGTATCAACAGCATAATGACAATAAATCTATCCATCTCCTGTCTGCACTTCACCGTGTGTGCACACAGACTCCAGCTCCATGTTAAACTTCGACAGCATCGCTTTCACTGCTGTTGTGTTATCAGTCTTTTTGTTGAGAAAAGTAGGGGCTGTGTGGGCTGAAACTTGTAATGCTTTTTATTCAAATGTGTGTTCCTAAATACATTTCTATTGCAGGCCTATCTTTAGTTGCAAATGTGGGTGAAACATGTGCTTATGTGGTGACAACCGAGCACTAGAGTCACGGATTAAACTAAACCCTGAAATAAAGAATTCACATTGAGGATTTTTCTGTGATCGAGCTGCTCGGTGAACTCTTGTAGCCCTAAATTAAAATCAGCTTTAAAGATGTGCAATGGATGGAACACAGCTGAGTCAGAGATGCAACCACATAGACCTGCAATAAAATTCTGAAATTATAATGGTACTGGAGCCTTAACTCGTGCCTTTCATTAGCAGAGTGACATTTTATCAGTGTGTGGACAGGATGCATTCAGGGACTGTACTGCATCCAGGTCATCCAAGGATGCACTACAACAGAAAATACACACATTAAGGTAGAAAGTAGAAGAAGCCTACAAGCAAAAGTATTAACTTAAATAAATAAAGCAGGCAGGACAGCTTAGGTTGCTCCAACCTTTCACACCGGTTAAAGAAATGTCGTTTTCTTTATCATTATTACAGAAAGACAACAGGTTACTGTGTACTGAACGATCATAAGTGACCCTCACCTCGACTGACAGAAAGAGGAAGGGTTTTGTACCAACAACTTTGAACTCACCATAATGAGAATTAAAGTGCTCCTAAATCAACCGAGCCAAGTCAAAGAAAGCCCCTCCGTTTTAGACTGACTGAGGATCCAGCAGCAATCACAGAAATCAGATGTTTGATGGATCTTTGTGTACTTGTTACTTTGGTGTTTTAAATACTTATCATGTCATTTATTGTTTATTTTATGGGGATCCTGTTTTTTAGCCTGTCAGCTGTATACATGTGCTCTCTGTAAGTAATGGCTGAAGTAATAGACATCCCTAAGTAGCTCATCCATCTTCTAATCAACCTCTATGGATGAGATGACGTACGTGTAACTCTGTATGTGCATGCATACTTGAGTATTCGGAAACTAGACTACATGCATGTAATGCTGATTACATGCAAGATGATACCCCCTTCACTCAGAGTGTGTGTGTGTATGTGTGTATGTGTGTGTGTGTGTGTGTGTATGTTCCACTCTAATACCCATGCACTGTAATGGTGAGATGATGAGAAAGGAACAGTGAAGGAACAGTGTGGTTGAATGGCAGCCACTCGTATACATTACACCCATCTCCTGAATCCAAAAACAACTTCTCACTTCTGTTTACTCAGTCGGGTCATTTAGTTTATAACCCACGAGTCCTTTAGCTGATGCATAACTTGTGCAAGAAAATGTCATTGCAGCATTTTTAAACTAGTGCTGCAGCTGTATGAGATTTCAATTCAATTTTATTTATATAGCGCCAAATCACAACAAACAGTCGTCTCAAGGCGCATTGTATTGTGGGTAAAGACCCTACAATAATACAGAGAAAACCCAACAGTCAAAACGACCCCCTATGAGCAGCACTTGGTGACAGTGGGAAGGAAAACTCCCTTTTAACAGGAAGAAACCTCCATCAGAACCAGGCTCAGGGAG
Organism: Archocentrus centrarchus; assembly: GCF_007364275.1. Lineage (NCBI taxonomy): Eukaryota > Metazoa > Chordata > Actinopteri > Cichliformes > Cichlidae > Archocentrus > Archocentrus centrarchus. Next base: position 873,886 of record NW_022060277.1, on the reverse strand, counting down.
GGGGGGGGTCATCTGCTGAGGGGGGAGAGGGGAGACAAAAGACATGCTGTGGAAGAGAGCCAGAGATTAATAACAATTAATGATTAAATGCAGATTGAAGTATAAACAAAATAAATAAGGTGAATGAGAAGAAACTGTGCATCATGGGAACCCCCCAGCAGCCTAGGCCTATAGCAGCATAACTAAGGGAGGGTTCAGGGTCACCTGATCCAGCCCTAACTATAAGCTTGATCATAAAGGAAAGTTTTAAGCCTAATCTTAAAATAGAGAGGGTGTCTGTCTCCTGAATCCAAGCTGGGAGCTGGTTCCACAGAAGAGGGGCCTGAAAGCTGAAGGCTCTGCCTCCCATTCTACTCTTAAGTATCCTAGGAACCACAAGTAAGCCAGCAGACTGAGAGCGAAGTGCTCTGTTGGGGTGATATGGTACTATGAGGTCTTTGAGATAAGATGGGGCCTGATTATTCAAGACCTTGTAGATGAGGAGAAGGATTTTAAATTCTATTCTAGATTTAACAGGGAGCCAATGAAGAGAAGCCAATATGGGAGAAATGTGCTCTCTCTTTCTAGTCCCTGTCAGTACTCTAGCTGCAGCATTTTGGATCAGCTGAAGGCTTTTCAGGGAGCTTTTAGGACAGACTGATAATAATGAATTACAATAATCCAGCCTAGAAGTAATAAATGCATGAATTAGCTTTTCAGCATCACTCTGAGAAAGGATGTTTCTAATTTTAGAAATATTGCGAAAATGCAAAAAAGCGGTCCTACATATTTGTTTAATATGTGCATTGAAGGACATATCCTGGTCAAAAATGGCTCCAAGATTTCTCACAGTGTTACTGGAGGCCAAAGTAATGCCATCCAGAGTAAGTATCTGGTTAGACACCATGTTTCTAAGATTTGTGGGGCCGAGTACAAGAACTTCAGTTTTATCTGAATTTAGAAGCAGGAAATTAGAGGTCATCCAGGCCTTAATATCTTTAAGACATTCCTGCAGTTTAACTAATTGATGTGTGTCATCTGGCTTCATTGATAGGTAAAGCTGAGTATCATCTGCATAACAATGAAAATTGATGCAGTGCTTCTAATAATACTGCCTAAGGGAAGCATGTATAATGTAAATAAAATTGGTCCTAGCACAGAACCCTGTGGAACTCCATAATTAACCTTAGTGTGTGAAGAAGACTCCCCATTTACATGAACAAATTGGAGTCTATGAGATAAATATGATTCAAACCACTGCAGTGCAGTACCTTTAATACCTATAGCAAGCTCTAATCTCTGTAATAAAATGTTATGGTCAACAGTATCAAAAGCTGCACTGAGGTCCACAGGACAAGAACAGAGATGAGTCCACTGTCAGAGGCTGTAAGAAGATCATTGTAACCTTCACTAATGCTGTTTCTGTACTGTGATGAATTCTGAAACCTGACTGAAACTCTTCAAATAAACCGTTCCTCTGCAGATGATCAGTTAGCTGTTTTACAACTACTCTTTCAAGAGTCTTTGAGAGAAAAGGAAGGTTGGAGATTGGCCTATAATTAGCTAAGACAGCTGGGTCAAGTGATGGCTTTTTAAGTAGAGGTTTAATTACAGCCACCTTGAAGGTCTGTGGTACATAGCCAACTAATAAAGACTGATTGATCATTTTTAAGATTGAAGCATCAATAATTGGAAAGACTTCTTTGAACAGTCTAGTAGGAATGGGATCTAACAAACATGTTGCTGGTTTGGAGAAGTAACTATTGAAGTTAACTCTGAAAGATCAACTGGAGCAAAAGAGTCTAAACAAATACCAGCAGTGCTGAAAGCAGCCGAACATGAAGAATAATCTTTGAGATGGTTATAAATCATTTTTCTCTAATGTCTAAAATTTTATTTGTAAAGAAATCCATGAAGTCACTACTAGTTAAAGTGAAAGGAATACTCGGCTCTACAGAGCTCTGACTCTTTGTCAGCCTGGCTACAGTGCTGAAAACAAACCTGGGGTTGTTTCTTATTTTCTTCAATTAATGATGAGTAGTAAGATGTCCTAGCTTTACGGAGGGCTTTTTTATAGAGCAACAAACTCTTTTTCCAGGCTAAATGAGCATCTTCTAATTTAGTGAGACGCCATTCCCTCTCCAGCTTTCGGGTTATCGCTTAAGCTGTGCGTTTGTGAATTATACCACGGAGTCAGGCACTTCTGATTTGAAGCTTTCCTTTTCAGAGGAGCCACAGTATCCAAAGTTATACGCAGTGAGGATGTAAAACTATTGACGAGATAATCGACCTCACTGGGAGCAGAGTTTAGGTAGCTGCTCTGTATTGTGTTGGCACTGAAGAGCATAACAATGAAGGAATTAGATCCTTAAACTTAGTTACAGCACTTTCAGAAAGACTTCTGCTGTAATAAAACTTATTCCCCACTGCTGTGTAATCCATTAAAGTAAATGTAAATGTTACTAAGAAATGATCAGACAGGAGGGGGCTTTCAGGGAATACTGTTAGGTCTTCAGTTTCTATGCCATATGTCAGGATAAGATCCAGAGTATGATTAAAGTGGTGGGTGGGCTCCTTTACATTTTGAGAGAAGCCAATTGAATCTAACAATAGATTAAATGCAGTGTTGAGGCTGTCATTCTCAGCATCTACATGGATGTTAAAATCACCCACTATAATGATTTTATCTGAACTGAGCACTAAATCAGATAAAAAGTCTGAGAAATCAGACAGAAACTCTGAGTAAGGACCAGGTGGACGATAGATAATAACAAATAAAACAGGTTTTTGATTTTCCCAATTAGAATGGACAAGACTAAGAGTCAGGCTTTCAAAAGAATGAAAACTTTGTCTGGGTCTTTGATTAATTAATAAGCTGGAATTGAAGACTGCAGCTAATCCTCCTCCTCGACCTGTGCTTCGAGCATTCTGACAGTTACTGTGACTCGGGGGTGTTGATTCATTTAAACTAACATATTCATCCTGCTGTAACCAGGTTTCTGTAAGGCAGAATAAATCAATACGTTGATCAATTATTAAATCATTTACTAATAGGGACTTGGAAGAGAGAGACCTAATGTTTAACATCCATCCATCCATCCATTTTCTTCCGCTTATCCGGGGCCGGGTCGCGGGGGCAGAAGCCTAAGCAGAGAAGCCCAGGCTTCCCTCTCCCCAGCCACCTCCTCCAGCTCATCCGGAGGGACCCCAAGGCGTTCCCAGGCCCGCCGAGATACATAATCTCTCCAGCGTGTCCTGGGTCTACCACGGGGCCTCTTCCCGGTGGGACATGCCCGGAACCTCACCCAGGAGGCGGCCAGGAGGCATCCTAATCAGATGCCCGAGCCACCTCAACTGGCTCCTTTCGATGTGGAGGAGCAGCGGCTCTACTCTGAGCCCCTCCTGGATGGCCGCACTCCTCACCTTATCTCTAAGGGAGAGGCCAGCCACCCTTCGAAGGAAACTCATTTCTGCCGCTTGTATTCGCGATCTTATTCTTTCGGTCACTACCCAAAGCTCGTGACCATAGGTGAGGGTAGGAACGTAGATCGACCGGTAAATCGAGAGCTTCGCTTTTACGCTAAGCTCCCTCTTCACCACGACGGACCGGTGCAGCGTCCGCATCACTGCAGAAGCAGCCCCGATCCGCCTGTCGATCTCCCGTTCCCTTCTCCCATCACTCGTGAACAAGACCCGAGATACTTAAACTCCTCCACTTGAGGCAAGAACTCGTT